>NW_028186812.1:4393874-4511003 GCF_003343005.1 Rhea americana | reverse complement strand
TTTTTTTTTTAGAGTTTAAGTTGATTTAAGTATTTATCGCTTGACAGTGTTTCTTTCCAGACTGTATGATACCTCTTGTCCTCAGGAAGAGGAAAATGCTTATTTTCAACTGTATAAGTTCGCCAAACAGCCGTATAAATGCTGGTTGAGGGACAGTCAAGAAAAAGGTGAGGATGGGACAGATGTGAGCAGTAAGAGTTGCAGATGAGGTGAGAGAATATGTATGAATTGCGCCTCAGTGATAGGTAGGAAGATGGCCATCTAATCCTGGTTCCTGTTGCTGACCATGATGAARTTATACTGATATTGCAGCTGTGGTTTTTAGAGGTTAGATGCAGACCCATGCTATAGACACCACAAGCTTGCCTTGATCATTTTTTACATAAAAATTGAGGGACATTTTAACTAAAAATAGCAGATATTTATTCTAACAAAATTTGTTGCTCTTGTCTCTAAACCGCTAATGACATCTYATATTGAATTTATGCTTATTTCTTTTATTTAAAATCAAACAAAGAATGCACTTAAACACTCACAAATGGACCTTGAGATAGATTATCAGCTCTTTAACTGATACTCAGAAATGTGTTGATTGGAATTGGAAATGGATCTGAGATTACCGTAAATGGAGGAGTTTACAAAATGGAGATGATACTGGCTGGAGTTTTGTTCCTTCCTAGAAATGTAGGATTTGTCMGCCTGTTGTCTTAGACCTGCTTATCACACCCTCTGGCAGGAACCTGCCCCTGTTGCTTCTGCAGAAGGAACCCCTATCTGTATCTCAGCCACTGCAGATCAGAGCTTGATCTGATAGGTTAAATGGCTAATGAAGGTGAGTGCTTCWGTGCACATTAGTCAACCTTTGTAGTTAAAATGACAGATAATTTCTTTGTAGTTGTGCACAATGGCAAATGTTTGTGTCTTTTCCTCATTGCCTTCCTCACAGCCAGCTATGAAAGACTGTTGCTTTGATTGCATCATCTAGCAGGGCTCAGTGGCAGGGCTTTAACTTAGCATATCTAAGGTGTTTGTGTTGTAGAGCTACTCCTCCTCCTGCYTTGTCTTTCTATGCACTTGTTGTACATCTATGTTAAGTCACATGGAGTTATTGGAAGATGCCATAGACGCAGATGTCTGTTAACATCTTAGACTTGTAATTAGCTGTGGCAGTCTAGACATTGGCTGTGTTATTTGGGGAATAATGTCTAGCTTTGGTGCTAAGGGTTGTGGTTCAGGTTCTAAACAGATTCCAGAACACCATACTCAGCCTGTGAAAATAGCTGTGCCCACTCCTCACACAGTAATTTTTTTCATAGCAAAGAAGGGCTACTGTGGACTATATTCTTTGAAAAGATAGGCTTGTTTAATTGCTTGTGGGTTTTTTTTTCCCCATTTTTTGAAGTATTCTCCTTTCCTGTTTAACTCCTATAGAAGGGAAGAAAGTTGAAAATCTTCCAAAGTTAAYGTGAGTTTGGGTCCAGCATGAGTCCCTGTAATAAAGCTCCATGATTCATCCAATTCTTTCTTCAACTTTTATCCAAAGCTGCAATAATTCAAGCTGTGTATGTGACAGCTTTTCTTTTTCCACCTTCTGTCCTCAAAGGTCTCAAGGCACCTTATAGCTATTATTTAAAGGCATGAAATCCCTGTGCCTTTTGAAATCATTATCCCCTGTTCTTCATAGAGGGAAAAGAAGGCTTCAAGAGATTATATGAGCAGTGTAATGGTTGCCTAGAATTCTCTGGCAGGGCCAAGATGAGGTTATAAACTTCATAACTCATCAGGTCTCTGTAGTGATCATGATAACATTTTTCAGTCTTTACAGTTTTCAGTGCTTTTTCTTTGAAAAGGAGTATCACTTCAGTGAAAGATAAAAACAAATTTCCTTTTATAAACAGTCCACCAGGAGATTACATGTGCATACTTAACCCCGTGTGTTTTCAGAGTTACTGACTCTGCTCTGTGAGTCCTACCACCTGAGGGACAGTCAGAGCTGCTTTGGTCTCCACCGCAGCCTTGGCCTGAGCACTATCAGTGACTGGAAGCTGGCCTGGGGGGAAGGGGGGCAGGGTGAAAAAGTATTCCTTTGGTCTTGACCCTTTCTACTTCATTACCTTGAGAAGTATACAGCTGAATATCATTTGTATTCAACCTGGTAGCCCTGCTTCCAAACCTCCTTTCTTTTCTAAAGCTGACAGGATGTCATGAGGAAGTGACAAGGCAGTGACAGTTTCTGTGTCATGGTCCACTTCTATTTGAACTTGACTTTTATTCKGCAATGAATCAAGCCACAGGAGTCCATTTTTTTGTGTATGTGTGTGTGKGGGGGGAACCAGTGTCCTGAGGAAGCAAGCTGAAGCCAGAAAGTTTTTCAGTGCACTTGGAAATAAGAATGCATCACAATGTGCTTTTTCCCTCCACACCAGACCCCTGTTTTCTTACAAGGTAGACTGGATATAAAAGGGGTTTGCATTATTTATTAGTGTGCCTCTGTCACACGTAATGAGGGCCATAAAGTATGTAACAGTTTATAATCGGCTATCTGCAAGAAATAATCCTAAGGGGGCTGTGTAAGGATCAAATAAATTACACTTCGTTAAAGCAGTTATGCCAGGGGTATTAGAAAWTTGTTTTTAGTTGAAAGAAGAAAAAGAAGGAGAAGCAGAAAAAKAAAAATCCTCATTACTTCCCAGACCCACTTCTGTCAAAGCTTTTACAGTTTGAGGCAAGATTTCAGTCCTCTTGTTTAACATTTCTGATGTTTTTAAGATGCCAAATAAGCAGTTGCCAAGATACTTGTACAAATAATGCATAAATGGAGTTTATCTAAATTGTTTTATTAATAAACTTTGCTGAACTCTCCCATACAGCTTAGCAGAGACCACAGTTTCCTGCTATCCACTGTTGGCACATCGGCTATCAGAAATGAAACTTTTTTTTCTCCTTCTCAAGGGAATATGAATGCCTGGCCTCMTTTTCTGAATATAATTATTGTTCTGACAATGCAGAACAAGGATTCAGTGGCAGTAAAGTACAAAGAAAGAAAAGACGAACAGCTGGACCTAGAAGCTGCGGTGGTATCATTTTAAAATGAACATTTACACTTCAGAAAAACTGTGATGAAAGTGATCTCCATGTTTTTAACTTACTTACACAGCTTTTCTGAGGTCTCTGGAGATAATTTGTGCTACAGGGGAGGTAACACCAGGCAGAGTCCACAAGCTAAAAAATGGAATCACTTAAGTTAAGCAAGGAAAAGTCTTGTCAGATCCAGGACAGAGGGAATATTCCTTCTCTTACAGCAGTTACTAGGTTTTATTCTAGTTTAAGCAGGAAGCCAAGGAAGGTTGGAGATTCTGTCAAGATAAAATACACTTGATTTTGAACAAGCAGTGGAAATTACCTGAAGCTGAAGACGCCAGGTACGGTATAGAATCCTGTAGACTCCTATATCCTAATACAAGATCATCATTTTAGGATGAAGCAGCATGTAAATATTTGGCACATGCTGGGGAAGGGGTCAAGGAAGACTCCAAGAATGAAGCTCTTGGCAACATTTCCTTGCAGGCTCATGTGGTGTGAAAAACAAAGATGKCTCCTGCCAGCTACAGTATCCAAGTTTATTGGAGAGGTTTTATCTGAACATCTGTAACTTACCTAGTGACAGTCAAGGCAGACAGCAACCTGGAAACCTAGCTCCAGATAAGCTCTTTGCTAGATGTAGAACTCTGTCAAACAACTTGGCGTGAGAACACTTGCAGATGGCTTTATCTGCATCACAGTAAACACAGTGCCATTAAGAAGGATGCCCGTTTCAGATCTGAAGCATAAATTGAGGGGATGCAAGCAAAGTTCAGCAGCACTAGTGGCCAGTGAGCAGCTGTATGTAGCACAGGAATCAGCTGGTTCTGAATGAGCAATGCACATAATGCTTAGTACAAAAGGATAGATGAAAATACGGAACTTCTCTTCCCTGAAGGCTTCAGGGATCAATAGTCTAAACTCCATAATTAGTTGCTTCTGTAGCCATCTAATGTTCATCTTGTGGCTTATTTATTTTTTATTTGTTTCCATTTGACTTATATTTTCCCTCAATCCCTGTAGGAGGTCCAACAAATGCTACTACTGCTGCTTAGCCCTCACTACTCTTAGGTCCAAATRAGAATACATTCTTGTATCTAGTAATTGCATGCTCCAGTCACCAAATATTTATCCATTAAGCTAATAATCTTGTAAATTGGAGCAGAAATATTAAGTGCTGGGGATAACATCAAGGCTGTGATAGGCTTTTTCAAGGACAATCTTTATAGCAAAGATGTACTTGAAGAGCCTGTTGCTGATCATAAAGCATCATTTCTGAAATGAAACTTCTCTGAAAGGAGAAGTTTTCTTCCTTCTGAAAGGAAATTACCTCTGTAGGAAGAAATAATAGCAATGAGCTCTGAGAGCCATGGAGTTTACTTCAGGAGTTTGCTAGTGTGGACATCTCTTTCAAGGTTTTCATTTAACTTGATTTAACRTGCCTTTTGTTTTTTCTCAGTTGAATGCAACAAACGGTTTGTTATTGGGTTGCTCTGATCTTATTTGGGCATGGCATTCTCTTTTTTGAAGGAAAAATTCTGACAAGCTACAAAGCTAGCAGCCACAGATAATCCTCTGGATAGAGAAGGCTGTATGAAATGGCCAGTTCTAGCAGGAAAAACTGAAGAGATTGGGACTACTTAGACTAGCAGAGAGAAGACAAGGAGAATGGTACCATATAACAACAATCTTCATATGCATATAAAGTTGCTGCAAAGAGGATGGAAATAAAATGCTGTCTCTGACCACTCCAATATGGGCTTTGCAAAGTCCGTATTTTAAGGAGTGAAGTTAAATTACCACAGGGAAGATTTTGGTTGGACACTACAAAAAGCTTTTGTTGCAAAGAAGATACTTAGCCACAAGAGCAGATTGCCCTTGAATGTGGTGGAATCTCCTTTATGAGAGATTTTTAAGATGAGATTAAACAAATATTTCTCTTGGAAGCTATAAGTAGAGCTGATCCTGACTAGAGGCAGAATGGATTGGATGATCTCCTGATGTTCCTTCCAATCAAAGTTTCCAAAATTTCTTTTGTGTTTAAGTCTGCTTGTGCRTATAAGAGTTTACTAAATGGTGGTGGGGGTAGGGAGTGAGGGGATATGAGAAGCAAAAGAATCTCAGCTTGAAGAGCTGAAAGGTGCTGAGACATTACTCTRTAATCTTGAGATAACTCTCAAGTGACTGGGGGAGAAGAGGACTGCAAACTGAGATCTGAGGTCATTACAGGAGAAGCATACTCAGTTCTTCCCTCTCGGTTCTTTACCAGAAAGAGTTAAATGTGCTTGGGATTTTGGTAAGGTTGTCCATATGGATTCTCTCTGGAGAGGACTAAGCGGCAGTGCCAAATGCTTTTGAGCTGCAGATGTGCAACATATTCATAACAAACTGCAGATTCTCTCCAAAATTATGATTTATCACTTTTTGTGGCAAACTAAAAAATGGCATCTATTTGAGGGAAATTGATTTGATACAGTATTTTTTCCACTTCAGATTGGGCCAATTTTTGATTTTGGATGACTTCAGAGAGAAAGCATAGAAAAATACATATTTTTCATCTRTTTTAAAAAAGAAAAACATCTTTTTCTTGGGTATGTCCTATGAAGCAAACTTTAGGGTATGTAAAAATCATTTAAAACAAATTGCAGAAAGTGGAATAGGATAGAACACTATTTTGAGTGTCAGACAATTCAGCTGTGCTGAACTTTATCACCTCCCTTACTGAAAACAAAGTAACTGAGAATGGGGCAATAGCTACTTTTAGTTTAATTGTGGAAGCCCTAGAAGCAACTGACTTCAGGTACAGCCTACTATTAGTTGGATTGGACGCCATTTCTTTTGATTTTGCATTGTAATTTCAGTACAAAGGCAAAATGCATTAAATACACCTCTGTTTATGCATAGATCAATTCAGAGATCACATGCTCTGTGAGTTACCTCATGGGCACTAATAGAATTCAAAAAGGCTGCTAGAAAATACTGCAGCTACAGTAACAAACAATAAATTAAACTGGCCTCTCCTTCACCAGTTCCCATGCATTTTGTAACTCTTCAGCTTTCTATGACTTACTTATCCATCAGAGAGCTCTGTGCTGGAGTGAGAGATGTGGACTTGATACCTGTGGGCCTATATATCACCAGTGTCTTGCCTTCGGCATTTTCCAAAGGCAATGATCTCATGCAACTAAGCYGCTGTGTAAGTCTTTGAAGAGTAGAAGGAGGCTTAAGCTGTGAAGAAGCATCAGTGCAAACAGTGTAGTGAGAAAAGTGATTCTCAGCTGTATTTGGTGACTGGCACTGACTTTAAAGCATCACAGCATTTTATCTCAGTATAGTGTTTCTCTTCCAGATAGGAGGTTTCCARCTTCCTTTGTTTGACTTTGTTTCCTGTGTTCTACTGTTTCCCAGTAGAAGGGCAGACCCATTCAAACATTTCTCCAGGTATAGATTGCCTACTAGTGTGGGGGAACTTGCTCATATATAGTCCATACATTGTCAGAGGGAATGCAGACCATGCACTGAAAATACTGCTTTGCATTATGTGTATTCCTTGAATATGGCTGAAGTTTTACCAAAATGCACAGTGGCTGATCTTCTAGTAGTCTGTAGTTGACCTCTGGACAGGTCAATAAATAAAGCAAATCAAAAACTCCAAGTCCTCCAGACTGGTGGGGCCTGCAGCCCCAGAGCAGGCCTGAGTATATAGTATCTCCTGATGGATATATGCTTTGCACCGGTTCCAGTTCCATGTCACTTCAGGGATATGATATTGAAGTGAAATAACTGTGTAGAACAACTTTGTTGCTTTATCCAGCATCTACAAACTACTCTTTTCTTCACAGATCACTGAACTATTATACTTGGTAGAGCAATTCTTTGGGATTTATTCAGTCTTTGAGTATTTCCAAAAACATGAACAATCTAAAGACAACATCAGTGGAGTGCTCAGGAAAGTTGAATTTCCACTGCAGACTTTTCCATAGTGCCATAAACAAYCTTAGTCCGCACAATCTGTATTCTTTCATTTATCCATTTTATCTGTTAGGTATCATCACAGGACACTGATATGGGAAATGTTTCCTTAGTCCTCCCCATGTGTTYTTCTGAGAGATCAGACCACGTAAAGGGAATTCCTTAGAGCAAGGACTTGGAGTTTCTGTAAAAAGTCCAGCTAGTTTTGTCCAGCCTCCAGGTGATATTGCAGTTRATATTAATGAAAAGAAATATGCCTTGTCTACTATGACTACATGGACGATTATATAGTTTGTGAAGTTAGTTATTCAGCTACCTTTTATTAATTACAGTAGGCATTCTTGTGTTTTTAATGGAGTTATTTCTATTTAAATACACTATGTCATATGCCATATGCTGCTCTAGACTCTTTGAACTGTCAAGCATTTGATTCTGAGCCACAAAATGATGGGTGAGCATACAGATGGGTTGTCACATAAAGAAGCCTGATGGCATGTGATAGCTCTCAGGCTTTTTTTTTTCATAAGGCTCATAATGTACAAGCAGTGATCATGACTTGCCAAACAAAAATGAGCTGACAGTCAAACTCCAGAGTGTTTTCTGGAGCTCTTCAAGCATTTCAGTTCCACTCTGCAGCTTCACTCTGCCTTTAAATGGGCCACATCTCATCCCTTTCAGAACAAGCAGTGTCAATCACAATGTTGTAGTGTGACAAACTCCACTAGGAATGATGCAGAGACTCACCAAAGGTAGTCCTAAGTGGTCTAGCTCTGTGGAAGCATTTGAGCCAAGTCGAGGCTACATCTTTTTTCCATAGAAAGAACTTATTTTGAAGATATAATGAATAGGTTTACACTTGTGAACAAAACAACATTTCCTTTAGTTTATGCTCCTCCCCTAACATTCACATCATTTCCCACAAAGGGAGGCAAGATTCATAACAGGAACTGAGACATTTGCATATGATAATAATGAGAGCAGGAGGGTAGAAGATAAAGGAGAAAATAAAATGTAGGTGACTGGGCAGGTTTCAATTTGAGATTCATACACTTTTTGAAGGTGTCTACAATACAGATATTTACCCTTGGGGTAGGTTTCTAAGCTCACATTAAGATCAATGGGTATGTAGGGTGAGATTCATCAGCCTAAATCTAGATGCTTTATGCTATTAGATATACCCTGGGGTCTGCAAGACCTCTGCATGAGCTGGCAGGTAGGGCAGAGGACAAAGGGGACATTTCCAGCATTCTGAAGTGGCAGCTGGAGGCCAAGGGCCAAGATACTGTACAGCACTTAAGCTGGTAGAAGGTACCTATGTTTGGGCAGACAAATCGCTCTTCTAGTCAATACTGCCAATAGAGCACGTTTCAGTTGCCTCGTTGTCTACTGCCTCTCGAGATGCCTTCTGCTACCTCCAGCTAGCCTAGGAGTGTTTGACTTTCCTTGTTGGCTCTGTGTCATGTCTGTCAGCCCCATGTGAATATCTTAGTTATCTTAGACTTAGGTAGACTTAGATATATGGTAGCCATAGACCAATGTATATGTATTCTTTAGGAAGAGAGAAATAGCTTTTTAGACTACATTCATTGTATCAGTGACTAGGGTTTCAATTAATTTTCCTGTGCAGGGACATCTCATCTTTTGATATGCCATCTGAGTCATCCAGAAAGGATGATCTATGCTCTTGTGGAGCAGCAGTAGGTGACCACTTGGGATACTCTGCTCAAATGCTAGTGGAGTCCTAAGTGCAGGTGTGAATGATGGAAAGACATTTTCCAAAGTCATTCATGTTGGAAGAGATATCAGTAGGTCACTTAGTCCAATCTCCTGTTTAAAGTGGAACCAGAATCAATTATGATTGTTATCACTTTCATACCCCCAAATATCCACTTTAACAAACAAAASCAGGATAGTCTTGGCTTACTTAAACTGCTTACTGCTTGTGACTTGTGTCTGAACACTGGAGGATTCACAGTCTAGATACTTCCCTCCACTAGGTACTACATTTACCTTATCCATGGGGGCATAACCAGCAGATAAGCCTGAAGGAGAAAACCTAGTGAAGCTGAAACCTCCCATGTCCAGACAGGTGTACCCAACACTCATCAGCTGGGAGAAATAACCATGATGCCTTCCTATATTTACCTGATTTTAACCTTGTTTTCTCATCCACTTGGAGATTACCCCACCTGTGGAGCTTCTGTTGGAATAATGTTATATTTGGTAATAAATAGTGGCTGAGGGAATACAAATGTAGCAGGGAATGTAAGAGGGATTTTGTGACCTGATAGTAAGGGAGTCAGCCTAGAGTCTGTTTCAGTGAATATTCATCCTGTGATCAATTGGTACAGCCTCCAGGTACCCTCTACTATGAGTTTATGGCCAGTTTTAGCCTCACTTGACCACAAACAGTAAGATGTAAATTGCCTGGGCAGGTGCCTGTYTCCTTGGGTTTTTGTAAATACCTCTGTATATGAATGCTGCTGTATAATAAAGAGTAATAAAGGAGGCTTGAATTAATTATCCAAGTACACACTGTAATTCAACTAGTTCTTAAAGATCATATTACTCCTCCTACTGTATACATAAAGTAGGATTAAACTCTTGGGGTTTTTTTATTATCTAGTGCCAACCTGTGCAGACTATGAAATCTCTTTACTRCTGCTTTACAATATCTCGTTACAAAAAGTACCTTCAGGGGTGATTTTTGCTGGTTGGAAGTGAAGGGAGCTGCAGGCTTCTGGAGGTCCTGGAACCAGCACTGATTTTGCAGTGCTTTGAAGATGGTACTGGATCTTTCCTCTCCACATCAGCAGCTGCTATGGTCTTGTTACTTGTGCTTTTGTCAAATAGCTCTTACTAATTCCCTTCCATTTTTCAGCAGCTCTGTGCTTTATTTCTCCACTCTTCCTACTTTTCTGTTCCTTTTAGGTTTCTCTCCCATACATCCTATTTTCCGGAGCCTTCAGTATTATTTTAAAAGCTCCAGGGGCCAAATAGAGCACACAAAGCCCTTAACCTGCATGTAGCAAAGCAGCGTCTCTGGTTGAGGGGATTTCCCACCTCAGAGCCTGAAGCACCTCCATAGTAATGAGCTCACCACCTTTGATCAAGTGAAAATCAAAGCAAAGTGATACTTCATCTACYGGAAGAGTGACATGTGCATCCTCTGCTACCCAGCGTGCATTTGTTGCCGATGGTCAGAGAGCAAGCAAGGGCTGCCACTCTCCTGTGACTTGTGCCACAGGCAGGAACTTCCCCTAGCTAGCACTACAGCATTTTGGCGTACTGCATGCTGGAAGCTGACAGGCATTTATAATGCATTCTCTTGATTTCATGGCCAATGGCCTTGCTTTCTCAGAGTTTTTGAAAGTGGCAACAGGCAGCAGACAGCGCTGCCACTGCGGTTGTTCACTGATGTTCAGCACTGAGCAGTTGTCAAGCAGTGAGCGCTCACAATGTGGAGTAACCCAAAAYAGAAACATAGAAACGTAGAATCATAGAATCAGTAAGGTTGGAGGGGACCTCTGGAGATCATCTAGCCCAACCTCCCTGCTCAGCAGGGTCACCTACAGCATGGTAGACAGGGTTGCATCCAGGCAGGTCTTAAACATCTCCAGAGAAGGAGACTTCACAGCTCTCTGGGCAACCTGTKCCAGTGCTCCGTCACTCTCACAGGGAAGAAATTCCCCCTCACCTTCAGGCAGAACTTCCTGTGCTTCAATTTCTGCCCACTGCCTCTTGTCCTGTCACATGGGACAAATGAAAAGAGTTTGTCCCCATCCCCTTGACAYCCTCCCTTCAGGTACTTATACACACTGATAAGATCCCCCCTCAGTCTTTTCTTCCCCAGGCTAAACAGGCCCAGCTCTCACAGCTGTTCCTCGTAGGGCAGATGCATCTTTGTAGGCCTATGCTGGACTCTCTCCAGTAGTTCCATGTCCCTCTTGTCCTGGGGAGCCCAGAACTGAACACAGGACTYGAGATGAGGCCTCCCCAGGGCTGAGTAGAGGGGCAGGATCACCTCCCTCCACCTGCTGGCAACACGCTTCCTAATGCACCCTAGGAGACCATTGGTCTTCTTGGCCACAAGGGTACATTGCTGCCTCATGGTCAACTTGTCATCCACCAGCACTCCCAGGTCCTTCTCTGCAGAGCTGCTCTCCACAAGGTCAGCCCCCAGCTTGTACTGGTGCCTAGGGTTATTTCTCCCTAGGTGCGGGTCCCTGCACTTGCCCTTCTTGAACCTCATGAACCTCCACCCAGCTCTCCAGACTGTCCAGGTCTCTCTGAATGGCAGCACAGCCCTCAGGTGTGTCAGCCACTCCTCCCAGCTTGGTGTCATCAGMAAACTTGCTGAGGAGGCACTCTGTCCCCTCATCCAGGTCACTGATGAAGAAGTTGAACAGGATGGGACCCATTACTGAGCCCTGGGGGACACCACTAGCCACAGGCCTCCAACTAGACTCCATGCYACCGATGACGACCCTCGGGGCTCTGCCTTTCAGCCAGTTCTCAGTCCACCTCAAATAACAGAAAAGGTCTCATTTGAGGGATGGAGCTTTACGCATTTAATTAAAACCAGGAAATTATAACCTGAAGGTGAGGAGTGGTATGTTTCTCCAGGGTTATCTGAAAACCCAGGTCTACTGTTTCCATAATGCTAAAGATGAAGCAGTATTACTGCCAGCGGGCTTCAGAAAGCTGAGGACCTTAGCATTGTTTTTTCTGTGTGATTTTGCTGCTGTTTCTTATGTTTCATTTTGTTTTGCATTGAGCATCCACCTAACATCCTGCTGAGTTAAACTCTGTGGCAGAAGCACCTTGACCCTGAGTGAAGCCCTAAACCAACTTGCTTTCTCCCATCTCATGTCCTCTTATGAAGAAGACTGTGAGAACTTACGGRGCAGCAGGAATGCCATCTCTATCTATGTTCCCTCATCCCCTCCACCCTCTTCCGTGGTGAATGTCTGGACACTCAGACAAGGGACTGCTCGCACTCATTCAACTTCTTCTGGGAGAAGCTGGGCCAAGCTGGGCTTGCAGTAGGGCTAACGTGGGTCTGCACAGGAAACCTTTATCTGTGATTTACATGCTGAAGTTCTAGTCTGAAACACATTCCTAGGGACCATAGCTATTTGTCCCTCATTGCCAAAATAAAAACAGTTAGGGCTGTTTTCTTCGCAAAAGCTGAAGGCCTTCTGCACTGTGGCCCTGTTTCATTCTCTGGAAAGCAATGCAGACCTCAGAAGTATTACCCTGGAAATGTGCCTATTTTAGGGGTTGATACAAATGTCTTTGGGATGCTATGAGACACAGTCCAGGAGAAGAGATGGAGCTGGTGATCAAAAACAAATCAATATGTTTTCTCTTATGCTCTGCAGGGGAGATCCTGGGCAATGGGATGGAAAGGAACTAGAGAAGAGGATGTTCTTAATTGTAACACCATAAGGGGAGAACATTATTTGGTCTGTTATTGTCATATTTATAGGGGCACTTTTTTGAATGTTCTGCATGACTACCCATGCCAAAGACAGCAATGAATAAAAAAGACTGATTTGTGATCTACATTTATATTTGTGTCTCTGTTGAATGTGAAGCCAGAGGACAAGACTTCTGGCTTCTGACAGGTATTGTTATAAGTGGCTGTACTTAGATTAGTTTGATTAAAGCAGCATTAAGGAAGTATGAAACATTTATTGTATTTACTCACATTATAGGCAATTGTACCCTCTCTCAAACTATGCATTTTCAATTCAAGCTAAGTAAGGAACCAGCAAAAAGTTGAGTGACTACTAATTCAATGGAGAACTGTCACTCAAACTTTAGATCTCATATCTGAGCCTAACAAAGGCTGGCTCAGGTATATCTTTGGATTTTGTGGGGGAAAGATAATATACAGTAATGGAATGGATCGATTTAATTACATTTTTCTAACAGAGGAACAACAGAGAAACAAAAGGACAGAGAAATGATATCAAGAGAAGCATTAGTGGTGTGACCCCTGAGAGGGGAAGCTTTTGAGTGAAGAGCTTGGAGTTGCAAGTATAAAAATATCATCCCTTGTTAACTGAATCCTACGCTGAACTTCGGCAGCAGCTGGAGCCAGTCTGCCTGCAGACTGCTGTGGTCCTGCTCCCTTAGCTCCCTATTTGCTCCTTCAGGGCCCTTTGCTTCACCTGGGTGCTGGCACTTGCCTGAACTCACTCTGAACCATTTTTATCACTCTGCAATTGCTGCTTGGTTGCAGTTCCTGAAGTGTTTCCTCAATAGGAACTTCAGAAGCTCACTGTTTCTCCTGAAGTATTTCACACGATAGTTTTTAGCCAATTCTTCTTTGACTCCATTGTTTATTGGCTAGAGTACATCTCAGAGCTGCTGACAACAATCTTTCTGTGCTAGCTCAATTTCACTTTCATGCTGCAGGGTCACTTTTGTAGCAAGTAAATGCTTTACAGCCATTATATTGAGGAGAGTTTTTAAATCACATGAACTGGAGAGTAAAAGTCTGTGCTGCATCTCAAAATTGGTTTTGTTTTACATGTAGAAATTACTGTATCTTCAAGTGGCAGATGGGATTGTGAAAACTTTGTATCATCCTTGAAGATCAGATTGGTTTATAGAGAAAAGATATGATAGTGAAAATCATCATTAAAATGGTCTTGAAAGGGTTGACTTCAAAATTTGTGTCTGTCAGCTTTTCCAGATGKCGTGAATATCTATAGAAGAGCAGTATTCATTAGAGTTGTTCAGGAAAAATATGCCAAGGTTTCTTTCTGCAYAGGTCCAAAAATGAAAGATGGAAAAATAGAAGATAAGGGAGAAAAAAAAGGAGGAAGATATATAAAGGAAGATATGTCTCACTAAAATGTGACTATATGTATGGCAGCATTCAATTCTGTTTTTATTTTCTCTCAGTACTGCACATATCAAGCTTGATCAATTTCTTTTATTTTTCTAGGTGAAAATTTAGGCTGTTTTTTTCTGAAAGTAACACTGGGTTCCTTACATCTTGAGAGATACTTTCCAGGCCCTTGATTACAGTTGTGCATCTCCTACTGCTGGTGAAAGAGGCCCTTTCTGGTACCTGGGCAATCACATTCACTGCATTTGTAGGGTATAACTATAACTGGAGCTGGGGTTATACAGGGAGGAATTCTATTCCCAGTGTCCATATAAAAGGCATTGTAGGCTCTTAAAAGGGCTGTAGTCAAGGAATGTCACCATTGGTTTATTTCCTATTTGAAAATGTGTTTTTTAACTGCAAGACTGTGAGGCTAAGTCCAAAGCTAAGTACTTCACATATTGCCATTGCTACCTCACTTTATTGATTGAACTGATGTGTTTTTTTTCCCTCCACCAGATGTATCTGAATTATGTGCTTARTTTTATCCTATGAAAGGGAGAGGGAAGGACATTGGATAAGGTTTGCTTTTTTGAGGAGACAATGAATTAATGGGCTGAGAACACAACAGAATGAGCCATATAGTAATGGGGGCAGAGTATGAGGGAGGGGTAGAATCGAGTCTCTAAAACAGGCCATGCTAGCTAACTGTCAGGACAACTACAGACCAGTTTATGGTGCAGTGCCAATGTGTGTCATATACACATCTGATGTTCAGGTGGAGGCTCCCACTGAAGCCACACCAGGAGTCTGAGGACGTCCCACCATAGGAATGTGCAAGCTTCAGTTTTTGTACATTTAATATTCCTGATTGGCCTTGGCTTCTCTGAGCACAACTGTGCAGACAAGCCCGTGGCCAAATCTAGTTAATGTTTCTTGGTTTATTAATCTTTCTGTATTTATTGTTTTAGACTTGCCTATATCCAAGCTATTCCTGTAGATATTAATAGATGTTCATATTCTACCTATTTGAGTAAGCTGATTGCTTCATGCCACAAATCATATCTTTATCACTTCAAAGATGGAACTTAGATCTGTGCCAAGCCTCTAATGTAATTACTGTCCTATCGCCTCCGCCCCCCTGCTCAGCAGTATCAGCCATATGCAGAATCTGTTACATGCAATTATTTTTGATCAGGAGCTCTACACTAGACAAACAAAAATTGTCTTTCAAATGCTAAGTGTTTGTACAGTATGACCACAAGTTATACCTGCAGCAAGTGATAATGAAGGCAGTTGTTTATTTGTTCTGTCTTTGGGAGGGATGAAGGTTGCTCTGAGTAGCTTGCTGTTGAAGCATCCTCTCCCCAGCACCCAGCTTGGTAGCTGCACAACTTCTAGGCTGTTGGCATGCCACATCTGCAGGGCGCAGCTGTGCATTGCTTGTAAARGGGCTGTGTGGTCACCCAGTGGGGTGGCAGGGCCTCAGTTAAAGTTGTAACAACTGCATTGTTGAGAAAAAAATGACTTGGAGTTTTTAAAAGCTTCTTTTGCTGTGAAGAAGATGCACCAGTGGCAGCGGCACAGTCAGGGCAATGATAGCAATCATCTGCCCAAGTCAGGGGTGCGAAACAATACTTAACCCTTAGTTACAGTGACCTCGAAGCTTTGCCTTTCCGCCTCCAGGCCTACATTGCCCTTCTGCAGTATTTCGTGGCTTTGTGGCTTGAGATGCAGCATAGYGGGTATAAACACCCCCAGGCTGAGGGAGAAGTTGGACCCAAGTCTCCTGCATCATGAAATGGTGGGCAGCTCCTGCCCCCACCCTGGGCTTCAAAAAATAAGCCCAGCTCAGTCAGAAATCTACCCCGAAACAAGGTGGTTGTGCTCTTGGGTGGATAGATGTGACCAAGGCCTGAGTTGGGCCAGCATGTGCTAGGTGCTTCCTTTACTCTAGTGTTTTGTGTTGGCAAGGTTAACACTTACTGTGTAGGCAGCTCCTCACTTACTGTGCAGATTTTTTTTAGATGGTATTTTGGAAGYATCCAGCTCTCTTCATTGACTGTACAAGGAGCCTAGTGGCTAAATGGGACCCAGTTAAATGTTGAAGCCTGGCATTTAATTCAAGCTTTGCATCRCCTAAGCTGGCTATGCTGAAATCAGCCCTCTGGCTCTGTCCCCATGCACCATGCTAGTGTTTGAAGTCAGCCGTGACTCTTGCAACAGCAGTGATTAACAGATCCTCAGATTTCACACAGAGTAAGAAGTCCTTTTTATTTCCAAATGTGAAATTGCTCCAGAAGAGCTGGTCGCTGACAGTGCCAACACCTCCATTGGCATACAGCATGTCATCCAACAGAAAAGCCAAATGCCGCTAGCGCCTCTGTTGCCAGCTACCCCATCCTACTGACTCTTTCACATCTCGAAACTGCAGTCCCTTCCATGAGGCTGCCGTTTATGGACATCTTGCTGCATATTCCCTCCTCCTTTTTATTTTTTTGAATAACTGTAGTGGATAATGGAATATGACAGATGTCGGTAATTACAGCAGGGCAGCTTGGTGTCCCCTCCCTCCCTTTTAAAGAACGTTTAAAGGCATCCTAAGCATTTTAAGCAGCTGTAAAGATGGGTGTGGTGTCCTGGGTAGCTTAGCTGGCTAAATACATTAATTATAGGGCAGGTCAGGTTGTGCACTCTTGAACTAAACTAGTAACTGCTCTCAACTGAAGCTGTAAAATTGGCTTAAGGTTTTCCATTGGGTTTGTGGCATTTGTATTTAACTTAGATCTTTAAATGGAGGTTGCAGCTGTTCCCCAGGATCTACATTCTCTGTGATTAGACAAATCAGATGTATATGAATTATTAGAGATCATAGCATGTAGTCTTTTGTTTTCCCAGTATCTGATACACACATATTGTTACTTACAAACAAGGATGGATTAACCAGAAAGGAAGGAAGGGGCTGAAGGGCTTTTGCACTGGGCAGAATCACACCAGGAAGGCACAGTCCAGCTCTATAAAATATGAGATCTCTAATGCCAGTTCATGGTGCTCCATGTACCATCTTCACTGCTCATTCATGTATCCAGCTCTGCTGCATTCATGCAAGATCCTGTTGAAAGCAATGGGGCAGGGTCAGCACCRTTATGCATACAAGCACACACATGCTCATACATATTTATATACACACTTCACAGCATAACCCAAAATTTGTGAAATTTGAAAAAGAGAATCTTTCAATTGACTAATGGGCTTTCAGTCTTCTTAGAAATCTTATATTGGAAGCCAGCTTGGTGAGTTTAGCCTGTACCCTGCATGCAAAAAGTATCTGACAAAACAACTGTTTCACCAATAGACCTAAATCCGTGACAGCCATATCTGCACCACCACAGGAAAATATCTGAAGGTGAATCAAAACCAACTGAGAACTGGTGATGTCAAAAAAAATGTCAAAGCAACAGCTTTAGGAGTTGTATTCAGATGGTACCTGTCACAAAATTAGTCAGTATTTGTAAGAGTCTTTTTGCCAACGGCCCCAAGCCCCATGCTCCTGGCAGTCCCCTTGGTCTCTGGCAGGTTTTGCGTTTGCTAAACGGAGCCTCTGAGCTCTGCAGGCAGCTGTTTTGTGGTTTTCTGCCTTGTTCTTTGCACATAAACATGCTGTTGCTTGCACTTCAGGGTCACTTCACAAGTTTAATGTCCGAGCAGTGTTAATCCTATTTTGATCTATTAGAGACTCTTGGGAAATGTGAAAAGCGCTCTGCTTCGGACTAGTCTAGATTAGTAAGAAATTGGCTTTCTGAGGAGGGGCCACAGAGGCACTGAAGTTAGGCAGTAGTTTCCCATTTGATCGCATTTTCACAGTCAGTAGAAGCTGTGAGAAGAAAAGAAACTGCAGGAGATGGTGGCTTGCACTCTACAAAAGAAACTTGGCATTGCTGAAATCCATAGCCAGCTGGAGAGTCAGCTCTCTTTGGGCTACGGAGTTTTCCTGTCATAGCACGCTAGTTTGCGCTTACCAAGTGCATTCATTTCTGGAAGGCATGGTAATGACAAGGCTCAGAGGTAGTTGATGTGATCTGGTTATTAGGGAGGAATGACCGGCTTTAATAGAAAGCACCTATGTCTGAGTGAGGCAGTTGCTCCTTCGGAGCAATTTAATAGTACACTCTGTTGGATTGCTGATGTATTTTGACTGCATCACTGGGATTTYTGCGCAAGACAGACCTTGATTTTACAGTCGTAGTAATCTCTTACCCATCCCTTCATTTAATTTTTCTAGATTTACATCAGTTGATCAGAGAATAGGACTAGACATCGTATCTTTGTGTAAGGAAGCCTTATGTTTGAAGTTGTTGGCTCTGCAGGGCTGATTCAAGTTTCCTGGTTTTGTGAAATAAATTAGAAGAAATCTAGGATTATTTTTAATAATTATTATTTTTATTCATCACAGGTAATTACAATTTAAACTAAAGTTAGAGACTAAGGCTTAATCCAGGCCAAGGCACACTTTTGTGAGGTACTATAGAAGCACCAAGTAAATGATGTGGCCTGACCTCAACAATTTATTTTGACTGCAATTGGAGTTTTGGGCTTACAGAGATGAACTCACAGAAGTGGGGAAGAGAGTGTGATAAGGAGACTAGATAAGAGGTCTAGCTAAGGAAAGAAGGAAGGAAGTTGCTAATGCTTGTGGCCACTCTATGCAGTGTACCATGATAGGCAGAAAGAGTGAGTGGATACAAAAGGTTCAGAAGAGGAGGAGCTCTAGCGGGGTGCAAAATCCTGTGAGCAATATTCGTGGGAAAAAAAAATAGTAACAACCCGCTACCGCAACAAACCCAAAAGGGGGCTGCAAACAAGCAGCCCTCTATGCATGCAGTGTGCTCTCGACGCTTGCCACCTGAGGAGAGCAATTGGCAAGTGCTGAGGAAGAGTTTGTTCTGGTTTCTGAGGGGCGGCATTGTCATGCTAATTGTCCTTTCACTTGCTTGCAGTGGTGCTGTAGTGCTCTCTTGGAAGAATTGGGTGGGAGGTTTCCCAGGACCTATCTGTGACTAAAGGGCTCTCTGCCCTTTCAGCTGATCCAGTGCAGGCGACTGGAGGCCTGCTTTCCCTCCAAACTCCTGTGCTCCTTTTCCTGCCCCTCACATCGAAGCCGTTCTAGCATTTTTGAGTTCTCCCAGTGAGTCTGGGATCCAATTTGGTTGAAACCAATTGAGTCAGGTTGGTTCATTTTTTTTGGCAGATTCAACAGGTTCTTTCTCCCTTCTACCACCATTCTCATTTCCAGAGGTGAAGTTCTTCATTGCCAGATAGGGTTCTGCTGTTCCCAGCACTTTAGGAGACAGTGCTATTAATGCTTTATAATGTCCTTTTAACTTTAACAGTTCATCTGAAATTCAGTCATTTTTTGAGAGTCTTAAGYGGTCTTTAACAAATGTAGACCCTGTTTTGCCCTAATTTCCCTTGCTTGAAAAACATCTTTCTGAGAATTTAATTAGAAAGAGCTCTCATTTATGTGGATTCTACCTGCTTCTGTTAGCTCTGCAGCCCTTGGGGGAGGGGGAATCAGATGATACTGTGAAAGCAGTTAGCTAAGACATTAGAAGCAACCATATCCAGGTCATGCAAAGTAGTAAAACTATCTAGCATTCATGTATCTTTAATTGCTTTTATGCCTTTGTAGCTGTTGGGAGAATGTGCCACCGGAGATGAGGCTGTCTCAGGGATTTCTTTTCCATTAAGCAATGTAGATACGAAGAGAAGAGTAGGCAGTGATTGCCCAGCAAGAAAAGGAAGAAGTAGAATTTAGTAGCAAAAATGAACTTAGTGGAGGCAGATTTAAGGAGCCCATRTTTGGCCCTGAACTGGGGCAGACATGTTTAAAGCAGCAGCGAAGGAGSTGATAAGCTAAAAGCATCCAATATCTTGGGAAAAGATGTAAAAGATTACAAACTTTTGAGGACTTGYCTGCCTTTTCAGCCTGTAAAGTGCCAGGCACATCCAACCTGTTATCTAYGTAGTGATTCATTTTCAGTCTTACAAAAAGATCTTACAAAAAGGAGGTAAGAATTAAAAAATATAACATATATTTTACTGTTCTCTAGAATGTCCTTGTAAAATCTCTATCAGAAAAAACTTTGCCAACTACACCTGCTTTTTGGCAGCTGCTGCAATGACAGCTGAGAATGCAATATGATAAAAATGTCACTTCTGCAAAATAATCTTGGCCCATGGGGTGATCCCCAGTAAGATCTTGTGAAGGGAAAGACCTAGCTAAAACACATCTGTTTTGAACGGTGTGAGGTTTGGAGAAAGCAATGCATGTTGTGAATGTTAAGATAAGCACAATAATAGGTGGAATGGTTTAAGAGACCAGTTGTTTTTGCTGAAATGGTTTGAGAAAACTTTGTGTGGCATGTACCTGTGGTATGAATTGATCAGGTGACATGAAATTTTTCTTTCTTGGCTTTTGAAGGGRTGGAAAATAAAGAAAAATGGCAAGGAATTAGTAGAACTGTTGATTTACTTTCTCCTGCTGCAACCATGATAGACTCTGGTTGATTGTTGTTTTAATTAATTAGAAACAATCAGTTTATAAGTGCTGTGATTAGCACAGCTTCAATTTAACCCTGCATGGAGTTCTCCAAACAGAATATGTAGCAGTTCTGCATAATGAAAGGGGAATTCAAAAGCACAGAGCTTCTTCTAGCACTTAGACCAGCTGTAAGCAGTAGGTAGGTAGGTAGCTCTGCCCTACACTGCAGTCCAGACATCCTCTGAAAACACTACGCAGTAATAGGAGTCAAAATGATTTTCTCCTGTTCTTGGAACAAGAARAGACTTTTTCTAAGATTCCTATATGGCAGTTTGACTTCAAGYCCTTGTTTAAACTAATGGCAGTTTTTTGTATGACTATTTTCTTTTTTTTCTGTAGGTTTGTTGATTGGCTCTGGTTGTGCTCTCTATCCTCTTGGCTGGGACAGTGAAGAAGTAAGACAAACCTGTGATAACCTTTCTAACCAGTTTGAATTGGGTAAGTCACCGTCAGAGCATCTCACTTACATTAGACTCTCTCCTGTCTGTTGTTCATAAAAGTAGAGAGAGGCCAGGAGGGCAGGCTTGGTGGAACAACCCAGTTGTGTGCATTAGGGTATTCCTATTGCATGTTTCAGGCATGATGTTAAGGCATGGGACTTCTGATATCACTACTGGAAATATTTTCCTGTAAGACTGTGGGCATACACACAGTAGACTGGGTGTATATGTGTAAGACGTATACATGTCTATGTATGTATTTAAGACATCAGATTTAGTAGTCTTGTGATGTGGGAGCTGACATCCCTGGAGTTCTTGTCAGGGTAGRCAGACATCATATCACAGAACATGTCAGGTTAATTTATTCCCCCAGTGCAGTTGTCTGTCTTTAAAGTCCGGCATGCTTATGGCCTACTGAAGTTTAAAGAGTATGGTTTTGGTTGCTCACATACTTGGGAAACTGATAAGAAACACTTACTCCCTATGAAAACCTTTTCTCTAGCAAGCCACTGGCCTTAATGATGGTGTCTACACTGAGGGCTGAATGAGAGCTAGGGATGTGGCCAAGCTAGGCTTACTCCCATGCTGGTAGACCTTTCTGTAGAGAGCTCATTGGTGGTCCAAAACAGGCCAAGCAGGGAGCTAAGCATTAAGCAATGTGGATGATCGGGGGTCTAATGTTTGAGCGCACATGCAGATCCTCATTTACCTAGAAGGACTTGTGTAACTGCTTATTCCCTAGACTGTAAGTGCTCAGGAGAACCCAGATCTTGTATTGCTTGAGGAAGAGGAGGATCTGTAACCCCCCTGATGGAGCAGGAGAGACTGAGCATCCAGGCTTTCCACCGGTTGAGCTCAAACTACTGAGCAGGCGCACACATAGCTTCTCAGTCCTGGCAAACTAAATATTAGAAATCCTTTCAATGCCTGAGTGTACAGGGTTCCTGGTAACCTGGTAATAATCCCACTATAAAGAACACTGGGCAAAAATAGTTTCCTAGAGTTAAACACAAACTCATTTCATTATTTTTTTAATTTGCACTGGTATCTTTGTCAGGCTTCTAGAGCAAGGAGTTTTYTCTCTGTCTCCGAAATGCTTCTTAGGCAGATTTGCAAATGAACTGAGACTGAGGGCAGAGTTGCACAAAATAGCATCAAATTATGGAAAAAAAAAATCCTTTAAAGAAATGCTCCAGGCCACCCTTGCTTACACCACTCCTATGGTGTGTGTTGAAGTGCATTTGCTCTGGCATAGGACCAGAAATTCTCACTGCCAATGACCTCACCCATCCCTGCCGCTGCTGCTGCTGGTGTTACCAGCAGCCACTACTGATAGTGTTGCCCAGGAGTTATGTAATGTCTCTCAGAAGCTTTACCTTGTTATTCTAATATCTCTGTGCTCTAATATGTTCTGTGCTATTAATATTAACTTTTCCTTCCAGTGAAGCATGAAAACACTTTTTTTTCCTTCAACCTAGAAGAAAAATGGAGGAGAGGGTGCAACTGAGAATAATAATGTATAGTCAGCTATCAGGAAAAGTGCCTCAGAAATATTCCCAATTCTAAGGAAAGGTCTTTCAAAGTATGTAGCAGAAGGACTGGGAAAAAAGACAGAGCAGCTATTGTAGGGAACAGTCTGGTCATCTTAGCTCCTAATCAAGCCGATGCAGAAGTCTGGTTTTGTTCCCAGTCAGCCCATTCAGCAGCACCCCTGTTCGAAAGGCTGACCAGCCAGCTAGCAGGTGAAGACTGAAGCTCTTCCACTCCAACCTGTGGGAAGCTCTGTTCCTGTGAGTCCTGCCCTTACCTCCTGGCAGTCTCCTCCATCCCAGACCTCAGTCATTTCTTGGTATTCTGCTCTCTTCAGCGGGCAGAAAAGCACTACCCGTCTGCAGTATTATCTGAAGAATAAAAATGCCAGATGAGACTTTTTTTTTTTTAATTGGCCAGTCTGAGCTCTTTGGTGACCAAAGGCGATTCCAAACTGTAGTTATAAACATGGATGTACACACAGTGAGACTTTGAGACCGTCTTTATCATCTGAATTTACCTTACTATCAAGTTAGATAAATTGAATATTTTTTGCCAATGAAGTCAGTAAAAGAAYTCCAGTGAAAGATTTCAACTCTCAGCTTTTTCTTCCAGTTACACATAGCGATTTTGAACAGGGGACATATTACATTAACTGTGAAACTGTATTCTGACAATATTTTCTGGATCAGGAGTATACTGGGCATGTATTAATGCAAAGCTAGACTTGACTGGAGTGCTGTTCTCACTGATGTGTTAGAATCTTATGGTAACACATTAATTAACAGATTATAGTGAGAACAGAAATTYGCTGTAGTGGTTTTCACTCAGCCACTAAACAGCTTTTTTCCACATACATTGGTTGCGAATTTAGATGATCAGCTTGGATTTTAAGTTAATGTCAGTGCCTGGCTGATGCTGAGTTACCAATGTCATCAGTAAAGAAGAGGTACTCTGTGAAGACTGTTTAATAGCCAGGATTCTCATCTTTTTTGAGGAATACCTCTTTGTTAATGATAGCCCAAATTCTCTAGTCTTTTCTCAATCTTTAGAGACTGGTTTACTCATTATAGCCTAAAGGCCAAAACTGATGTTTCAAAGATTTAATCTCACTAAATCTCAAGACAAATTTAAGTAATTATTGCTTTGATTTGAATATTTAATTTGATTAATCTGCAGTGCTATGCTGTCTGTTTCTCATTCTGTGAAATGAGTTGTCTTAATAACCAAACATACACCCACTGCATTCAAAGTTTACCYTCAGAAAAGCTGCACTGCAATGAGCCTTGGGCTGATTTGTTGATGTGAGAAAGGGTGGCGATGGGAGAATTGATCCTCCTCCTCCTGCTCCTGTGGGTGCTAGCTAGGATGGCATTATGAGCCTAATTCACAGCCCATGCAGTTATTCTCAAAGGAGAGGGCTCTCACAAGGGTGCTGAACAAGACAGCACTCTGCATCCTCCTCAARGATGCCGGAGATGCTGTTCTGGCATGGACGAAAAGTGGGACGTGGGGAATACATATGTGCTGTTAGGAAAAGAGGGTCAAAGTTGACCAACTTCGATCACAGAGCCAGTGAAGGCAGGATTCAGTGGTGTGTGAGATTTGTTCTGCACCTGCAATGAGTGAGGGGGGAAAAAAAAAAGGTTGAGGATGGAAGTAGAAGAGAGAAATCAGGAGCTGAATCTACATTATTGGAGGATGAGAAGGACAAAAGGTGAATACAGAGGCAAGATTGTAAGAACTCACTTGAGAAACAACTGAATTTTGCATTGTAGAACGCTATGTTAACCAGAAATATTCCAGAATTAGCAATTAAATGAAAATAACTTTAACAAAACAAGACAAAAAACCCTGAGACATGCTCATAACTAGATGAATAAAAAGAAGAAACTAGAAGAAATAAATAGCAATGTTATAAACCCATAAAAATCCTAATCCTTAGGGGCTGTGCTAGATAAGAAATGCATTTTCATGTCTTCAGTCACTCTGACAAAGGCTTCAGAATAATAGGCTCTCTAAATACTGCTGAGATAGCCCATACTGTGAAGAGAAAATACCACCCCCCAATCTTTATATACATTCCAAAGCAGTATTTAATAAAGCTGCAGGAAGAATAATCATGCTTTTAATTTACATATAAGTGGATTTGGGTATTCTTTTCTAAAAAAAACCCGAGCCCAATTTTTTTTTTGACATCTTGAAATGCCTAGTAGTTTGTGCTTTCTTTAAAACTGGATATTTATTTCTGTTTTTTTGTTATGTGAACTATGTCCAAATGGTTTCCTTACACATTGGTGTATTTAATTGGGTTATTTCTTTTCAATTAAATAGAAGCATTTGTATAACTCAGTCTCTAAAAGATGGAGTCATTCTTCAGTTGAAGATATCATGCCAAGGACAATCCAAGCTAGTTAAATCAAACTCAATAGACTAGCTGTTTTGGTAATGAGGATTGTGAGTAACCTCCGTAAGTCAACAGTGTATCTGTAGAGAGGCCCACCATCTACTCATCGCTAGTAATCTKTTTCTGCATTCATGAAAAATAACCCACACTGATAACATTAGGGCTTTGACAGATGAGGTCTGGCAAATCTTGTTGGAGTGGATTAAGTCCACGGTGTTCCCAGCCCTTTGTCCTGCCCCTCTGCTTGTACTTCCTGGCTATCCATCAGAGTGCGCAGAAATATTGCAGCTTCCAGGGCTCTGCTCTGTACCAGTTTAAATTTCCTAAGGTATCTAAACCAATACAAGATATTGTTCCCACCAAAACAGCAGCTATGGACTAGAGGCTTCTGCCTCTGCTTTTAGGGTGGTAACTCCTAGAAAAGGGGCAATATAAATAACTGGGATGGAGAGAAAGGAGGTGTTTGTGTTTGAAACCAGCACAGTTTGCTTGGTCACCAAGTCAAATGTTCTTCATTTCATTAGTGTTTGGCCATGGGCTAATTAATGTCTGAGGTACAGACTAGCGCCAAAAGCTAGCAGCGCATGTGCTAAGAGACTGTCTTACTCTTTTACCAGATATCTGAGGAAGGATCAAAATCATCTTAATCTCCTGTCACAGCACAAGCTGTTACTGTTATGCTGCGTTATTTATACATTGGAATTGCCCATAGGCCCATTCAGGGCAGTGCTAATATGGTAAGTTAGGCTCAGCAGTACAGAGCTGCTGACTAAAAGAAGGGAAAGTCATTCAGATCTGCAGAATCCTGTATTCTGTAAAAGGAATTAGCAGGCAGTTTCCCAACAGAAAGTATCTTTATAGCATATCATATAGTGCACATTTAGTTTTGCTGAGCTAGAAGCACTAATATCCTCTTTTGTTTTMATTTTTAAATGCACTGCATAATAATAATAGCTGAAAAAATGAAGTTTTTGAAATGAAATTTTAAGAATCAGAGGGAACCTGCTTTAAATTGAAGACCACACCAAACACTTGCAAAAACATCCATATTTTGTAAAACTTAAACTGTGTGAAGAAAACTTCTGAACTGACTTTTTTTTAAAAGGAAAATGTGAGTGCATATGTGTGTGCACGTTAGGACTAATTTTCAATGACTAAAATCAATAAAGGACTCCATTCTTGGCCATAGATTTCCCTAGACACATAGACAGAGGCTACTGAGCCTTTGGGTGCTCAGAGGTACCCTGGACTGGGGAAGCAGTGGTACTCCGTTGCGATGGATGAGGCGGTAGCTATGTTCCAGTTAAGTTCCTGGAGAGAATGCAGCATGTGCAGTTTATCTTGCCAAACCAAGCTTTTTGAGAGAGAGCAATGCAAGACCAATACCTAAGAGTCTGCACAGCAGAATGGTTGTCTAGAGTGGGATTCATTTGTCAAAATGTAGATGTCTCGTATTGGTTTAGATACCTTAGGAAATTTCATCTGTCCTCCAGCTGCCATTCTCCAGGCACCAGATGTATGAAATGATATTATTCAATTATTTTATTAACCTGAAAGAACAAGGACACTAAATTTAACATGATGTCCAATTTTTAAATTAAACTACATGGAAAAAAATGTTGTCTTCCTTTTGGGTAAATATGGCATATTTGGGCAGCTACAGCTCAGCCTCAATGCTTAATCCTCCAGAATTTTTTTATCTCCTTTTTGTGAGAGACTACTTTTTATGTTGTGTATTTCCTACCTAGGACCTGTTTTTTCTGGTGGATGATCATTTGTTCCATGAACATGGCTTGGTGTTTACTGCCTTCAGAGCTGGCAGCAAAGGCTTACGCCACCTCAGGAGTTGGCATGCCATGCCCCATGTATCCGCCTACATCCTGCTCCCACAGCATGTCTTGCTGGCAGACCAGCTGGGCATTAGGGTACAGCACTGAGCTGCTCGGGACTCACCCTTGTGAACAGGGACAAGTGCAGAAATGCCCGGCTGCAGCTGAGCAGCAGTGCAGGGAGAGCTGAAAGGGAAGGGGCTTGCTCCCAAACCTGATGGCTCACAGATGACAGGAGCTGCCACTGAACGTGGTTTGCATTAATTGGCCAGACTGTGGAGTACGGCTGATGAGGACTCAGGCTGAGATAGACAATTATTACTCTAYGTGCTGCTAGAGCCTCAGCTCTGGGTCTGTGTCCAAACACAAGACATTGGTTTACCTTTATGTGAAAAAATTAATGGAAGGGACCTGGGGCTTCAAGCGTGTGCYGGATTTCCTTGAAAATTTTTCCCAGAATCACTAAGGACCTAATGTGAATGGGTGTAATTTTTTTGTTCCCAAGCTAAATGCTTAAATTGAGTTTTGTGAGAGCTCCCCTCACAAAGTACCCTTTGTGGTTTGGCTGAAGTTATAGATGTTGTGGTCTTACTCATTTAACCCTGTGATAACAGAAAAACAAGGCACACTGCCTTGTGTGCCAAGCCAATGTTTTGTCACCAAAGTGAGTTTGTTATTAAAAACACTAAAGAGTTAATGTATTTTTGAAAATAACAAAATCCTGAAATTACCTGTACTTATTTGAGTTAATGCCATTGTGGCAGTTCTTATGAAGCTGGGAACAGTGCCCTGACCTGTTTTTATGCAAATCCTCTTGGATCCTGTCTGCTTGTTTCATGCTCTCCACCTGTCCTCCTCTAGCACTAGCAGTCACACACACAGACATSCCGGTGTGGTGCGCCAGCATCGGCCAAAGCAGATGGTTCCAAAAATGCACCATTGATGGCCCTCCATGCTGACTCTTCTCTGAATTACTGTGAAAGGGCTCTCCTGGCCGCTTTAAGGAGAGCAGCTTGAAAGGCTGGTTCCCATCCTGAACTAAACAGGCAGCTGTATTGTTAAAAGCTGTCAGAGGCTTCTCTGCTGAGGGGTATTTGTTTCCTCAGATCGTTATTACTAAGACTCTCCTCTACCACTTTTAGAGGGTTTGAAATATCTTAAAGAGAACTGTTGACTTGTAATTACTTTTGCTGTAGAAATATTAGAGTAAATGATCTTCAAAAGTGCAGTTACTAAAATAACAACATAAAAACCCCACAGAAAGCAGTGAATACAAAAAAAGCTTTGTTAACTAGTTAATTGGCCTTAGGTGGCATCATTTCAGCATCTGTCTGAGTGWTGACATACAGCATCTATCTGAGTGTTGCCAAAACTATGAAGAAAAAGATTTTGAAGGCAGAACAGTTTATTAGAATCCTATTAAAAAGAAAGCGCTTCCAAGCTGTGTTTTCTTCTGAGCAATCTATCTGACAAAGCTTGCTTTTTTGTTCACACATCCTCTGCAACAGCTCAGAGTTCTTACCAGTTTTGGTGCCCCCTCCCCCCTTTTTTTTGATTGATGCAGAGAACAATTTTTATGGGCGTACCTGAGCTTCAGCTGCTGCGTTCTCAGATAAATGAATGAGTCAGCCTACACGTTAGTAAAGGAAGTGTTTCACCAAGAAACAATTCCCCTTCAGTGCTACCTAGAAAACTTCCATTCTTAAATGTTTATAGGGCTCTGGTGACCATATCAAAACCAACATACATTCTGTCCAACTTAAGGTGCTTTTCTCTGATGCCAGAGTTAGGCCACAGTCATGCAAGGACCCTTTGTAGTCAATGGAGACAAACAGGGACATCCAGAAGGCAATTCAGACCACCTGAGAGCAGACACCTTGTGCTCTTTGTTACTTTAGCAGGATGGCTAGAATTATTATTTAGAAACCCTTTGTAGGTAAAAAGAGAAACATGGGGGCTACTCAAGCAGAGTACACCTGCCATACTTTAGACATCTACCCTAAGGTGAAGTGCGTCGTCYTCTATAAGCAACTTTTTCTCCCCATTGTCACTAGAAGAAGTTTGGGGCGCTGGTTCAGTCTGGCTCTCTGCRCTGTGGATTATCTAAAGAGAGGTGAAGTTAACTTCACTTCCTGCAGGGAGTGACCTTATGGCTGATTTCTTTGAAGGGGTTGGGAGAGCTCCTTGTTAGAGACATAAGCTATTTGCTCTTGGGAATTTGAGCGTTGAAATTGTCAGGTAGCATTGGTTTGTCCTCACTGTTCCACAGTAAAGGCAAGCCTACAGCAAATTTGAGGCTTGATTAAATGAAATTCTGTAATCCTCCAAAGAAAGGAGGATTTGGTCATACAAGTGTCTGCAAACAGCAGAGCTGAAGAATTTCACAGTTACTACATTTTATTTTGYAATTTTCATAATTCTAAACTTTTTGAGACTTCCACACATGTGATTACAGACCAAAATACCCGTAAAATTTCTTTAAGAAACAATAAGTAAGCAAAATAGCTTGATCTGTACACACTTAAGAAATAATATTTTCTAAAAAAGGAAACAAAAAGCGCCTTGAGAAAATCGCATCCCTACAGCAGACAGAAAGAAGCTATCTTCACCAAATTCATTATTTTCTCCTAAGCTATTTGTTCAGCTGCAGTTTTACCTTATATAGTGTTCATTCTTTCTTTCACATAACTACTAAATCCTTTTTGGATGCATTCCAAGTTTTAACTTCTTTTTCTGCTTTTGTAGCTGATTTCACATGACTATTTTTCATTGTTAACTATGTCAAGAAAAAAAATTCTTTCGTTCTTTAACTTGGCTTTGTTTCAAAATAATCATGCCTTCTTATTTATTAGCTGATYATCTCTTACATTAATTTGTGGCTTTCATATCTCCAAATCCCTGTATATCCCTTACCATCACACTCTTTACTTTATTCTCTGATTATTTTTCCAACACCCTGATTGATTGCATGAATTCACATTCCCCTGTAGTACTCTCATGTGAAGCTTTTAATTAGAGTTTCTGCACAAGTTTTTGCAAGCAGGAATTGTAGTTTTTATTTTATTCTTCAGACTAGAAAAAAAATCTTGAWTTTTTTTCTTCCTCTTGGAAGCCAGGCTTTACTTACTTAAATGATTAGAGTCTGCCAAATAATCTAGGCTGCAAGCCTGGGATAGTCTTAAAATTAAGTAAGGTGAAAATATTTAAGATACTAAGTCTTGCTATTAACAGGTTTGCATCCAAGACAATTACATATACTAGATTTTTTTCRTAAGTGTCATTTATTGGTTATTTTAGATGAAAATCATATGTTATTTCCAGGAACTATACAACTMTGTGTGATAATTTTTTATAAGGTATCATGAATATCCTGGTAAAATTCTATTTCTGCACATGGGTCCTGGCAGAGTTCCACAGCAGATCAACTATCCATAGAGTTTCTGTTGCCAAAGTTCACTCACCCCCAAATTTGTCTTATATTTTTGCCTTATATATTTGAGGTGATCTAGAGGGGCACATACTGTGGCCTTGAATATCACGTTAGAAGTCAGGCATGTGAGTGTTTTGTAATAAGCCCATCCACCACAGCAAAACTTGTGTTCTGCATTCTTTGGCTTCTTTTGCTTTAGTAAATATTCTCTTATATTCTATGGGACTCCTTTCTGCTGTATCTTCTTTTGGTATCCTCCTCACTCACTTTGCTCTTTGTACTTTTTCCTCAAGGAAAGGAGTGTAATGTTCCCACTCTTTCCTCCTTTTAGTTGCTTGGAAAATGACCTTCTAGCTCTATAGCTGCAGGGTCCCTGATTCATGATTTGAAAATGAATCCTGACACTCTTACTGCGAATCCCAATAAACCAAATCTGAAGGCAGAAGTCCTAATGGCAGGCTACAAATTTACCTGAGCTGACTTGGACAGTCCTGCCTCAGTGAGCAACCAGAAGGCAAGAACTCCAATGCCCTCCTTTATCAGACAAAAGGAAACAAAACAAAACAAGGAACCAGACCTAACAAAATGCTGAAACTGCAGCTTCTTTCTCCATACTGACTTGTCAGGTAAACAGTAATTTGTAAAAAGCAGCATCAGTTCTGTGCAGAGAAGGAAGATGCTGTGATGCATATCAGCTGTATCAGCTGGAAGAGTACTTCAGCTGTTGGGAAAATCACTTTGGCATAAAGCCAGACCCAACTCATCCTATGGGCAAGGACATATGCACGTTCCTGCACACACCTACATGCCCATATATATATGTACGCCTGCATGCATTCTTGAGGAAAACATGAGCTGTGGTGCAAGGGCTGGGGATTTGGGGACTGATGCAATTTCACTTAATTGTTTTAACTGCAACATATAATTAGGTGGATGTGAGGGAGAAAGTCCGGAGAAGGGAAGACTTCTCTTTGGTTGAGGAGGATAGGATTAGAGACCTTCTGGGCAGGCTAGACATCCACAAATCCATGTGCCCAGATGRGATGCAYCCACGGGTCCTGAGGGAGCTGGCGGATGTTGTTGCCAGGYCGCTCTCTATCATCTTTGAAAGGTCCTGGAGAACTGGAGAGGTACCTGARGACTGGAAGAAAGCCAGTGTCACTCCAGTCTTCAAAAAGGGCAAGAAGGAGGACCCAGGCAACTATAGGCCGGTCAGCCTCCCCTCCATCCCTGCAAAGGTGAYGGAAGAGCTCATTCTGGATGTCATCTTCAGACATATGGAGGAAAAGAAGGTGATCAGGAGCAGTCAGCATGGATTCACCAAAGGGAAATCCTGCTTAACCAATCTGATAAACTTCTATGATGGAACGACTGGCTGGGGAGATGAGGGSAGAGCAGTGGATGTTGTGTACCTTGACTTCAGCAAGGCTTTTGACACAGTCTCCCATAACATCCTCCTAGAGAAGCTCAGGAAATGTGGGTTAGACAAGCGGACAGTGAGGTGGATTGAGAACTGGCTGAAAGGCAGAGCTCYGAGGATCGTCATCAGTGCCATGGAGTCTAGTTGGAGGCCTGTGGCTAGTGATGTTCCCCAGGGCTCAGTACTGGGTCCCATCCTATTCAACTTCTTCATCAGTGACCTGGATGAGGGRACAGAGTGCCCCCTCAGCAAGTTTTCTGATGATATCAAGCTRGGAGGAGTGGCTGACACACCTGAGGGCTGTGCTGCCATTCAGAGAGACCTGGACAGTCTGGAGAGCTGGTTCATGAGGTTCAAGAAGGGCAAGTGCAGGGACCCGCACCTAGGGAGAAATAACCCTAGGCACTAGCCCTTAGCTCTGCAGAGAAGGACCTGGGAGTGCTGGTGGATGACAAATTGACCATGAGSMAGCAATGTGYCCTTGTGGCCAAGAAGGCCAATGGTCTCCTGGGGTGYATTAGGAAGACTGTTGCCAGCAGGTGGAGGGAGGTGATTCTGCCCCTCTCCTCAGCCCTGGKGAGGCCTCATCTYGAGTCCTGTGTCCAGTTCTGGGCTCCCCAGGACAAGAGGGACATGGAGTTACTGGAGAGAGTCCAGCACAGGGCTACAAAGATGATCAGAGGGCTGGAGCACCTGCCTTATGAGGAACGGCTGCRATAGTTGGGCCTCTTCAGCCTGGTGAAGAGAAGACTTAGGGGGGATCTTATCAATGTGTACAAGTACCTGAAGGGAGGGTGTCAAGGGGACAGGGCCRAACTCTTTTCATTTGTCCCATGTGACAGGGCAAGAGGCAATGGGCAGAAATTGAACCACAGGAAGTTTTTCCTGAAGGTGAGGGGGAATTTCTCCCCTGTGAGAGTGACGGAGCACTGGMASAGGTTGCCCAGAGAGGTTGTGGAKTCTCCTTCTCTGGAGATCTTCAAGGCCCACCTGGATGCAACCCTGTCTAACGTGCTGTAAGTGACCCTGCTGAKCGGGGRGATTGGACTGGATGATCTCCAGAAGTCCCTTCCAACCTTACTGATTCTATGATTCTATGATTTTAGAATTTTGACCTTAAAAAAATGACAGACTGCAATGCTGCAAACTGCAGTTCTAATATTTAATATGATGGGCTCCATGAAGGCAAAGTGCATTACTTGATGGTTGAATTTAAGCTCCAGTTCTGCAAAGCCCTTAACTATTTGCTTCATTCTAAGTACATGACTACCCCTGCGGATGTCAGTGCAATTAAAGTTGAACATGAAGAAGGATCTATAAAAATACATGTTACGAAAACTAGGTCCATTTTCTCTAATAGAAGACTTTTCTGTAGGTATATTACTATTTGATTTGGTGTTACATTTAATCATTTGTAAACCCTGCCCTTTACAAAGCTTCATCTTCCTTTTAAGTGGAGAGTTTAATATCAAAGTGAAGAAAAAGTCATTTTCSAAGTTAAACTGCAGCTAAATTGCCCAGTTACTGACAACCAACAATCTCTCTGTAGGGTGCAGTGGATTAAAATAGCTCATACGTGCATTGAAAAAGAGAGCATCAGAGCAAAAACACAAACTCAGTTTTCCTTTTCCCTTGTGTTTGCACAATACAGTACAGTACAGTATTATAAAGGGRGTAGTATTATTTCAATCTGACACGTGGCTGTCCGGTGCAGTCAATCATCCATTTCAGCAGATACATTTGAAACAGAGTCTCTCAGGCTTCATAGCTATACTTAGCTATGGACTTAGAACTTAGTTATACTTACAACAGGTATAACTAAGTCCTATGCACTCAAATACCCTCCTAGATACAGGCTCTTCTTCAGCACAATAGCTCCAAATGCTAGTCTGCTCAGCATCATCCAAGTACAGACCAAGCTATTTTATCCAAGGCTTCCCATGGCTCCTGACACAGGCTGGAAATAATGGCCAAGTTTATTGCTGAGTTATTACTGCTCTAAGGTCAGTCTCCCTGCTCTTTCATCCATTCTCCTGCTCTTTCCTGTTCTTTCCTTTGTTCATCTTGACCCAGCTCATACTTGTGAGCTACGTTGCATTTGTTAGATCAAGACACTGCCTGCCATGCCTTAGAGCATTAAGTAGGGCAGTGATCCTTAGAGTAAATGGAACACAATATAGAGAAATAACTGTTATTCTCCTCATCCCAGATTGAATGTGCAACTGRTATTTCTAGTGCATTTCTCTGACACTGATTTAACAGTTCTGTCTTCCTAATGTGCATTGTATGTACTCTCTCCTTTCCTACTGCCAATGCACAAAAGTTGAAATCATACCTTGTAAGAGGTCAAATTTCCTTTATTCTACTCCAACTTATGTCACAGCTGAGACACTTTGCACACTGCTAGCAGGTGAATCTTTAAACACCTTTAAAAATAGCATTTAAATATTTATTTTTTCTACCCGGAAATAGCATGAGAAAGAATTAATTTTTCAAGCTACCATAATTACAATAGTTTCAGAAATACTTAGCAATTAAAAAGAACTGTCAGATGGCAGCTATCTTATCACAAGAAATGCTTTAGGAACCCCCTCCATGGTATACACATGATGATTTTCAAAGCAGTTCTATGGATTTAGACACCCTGTATATGCTTAAATCCTGTTTTGCAAATCCCAGCTGAAGCTGCCGGCATGTGTGTGTATACAAACAAAGAAATGGAAGATCTATAGGCGGGTCGCTCCTGAGACTTCTGTGAGGGTGAGCAAGGATCAGCATGCAGTACATTTCATTTCCAGTTGCTTCATTGCTCTCTGTGGCTTCTGTTGATCTTCTCTGTAGGAAGACAGACTTACTGCATAGTCTTCTCTAAGGAAGCCAAGAATGGTGTCAATCTACAAAGCATAACCAGATAACAGCAAGTAATTTTAAGGAGAGAGGCTAATAATTCCAAGCCTTTAGGTCAACCTGGTYGTCTGGTCATGTGGTCACGTCAGGATATTTTTTTAAAAACTTAAAGCAAGWTTTAAGGATTTTGAAGAAAAAATGAAACAAGTACTATGCTGCTTTGGTGTCAACCTGAGGTGGCACAGACTAATGCTTAATGTGTTTAATTCCAGAGCATCAACTCCTAATCATTTTGCTATCRTTATTAACTGTATTAATCATAATACCACTATTGCACTGGTGTGTCTTCCATCACTGCTCTGTGAGATCACTGTGTCCTGACATTACTGTCTAGGTATTTAAGAGGTCGGMTTCGGGGACTCCCTTCCCACAGCAGACACCATGCAGTTGCTCCCTCGATATCATGCTCCTTTGCCACAGGAGCCTGTTTTGCCTCTTGGAAATTCAGTGTCCTGGTCAGTCACCCACTCCATATCCTGCTCTGCCAGATGCAGATGTCTGCCATATGGTCCATCAGCTGGCTGTGCCTAATGCACAAGGTCGTGGAGCAGTACACAGCAGATAAGGCTGTGCCATTACAGGTGCCAGGCCGAGTGAGTTTCCTTGGAAGGTACAGTTTCCCTAGTTCCTTCTTATCATGTAGCTACTCAGACAGGGGCATCTCCACCACATAGCTGGAGGAACCCCGTGCATCCTGAACATAGGCTTCAGTGTGTGGGAGCTCATTTATTTGGACCGTCAATATGCACTGTTAGAGAAGAGATTGGGGAGAGAAAGATGCTCCTTAGCCATTGACCTCCCTTCCTTCCTTAAGGTTTTGGTTGCAGGGATTGCRTGTAGGGTAAAGCAATAAAAGAAGGAGTTTTGATTTGGCCCAGTAAAGGTTTATGCCTGTGTGAGTTGGATGTGAGTGGRTTCCTTGCAACCAAATCCTGGTCGTGTTGTCGGTTAGCAGTTGACAGCAGAGTCCAATTTCGAGCCCCGTTGTGGTAGTGGTAGGAGTTGATTCACCCAGCTACTTCYGAAGGAAGCAGGTCGCAGCACTGAACTACGTGCAGCAGGACTGAGTGTTCTGCTGGAGCAGCGAAACGAGCTTTCAGAAGCTGCCYGGAGAGCAGAAAAGGAGAAAAAAAGAGAAGGGGGTGGGGGAAAACCTTCTGGCTGCAGCTGCTGTGCAAACCAGTCCCACAGCCTCTCTCCGGACTTGGCAAGCGGAGGGGCCTCCTGTTCCACTGCTAACATATTTTCAGCGCCAGCAACCTCTACTTTAGCTGTCAAGGGTAGTTTCCCCCTGTGTTGAAAACAGCAATTTGCCAACCAAGTGAGCTTGGAGGCTTGTCTGATGAACCATTACAGAAAGTGAAGGGGAGCAATTTAAACAGCTTTGCTTCTCTAATTTCTTGAAAAAACACTAGGCAAACCAATTCCTCCAACGCTGCGTTTCCTTCCCGAGGTGGATCCGCTGCAACCTACAGGAGCGCTTCTTACTGCGYGGGGCCAAAGCAGCCTCCCAGCTTTAACCCTTGGAAACGCCAAGGATGTAGCAAATGCCTGATTTGTGCTTCTTCCCCAGCCCCTGGGTGTCTAACGCTGCGCGGTGTTTCGTTGCAGGGACCTGCGAGATCGGCTGGGCCTACTACTGCACGGGCGGCGGGGCGGCGGCGGCCATGCTGATCTGCACCTGGCTGGCCTGCTTCTCGGGCAAGAAGCAGAAGCAGTACCCGTACTGAGCGGGAGCCGGCCGCCGGGGCYGCCCGGCGCGGAGCGGCGGCGCCCACGGGACTCGCAAGTGCTCTAGCTCCTGCGGCGGGGGGCTGGCGGGGGGTGCGTGTGGGGAAGGGGCGAGCCGGGGGTGGGAGGAGGAGGCCCCAGCCCTCCGGGGCCGCCCCTCGAAGAAGGCGACTTCCCCTGAGCCGGGGAAGCTCCGTCTCGGCGAGCGGCGAACCGCTGCCGCGGTGGATCGGTGGGAGCAGGGCGGCGTCGGCGGGACGGGGCTGCTCCCCGCGCTGCCCTTCCGCGCGGCGCGCCGGAAAGCACACGCACGCTCGCACGCACGCACGCGCGCGCGCACGGACGTGGACCATGGCACAAAACGAGCAGAGAGGAAAACGTCTCGGTGCGATTCTTTCTCCCTCCGCCCCACTTTCTCTTTTTCTTTCTATTTTTTTTTTTAGAAAAAACTCCTTTCCAATGGTTTAAGATTCAGTGTTACGACACTTTTTAACCTGTACGTTAAACTTAATACGGGGACCAATAAGCCACTTTATCAGTATTTTGTATATGCTCTACACACTTTCCTCCCCAGACATTTAGCCGCTGCTTAATCAGCCCTATAGGACTTTTATTAAGCCTCTGTGTTATCAGCATTATTACAAAAATGCAACATAATTACTTGGCATATGTAGCCTTTGCCTATAGTACTTTTATGAAGTGCAGTAAATGGACGTTTTTCTGTCCATTGAAAATACCACTTATGGTACTGTAGAACTCTGTTGGTTATGTAAGACTAACAGGAAACTTCTTCCAGACATAGACTTTGTCRCTGTTATGTTTAGCTCATTGATGTCGTATTGTGCTGTACCATGTTTATTATTCAATATTCATTTTTGTAAAAAAATATATATATAAATGTGCTATTTTATGTTTGTATTTGAAAATCTCTGTAAATAAATTTTTCCTTGATCAATACTTGCAGTGCATGGTCGTGTCACCAGATAAAAACATTCCTTTCTTTCTCAGATCCCCATTTAAAGTAATTCTCAGAAGTAATCATGACTTTGATAACCATGCTGTATCCTTTCTGCCTCTAAATATATACATTTAGGTTTCCATTACCTTGCCTGAGCACAGAGGTCTATGGCCACTTGGGACATTCTAGTGTATACTACATTTCTGCATGATGCTGTCAGATATAAAACAGGGCTTCTGGAGACCATCCCCATTCTGGTCTGGCAACTGGAGACTCAGCATCTCACATGACACTGGATATCTCTGTTTCAGCAATTGAAATGAGCCATTACTTTCTTAATAGCATCCACACTGATCAAATGCCTGCTAAGAGATAYTCCCTTCACAAGGAGAACTGGCATTCTACATACAAAACTCAGAGAATTCATTTTCTTTAAGAGAAACAGTGTGGCCTTTGAGCTTGGGAATTTGTAAGGAGCTTCTAATCCTTACAATAACTGATACTATTTCCTTTCAAATGCATTTTTCCTTTTTTTTTCCCCAATATGATATTTCCATCATTGTGTATTTCTAACCTACAGTGTGTTCTAGTTAGTTTTATTGGTTAATAATGCTTGCAGCTGTTGTAACAGCTGAAGTCATATGATTGCATTACACTGGACAGATTTTCAGAGGTGTGGGTGCATGGAGATAGCAATGTCAGTTTATAGTGATCAATTCTGATGTAGCTGAGCTGGATTTTGTCGAGTTTCATTATAGTCTAGGCAGTATTTGTTCACTGTATGGTGTGGTGAAAATAAAATTGTACCCTCTCCTTCCCAGATTAGCCCATAATAGCTATATCATGTCTGACCACACTTCTGCTGAGAACCACATCAACCATGATGTGGAGACATAGAGCAGCACACTCACCTTCCTCCTTGCACACCTCTTCCAGTGGCACTGACAGTGGTTGTACACAGAGCACTGTGGTCTTCCTTTTGTGCTTCCAGGTACTTCCTCCCTCRTAAAAGCTTGGCCCATATTCAGACCTACTGCTGGATGTCAGGAGCATTTTGTATATCTTCACATTAAATACGGTTTTGTCCTTTAGAGTTGTGGATTTCAGCTTTATTAAAACCAAAGGCAAAGTAAATACAACTTTGGCTGTRGTTCCCCAAGATTTTACTAGATCCAGTAAAATCTTTGGCAGATATCTCAATACAGAAATGCTGCCTTTATACACTGTGCTATGATGGAAACAGGTCTTTCCTTCCAGTGAAACTGCAGTTTGCTATACAAAATTGCATTGACTTGGCTATAAAAATGTAAGTGCTATTATTCTAAATTTGACCCTCCCTAGCTTATATCCTTGTCCATGCATCATGGAGAACATTTTGACTTTTGTTAGTTCTTCCTGTGCTCAGGTTCTGGTTTGATTTATCGCGGCAAAATGGAAATATCAATTACTTCATGAAGAAAATTAGCTTCTTATTACAAAGCAATATAATTATAGTGTGACTGACTTCCTCTGAGTTTGTTTTTAATCTCCTTTCTTTTATTTGAAATTGAATAAAACAGCAATTTTGAATAATCAAGTGAATGATATACACTGCACCTGCTCTGTAGCTCGTTATCATATAGCTTTCAGCTGCTGTGATATCAATAAACCAATCACAGCTTAATTAGGCTTTTCCATATTTGTGCATTTTGGTTCTGATACCAATTTTGCACTAGAATGTATGTGCCATTTATTATCACATTTCTCAGGCTTCACAGCTACAAACTAATAACTTCAAGGTGGACAAAGGACTGCTTTCAATTTCACAATATAAAATGTCAATGAAATATTTACGATATTTACTCTTTAATTTTCTATTTATTTATTCTTGAAGATGAAGAGCTTAGCCTTGTATTTGTCAAAACAGAAGATGTAAGCTTGAGTGGAACCCTAGTTCACTRAATTCTGTTCCTGCCATTACTGGCAATCATGTCACATAATCCTATTCATAAATTTATCAAGCTCAATTTTAAAACTAATTAATCTGTTTTTCTTCTACAACTACACTGAGAAGTTTGTTTCAAAATCTCACTGTTTGATGGTTAGGCATTTTCTAAATTCCAGCCAAAACTTATTTGCCATTCATACCTRCTTTTTCCAATTCCACCATTGTTCTTAGCCTCAATTSCTATCCTATCTCATTAGCACTTAACCTCTGCTATATTATTACAGTAGCCTTTTCTCTGTAGTTCTTCAGTTTTCCATGCTAAAGGAGCCATGTTCTTCTGGTGTACTTTCACCTACTTGGCTCCCTGTTTCTCCATAACATTCTGCTGCAATTGTTCCACAGTCTCTAAATTTYTCTGAGTTTATTTTCCTCACTGGCAGCCATCCTATAAGCAGAGTACATTCACACATTCGCTATTACGTAGGAGGCCTCCACCCCCTGCAGCACTGAGTCTCCCACTGCTAACACTCACCCTTTCCTCCTAGCGCACCTGGAGGACTGAGGCTTAGCCAGCACAGATGCTGAATTTGATGTTCCATGTTCCCAGCAACYTGTCAGCTATGAAAACAGTGAACCTATTCTGAAGTTTCAAGTCTTCTGGTGGAGCAGGAGCCCTCCTCCTGGTGCCAGAAGTCACCAGCTTCCAGCCTGTGCCATCATGGGGGTTCTCACTTTCTGTGCCAACAGGCACTGACCTACCTGTTCCTCCACTTTCAACTATCCTTCCAACAGTTGGAAGCTTAGGCTTCTGACGCTGCAGAGTCTAAAAAAAGATCTGATCAATCTCTCTCATCAGCTCTGATGCTGCGGTCTGCTGACCTCCTCCTGCAGCACCTTGACTTGGTAGCTCCTTAACCACTGCATACCTCCCACAAGCAGAGACCTGCAGCCCTAGACTCAGTGAAAGGCCCCAGGCACTCCCTGCAAAYCTGGAATTGCAGACCTATGTCCTGCTTCTGAAGTTCCATCTAGGTTGAAGCCTCTGATGCTGCAGGGACCATTACTCTTAACAGCTGCTGGGGATCATGCCCTGTAGCATGTCACTACCATACCTGAGGACATGTGTACTGGCCTCATTAATATCACCTGCCCGTTCTTTACACCCTTCTGCACAAACTGGCTCTTATATAGGTCTCKCCATAGCACTAGCTAAAAGGGTGCATGACTATCCCTAAATAGGAAGTCTGACAGGCTACAACACCTTCTGATCAAGGTCACCCAGTGGAGCTTGTTAGCAGTTTGATAGAGTTTCTCAGAAGACGTTAGACCTCTTACGGCTGTTCTTATCTGGCTCTCTTAACCTCTCAGTAGCAGGCACCCTAGAGTTCCTCAGAGGGTTACTAGAAATCCCCCAGCAATCTAAAAGTTCCTAGAAGATCCCAAAGCAGAGTCCAGAACTGCTATGCATACTGCTGCATCTGTTGGCTGCCTCCATCCATCTCAGTGACATTCCCATATGGGGTAGAGGGAAATTGTTCATTTGCAGCTCCCTGTGGTAGCTCTGGTGGGTGAGGCTGCTGAAGCCATGCTGCAGACAGCCAAGGTGCYTGTGCACTCCTAATGCTTTTGAAAACTACATGCAGCCCCTCTCTGCATATCCTTCATGACATTCCTTCATGAATATCTTCCTCTTCTTTTAATTCTGTAGGAGGTACAGATAACTTTGACCCTATTCATACTGGACAGCAAAATSAATATTTTGAGAACATTATATTATTGAGCTGAGTAAACAGAGTCATGCTGCAAAAGACTTTTGCTCCAGCTGGTCACTAAAGGACTAAATGCTTCATGARGTAATGTAAGGCAGCTTCCTACAAAAGGTCCCTGGCTGGGTGGTTTTCTACACATTCCTCTGCTCCTGAACCCAATAATTTTATCCTGTTCCCAATATCTCAAACAGATATGACTGCTGTGACTGTTTTATGTAAGCCTGGACTTTTGAAAGCCTAGTAGCTGCTAAATGGAAAGCAAACTGTTCATACTAGTACTCTGTTCTCTGTAAAGAATTCCAGTCACTTCAATGGGCTTGGGCCAAACTCCATGACCCTGATCTAACTGCCATAGGAGCCAATTGCATAAACCCCATTAGCTTAACTCTGGTATGGATTCAATGAGAAAAATACCATAATTATTCTATATTTGGCTTTTTATTATGTTCCGGTTAATTGTTGGACTTTTATTTCTATAGAAAATGCACACATGCACACAGACGCRTRCRCACACACACACAAATATACATTTTATACACAAGAAAAATTTCTGTATCTTTSCTGGTTTTGCACTCATCTAAATGTTCCTTATCTTCTGATAATTAACTAGAAGAAGATCCTACAAATGCAAAAGCTATGGCACAGAATATTGATGGTTAGTCTTTATTTAGGAGTGATGTCTTCACAGATCAGAAACCTTTTTTTTTAATATTTCATATTGGTTTTACAGACAATACAAACAACAGTATTTGGATAATAAAGCACTTTCTGTGATGCAAACCAGCTGWGRGTCTTTATCTTGCCCATTCCAGAGGAAGAAAATGAAAAGTGGATTAGCTAGCGTAATGAATGTTTCAAAGAATTTAAAGTAAAATCTGTTATATGATATAAGGCTACAGTTCTTAATTGATATGACCAAGCTGAGGGGATCTGAAAGGTCTTTCTCCACTGCCAAATGGAGAAGACAAAGAACAGAAAGTAGGCAATGTGGTCATGTACTGGGGAATCCAATCATTTTCTGAGGACCTCACTACTGGGGGGTTGTAGGGACTCAGGACCTGTGACTCACTGTGACTCAGTAACTCAGCTGTGTGAGGCATTTCACTTACCTCTCCTCCATGTTATACCTCTAAATGTATCGATAAGCTTTCTATTTGTTCAGGAYCAGCACAATTATTTCCCAGCCTATCAGTAGAGCTCCTGGGTAGTATCCCAAGGTATTATCCCAAAGTATCCCACTTTACAGCAAGAGTGGGGTTTAGGTTAAGGGAACACTTGGGCAAGGGAACACAAAAAGGAAATCTCAGTTAAAACACAAGCTATAATTAGGAGAACAGACATGAAAGAGCGAAATGCTTCTTGCTTGGAGCTCAGTGGCCATACTAAGCATTATGAGATACAGACAGCTTATTTGTTTTCAAATAGCTGTCAACATGGATTTTTTTTTCTACAATTCTGGACTAATTATARCGTACACAGGAATTAAAAAGATCGAGTGCGTTACTCCGCATACCTCTCTTTCTCTGGAGCTCCTTTTACAAAAAAACTCCAAGTTCCTGTTTGTTGCCTTTGACAAGTCTGTGTGCCTTACAGCTATCCCAGGGGGTACCTGACTCTCTTTCTTCTGAAAAAAAATTCTATTGTGAACAGGATATTTGCTACCATTTTCCATATCACATGTGGCACCCTTTTAGTACAACTTGCTACTGTAGAGTATGGCAGATACTTATGGAAGGTTTCAAGCTGTTGCTCAATAATTCATCAGAATAGCTTACCTCACCTCAGGGTTATGATAATTCATTACTGAAAGATGTCACTGTACRCTGCAGTAAATGGAATGGTTCATTTCCAAAGTTGTTGCAGTAGTCCACTTTCTTGTAGATATTCAGCAACATTAATATCGTAGCAGTCACTCATTCCTTTTTGTTTTTCAAGTCTTGTGGGCATCATATACCAACAGAAATCACAGCGCAGGGGACAGAGCCATCTGAGATAAAAGGGAAGAAGTTACTGTTTTATTTTGTAGAAAATAATCCCAGCAATTTCCAGATGTGCAGTGCCATTTCAAAGGAGGAGTGTATTAATTGTTTAGAATTGTAATGAAATATTAAGCTATCTRCATTTATTGCCAACATGCAGAAATGGTATTTACCGCTCTCTGAAGAGTGACTTTTTTTTTTTTTCACTTGCTGGTGACCAGTTTCATGGTTCCTCAGTGTATAGACTGTCATACCTGTACGTACTGTCAGCATCTACTGAATGCTGAGCAGTGAATTATCGGGCAACTTTCTGGACCAGTCTGCCTCCAAGGAGAATCTGGAAGAGGTCTTAGCTGTTGGTGTCAGGTCACTGAGGCATACATTTTCAGGAGCTGATTTTGTTTGACCTATGGCCTGCAGTACAGCTATGCTTGCTTGCAGCTATCAAGTAATCAGAGAGACAAAACAGATAGTATAGACAGAAATTGCTGAAAAAATGATAGTGTCTACAAATAAGCTGAAAACTTGTTTGTAAGTAATATTGATAATACAGTTAAATGAAAATCACTGGTACTGAAAGTCCCAACACTGCAGCAAAACCACCTGTGTATATAGAAACAGAAGATGCTTGCTCCTTGTTTTTTTTCGGAAGCTTATGTTTGAGCAAATGAAACTAGTTTTATCTCCAGCTCAACAAGTATTAGCCAGCTTTAGGCCTAATTAAATGTTYATTAAGCTGTGCACTTCTCCTTTCTTCTCTCCCCCCCTAACTGTACTCYAGTCTCCTCCTACAAAATGTTGATCTTCTGAGTAGAAGCTATTTTGTTCACTGATATAAATACTCTCACTTCCTAGGTGGACATTTCAGGTCTGGAGTTTTTAGACAAACAAATGATTTTCACAAAAGATTAAGCAGTCCAGTTCACATGTGATCTCCTTTGGAAGCCACAGTAAAACTCTGGTGAATGCAGCACACAACGCAGTGTACTTCACTGGCCTTCATAATTAGAAATCGTTACTGTCTGAGCCTAGTTCAGACAGAAGATTTCAACAGTCAAGAAATAAATGTACTTAGCAGCAAAGTGTGCTGTTCTTTTTTTCATTGCTACTAAGACAGCAGGACCATTCAGAACTGCCTTGCAGCACAGTTTTAAAATGTACTGAGCCTACTTGGAGCCATTTCAGTCAATCTGAATGTTTATTTCTTTTCATAGCAATGCCATGGCTCCACTGCAGAATGAAGGTGCTGACAGTCCTTAAATGCATTACTCAAGAAATACAGCAATTCACAACCCAACTGCTGAGGCAGGTGGTTTTAAGTTGTCAAATGTTTATGCAGTACAAGTAATGCYCCCTTGTGCTGACCTTGTGATGACGTTTTAATTACTTGTAACACAGTGGTTTGGAGGGAGACCTCAGGAACAGCGCTAAGCTAAAGATCCCTTTCTCCCTTACATCATGGGCTCAAACAGAGGTCGCCTGGCACTCAGTGACTGTAAACCATTGACCGGTGGCATATATGAGATCAGCAAGTGGACAGAGCTGGTTGAGAGCTTTTTCTTGCTTTCTGGACAGCATTTTTGACAGTGAGAGCAGCTTGACTAGAAAGGGAGTAAACTCAGACCCTGACTACCACCCTGACTGCACTGAGTGCCGGTTATCTCCAGCTGCAAAAAGCAGTCATCCTCCAAATAAAGACAATATTTTTACCCGTGTTTAAATCAACACTTAGATAATTTGTTACTCAGGCAGGGAGTTGCCTATGGGGTTAGTGTGTTGGTTGCCATACGGTTGCTTTCCAACTCAAAYAGGAGGTAACAGCTCCATGAAAAGAGGCATGTCTATGGTGACAGCTCAACCCACCCCCAGGACTACTTTAGTATATCTTGTCTCCACTCAAGCAGTCTTCAGCTGACTCACAGCTGACTTCAAATGCTTGCACTCTGGCTTACTGGGAATACTGGCCTGATGCTCACAACCAAAGTCCTGAGCAATTTGGATATTAAAAGGCATTCAAGCATTCAGAAGGATCATTTCCTACAGAGAATCAATCTCAGACACCAAATCTAGACAATTATCCCACCAACCCTCTTCCCCACATTGCCCAGCTTTGCAAAAGACTGATACAACCAAGACCACTATCAGATGTTTTCCAAATTATTGCCAGTTCTTTCCAGGCCAGTTACCTCTAGCTTTGTGCCTATTTACTCCTCACCAACCTTCTTACTAAGTCAGAGCAAACTCCTAAAATGTGTAGAAGCTGCAGGACTTGAGAACAATGTTTTCACCTGGGCAGCTTCTGACAGTGGAGAACAACTCAATATTCATATCCATGACAAATGTAAATCCATTAAATGCAACCAGCAAAACAGGAACTCGGTACAAAGATTAATTTCCCAGAGATCCATTGGAAGCAAACCACATTCTCTAATATCTTTATGTTGCCAGTGATCTCTGAGACCATAGTCTCATATATAAATGCAGTAGTCCACTTCCCTCTTACCACAGTCTTTATTTATATATAAATATATAAAGTCATATAAGAAATAATCTTGCTATTTAATAAAGAACAAGAGGAAATGAAACATTTGGTGTAGACTTAYTCAGAAGGTCCTAAGTGAAGACTTTTTCCCTGATTCACAGCAGAGGCAGCATGGATTGGCTGGACTTGGAATAGTACCATGTATGTTAATGAACTGCAAAATTCCTGTGAGTATTAGACAGTCTTAAACTGCTTAATTAATGTTTAGCAAGGCTAAATGGCATATCCATATGAATCTGGCCAATATATTATGTTAATGCTATGACCCTTGTGCACTACATATTGAAGTTAATAGAAATTTGTTATCTGAATTCCTAACAGCATCCGCAGTCATATGTCTCTTAAAAGAGGGGAAGAAGAAACACATCTATGTAGCTTTGTATATTTCATACATTTAGATCTCTTTGCATAGAAAAGGTTCCCCAAAAATCAAGTTCAGCTGACAATTGCCCTGAAGATTTTTTTAATTTTTTAAATTTTTTATGAGGCATGCATTGTGGAAACCATTTTCTGCCTCCTGAGTAGTGGAGTCTCTGGTAAGCAATTTGTTTTGTGGGAAAACAATGTCACCCCAAGTATCTGAAGGATATCATAATGACTTTCCCACATTGTCAGGTGTTATATTGAATTACTTGGCTTTTAATTATCTCACTGCCGTATYGAAAATTAATACATGGAAAACAGAAAATTGCTGCAAAAGTGTTAAACATAATAGTGAATTTCAAGGATGCAGCTATTGACTTTACCAATATTAAAACCAGGAATCTGGTATAAACAGATTTTACATAGAATATGCATTTTACATAGAATAAGAGAGAGGGCTTTAGGATGACAGGCACTGTTGCATTATTATTCCTTAGCTTTTCTGGGACACGACAGAACTTCAGGTTTCTTAAGGAGACTTYGGATTATGGGCACAGCATGGGCTCCCTCTTGTGAGCCATGCCTAATGAGAAAAAGTCAAGGAATTCTCAACTGTCATTTGATCTCAGTTCAGGAGTAACTCCCTGAAAATCTCCATGACACTGGGATTCCATAGCTTTGTTTGATTTGTGGATCAGCTGCCTGTGGAGAAGCGGCATCCGAAAATAGCTGAACACGACAAAGGGACATGCAGGGGAGCTTTTGGGATGGAAGTGCAACCTGAGGGAGGCAAGAAGAGAATTGGATTATTGCATTGCTTTCCATAGTGGAAATAACTACTGGTTACAAAATGTCTTCTTATTCTTAGTATCCTACTGTTCAACACAATGACAACAATTTTTGTTCTCATTGTGAAAGGCCTAGACTGAAAGGGAAGCAAATCATGTCTCTTATAGGAGTATATCTTATACACTCAGCTCAGCTCAGCTATGCTAAAGTAAAGGTACTTAATGAATAACACTGAGTCATCTTCGAACAGTGACCCATGGCATGCGCACTCTAAGTGTAATAAACTAGCCTGGATAAAGCACCATCTGGACATAGTTACACTATCTTAAGAGCCAGTCATGCCACATAGACACACCCCAGGTCCTGCTACCTATCTCCTACTAGCCCCTGAGCTAGCCAATGTGCTTGAGTTTTTCTAAACATCTGCATTTCTGCTCTAGTATTCCAAGAAAATCAGCGCACACACAATGGAAAGTGAATATGTGAGTAAAGGCTAATACATCCCAAAGCAGTGTCAGGGTCTACACACTACTACAGGGAAAAGTTCACAAATGTGAGGTCTTGTGTGACTGCAGCTAGGGAGGCAGTGTGATTTTGGTCTGCTTTTGTTCCCAAGGGAGCTAGGCATGCCTGCCAGGTGCTGACTTCCATGTGRTGAAGCTAATGCCAGCCTTTCATGTACATATGGAGCCTCAAAGAAAGCTTCATGTGGCACCAGAGATAATCAACTCCAGCCCTACTCCATTCCATGGTATTGGACTCTGACAGGCTTGGTGTGGATGAGTGCTGGGGAGCGGTGGCCAAAGCATAGCTTTTCTTCTGTCTCACTTAGCATAATAGTCATGCTGAAAGCCAGCTCTGCTGAGACTCCAGAAATGCCCCAAATCATTAAGCAGAGAACACGGGATATGCAATGAGGCAATCTGCTTTGTAGTCACTGCTGAGCAGCTCTTATCAGTTTCTATGTGGCATTGTCAATGTGTACAACTACCTGAAGGGAGAGTGTCAAGGGGACGGGGACAAACTCTTTTCAGTTGTCCCGCGTGACAGGACAAGAGGCAATGGGCASAAACTGAAGCACAGGAAGTTCYGCCTGASYGYGAGGKGGAATTTCTTCCCTGTGGGAGGGACRGAGCACTTGCACAGGTTGCCCAGAGAGGTTATGGAGTCTCCTTCTCTGGAGATCTTCAAGGCCCGCCTGGATGCCATCCTGTCTATCATGCTCTAGGTGACCCTGCTGAGTGGGGAGGTTGGACTGGATGATCTCCAGAGGTCCCTTCCAACCTTGCTGATTCTATGATTCTAAGATTGTGGAACTGCACAAAAGCCACCCTATATGCCTGGCAAAGTCAGCCTGCTGAATATACTTTAGTGGATATATCTACTATGAAGCCAGAAGCTAGTAACGAAGCTTGAGCATCTCTGCTGGTGCTTATGTTAGTATATATGTTTTTTCATTGGCTGGTCTCAAAGGACTTTGCAGAGGTGGTGAATAGTTCCCCCTATTTGAGAAACAGGGAAAATGAGGCAGAAGTTCATGTAGTCTTGCTAAGAGACTTTGCAAACCAGACGCAGAACCAGGTCTATGAGCCAGGTCTCCATCTCAAATCATTGCTTTCCCACTAAGCATCAGTGGCTTCTGGTGGGAACTTCTTTGCTCACATCCTCCGGGTTTCATGAAGCTGCCTTAGTCAATGACTTCCAAAGTTTTTCTTCTAGGATATTGTTCCTTTGAGCTGGAAATTTCCTTTCAGGTGGTGTCTGACTTGACACCAGTTCAGTRCTTGGGTATGGTTGCTATGACAGCTGCTCCCAGTTCTGTGGATCCTTATCCTGCTAATCCTCCACAAATGCAACTCTTTCATATCTTGTATTCTCCGGTAAATCAAAATATACTTCTGTTTTTAGTCTTAATCTGCTCATTCTGTGTCTTCCTTTGTTTTAAGGCAGTGATGTTAAAGCAGCCTTGTGCTGCCGATATTTTAACAAGAGATTTTCAGAAAAATCTCCATCTCAGTCTGTGACAGATTTTGGGTACTGTACAGCTTGGGCTGCTGAGAAAAGAGACTAGGGAATCTACTTCTGTGGCTTGCCTTTGAAATAAAAAYGCTTTCAAAGAAAAATCAGGAAGTCAACACCAACTTGGCAAATAAATGTAGCTTAAGGGCTCTTAATTGGAAGAAGTTTCAATAAACCTACCTCATGAAAAAAWCTACTAGGTGATTAATATAATGATACAAACTGGGTTGCTGGCTAAAACAGTGTGTGTGTTCGTGCGCATGTGTATGTGTATGTGTAATGTGGAGTAAGAAACAGATGCAGAAAAAGGAGTTATCTTAGCCAATGCTATAGCCCACAGGGGTATATTTTACTGTCCCCTCTTGCTGTTTTAAAGCACATAAACATACATAATGTTCACTCCTGCATTATCACAAAGTTCTGGTCAGGTGTGGTCCTCACCTYGCCACTCTGTTAAATAAAATTAACTCAGACTTCTCCCCAATTTACCTACATTGATTTGCATGTTAATAATTACCTTTCTCTGAATCAATTCATTCTGCCTTCTTCTCAGTTTACTCATTCTWGGAATCCTCCACAATAATTTTAAGAGTTTGCTTGCCTTCATCTGACAGCATAGGGAGGAAAGCTGATGCAAGGTGGGTGTAAAGGAGCTGAGAGTCCTTCCTGGTGGTTCTGGAGTCTGTTTCCTTCTATTGCTATTGTCATGTTTCTAGGTAAAGCCACGCTAGGCAAAGATGAGCATCTCCTCGGATGCTTTAGATGCCTACCAGGGTACAATGGACACTGCTCTACTTATTTCCCTTCCCAGTTACATRGTTTTGGATATCTGACTCAGGTACTATTACTTTTCTTTTCTTTTTTGCTCTCTCCTGAAGTTCTTGTCTCCCTCAGTTCTGTGGCTCTCCTTGCCCTTCTCTTATTGGAGGTGTTACTTTTTTAGAGTAATCTCAGCCTATCTTTACTGAGGAAACCAACTGGAAGAATGGCTAATACCAAAAATAGCCATTCATTCCCTTCTACCCCTTCCAGAAACTGAATTACAAGAGTCTGTCTGAATCAACAGCTTTGCCCTGCAAGGAACCAAAGTCAGATCTACAAGGAGCATTCTGCCTAACTTCTGGTAACTCGGGTAGAAGGACTAAGTCTTGCAAAAAGCAGAAGTTTCTTCCAGTCTGTTTTGGACTCAGATTTCCTCATTGTATCAGAGTGAGTACAACTCATTGTAAGGAAAAGCCTTCCAGTGCCAAGGAAGAGGAGATGGATGGCTGCTCGCCAAGGCTGCCAGCAAGTTCTGTGAACAAGCAGCTACTGATCCACTAAGGCTGGTCCCTTGTGTTTCTGCACACTGCTGCATCTGCTTGAGACATGACTTTGGAGCATGTATGTTTGTGGGAAGATGCTGCTGTTTTTGTGCAGTTTCAACTGAGTTTTCTCAGCTTCCTGAAGCATGAGCTGCTGGTTCACTGCCAAAGATCACGAGGCTTAATTTCCCACCTTTGATTTTCTTTTCCCCTCAGGATCTTCCCATCTGCTGCATTTCATCTTGCCCAGGTAAAGTTATGTGTGCCAATACTCCCCTTCCAAAAATACTGCAGTGTTTATTTTGGTTCTTCCAGATTGTGCTGGCTCTAACTCTACATACTGTGACTACTGTGACTCATGGTCCTGCTGGTCACCTCTATCTGATTCCAAAGTTTCCACAGTCTCCTGCTCTTTTCAGTTTTGCACAGATACTTTTGTCTAAGAACACTTAGCAATCTGGTAATATGGCTATTATAGAGATCCTGTTTTATATTTAGTAACATCAGCCATCAGTGCAGGATTTTTCAGTGAAGAAGGTCTAAAAAAAAAGGTCTTCAGCTGTTCCTGTGTTTTTTTCTATGCATACACTACAGAGAAAAATGTTTTGATGAGGCAATATTCTGATAAGCAAGAAAGCTGAACTAAAGAATTTTTTTTTTAAAAAAATGATTTTACAAGGTTACGAGACCTTTGAATTAAAAAAATATCAGACACAATTTCTGATATTTTATTTGCTAAGATTTTTTAAATGATTATACCCAATGGATTATGCCCAAAAGGAGAACATAAGACAGACCAGAATTAGGTTTATTTCAAGGCCCCTTTATAGGGTGAAAAATAGTGCCAAAGCTTATTACATCTTTAAAGTAAAGGAAAATGCATTGTCCTCATTTCTTCCTTGGGGTTTTTACACCTTCAAAAGGCCAAGGTATCTGAGGTAGGACCTTAGTGGATCAGCTGTGGCTGACCAGCTTAATATAAAGGCATTTTGACAAGCCTCACATTGTGGTTAAAAACCAGTGATATCCCCGTTCAGGGCAACAACAGCTCCAGCTCCCACTCAAAGCCTCTACTGGTGGGCAGTAGGGACTAAGCCTGCCTTGCCAGGCCTCTGGGATGGTTGAGCTAACAGCTCTGTCCATGTATATAGTATCCATGGGACCTTCACTGTATCCTTATCTGTTTCCGACCAGGGGATCAAAGCCCTTTGAATAAAACAAAAGATCCAGATTAAAACCCTTTTCCTTGGAAGGCAGCCAGTCCCTGTTCTGCTTACCCATTCCTCTTTTACCATAGGGCTGGCCTTTTTGCATTTTGCAGTTTATTGTTCAACTCCTCTCTCCCAGAACAGGCCTTAGGAGCCCTGCGTACAGCTGGTGAGGCTTAGCAGCCACCTGGGCCACCTGCTTTCTTGGCTTGGCCCTCGGCCCCGCACGATATCCACATCCAGGTCTCAGTGCCACTTCCTGCTTGCATGGCATAGAGCTGTTGACCCTGTGCTCTTGCCACCCTGTTCTCCATCCTCTCACTGGTTGCCCTTCAGATAGTGGCCTGTCAACCACACCTGAATGCAGATTGAGCACAGCAGGTACCAGAGCTTTTCGTAATTACACCCCAAGGCTATGAAATTCTCTGACAGCAAATCACCCAGCTAAACACAGGCTGCAACATTTCTCCCTGCCGAGGCATGTCAAGCAGTGCAGTTGGCATTTGTGCCCTTTGGATCCAACAGCACTGTGTAAGCCCAGGAGGGGAAAAGCTGTTTTATGAAGACGTCTGCTGCCTTTTCAGCTGCCAGAGAATACATGGATTAGGATTCTTCCCTCTCTCCTCTGTTCACTTTCAGCTCTTTCTTGGGTCATGCTTTTGCTCAGAATTACTGCAATTCAGATGTCACTGGCAACTATTGCCCATGTTGGGTCTAGCCAGGTTTCAGACAGAGTAAAGCTTTGTTGCTGAATGTTATAGGCTTGTTTATCTCCACGTGGGAGGAAAGAGGAGAGGAAGAGACAGGTCCACGGAGTACTGGCTCCCAAGTGAAGACAAGTCTTTGTGATCAATCCTCAGCTGATATGCTTAATTAACTTTGTGTCATCATTGTTTATCATGTTTCTTTGCCTCTGGGTCTGGCAAGGATCAGAGCCAACATACCATCCTTATGAAGAGTGAATGCTTTGCGTATAGCTTGACTCAGATTGCCTACAATAGATTTGCAGGTATTTTCTTGATTATTTTCTGTGCTGCTGCTGGAGGTGAACACTTCTAGGTTAGCAAAATAGTATCATCAGAATATCACCTGGTATTTCCTCCCTTGTCAGAAACTGTATTGATATTTGGGAGGGAGAGATATTAGAAGAGGACTGGTGATGACAGAGCAACTGAGACATATAAGCTGAGGACCTGGGAAGAGCATGGTGGATGATATATTCATTAATAGAGTGTTTAGGTGTCTCCTCTGGAATCAGTGTCCAAGGGGCTAACAAATGAAGTGCCTTTAACAGTCACTTGAGTAAAGGCTGTCATTCTACAGGGCTGTGTTAGGACATAGGCTTTATTTCTGCCTATGAAATGACAGCATTGCCAAGGCCTCACAACAAAACCAGAAGGATATGACAGTGACATCTGTCAAACATTTCCAATATACCAGCTGGACATTGGGTTTTGTTCTAAATATTTTCTCTGCATTTGTCAGGAAATAAGTCTGTGTCTTCAGCTTCAGTGTGTGTTACAGAGCAGGTTTGCTGGAGCTATATCAAGAGCATATTGTTTGAATACTCTTATGGACAATTCTTATAATTTCTCCGTTTTTCTACTTTCTGTCCCTGGTCACCCCCAAGCGAGTAGCAGGAGCTCCTTCAGTGATAGTGCTTGGGTCCATGCTCGAAGTGGATCGCATGCTCTGTACCTCTCTCTGGAGTCAGATGAGCCTGGTGTCTGTATGGCTGCATGAGGCCACATTTTGGTGCAGGTGGGATTCAGCTCCAGGATCGGTTGATCTCCAGCCCTGGGAAGTCAGTGACAGCTTTTCAATTTGTCTCACGTTTTTCAGTCAGCCTTTCTATACACACAGTGGGGAGGAGAAATCCAAGGGRAGCAGAAAGTGCCACAAAACCAGCTACTCAGACTTAGTGAAGAAAATGACACTGATTCTTGTTCATAAACAAATACTGGGTGCACAGATTCATTTGCCACYCTTAGGAGGTCAAAGGGGGATAAACCAACACTGCAGACATTCAGATTTGTGGTACTAGGTAGCCCAGTGATTCTGGGCTTCAAGAATATGGATAGGTCAGCAAAGTCCCTAGAATTTTAATCTTTTCCTTCACTCCATCTGCAGCTAGGGATTAATCTCCATACTGTAACTTTCTTATCTAGGAACTAGAAATTTTATTTGCCAATCTCAGAAGAGTTTTTGTAAGSATTAAATAGGATTGGAAGAGAGGTATTAGGGCCTCTATATGACCTAAATTTGGGTTTTGTATGACATAAAATTGGCCTTGCTATATACTCACATTTGATATATTKGTATCACAGCCATGATCTTTTGGAAACAAGTTCTTGCCATCATTGTTTTTCTTGCCTCRGAGGCTGAGGGACTGTAACACTGTTGTGGTCTTGGCCTCCCCTTGAACCAAAGGAATTTGGTTGTTCTATAAACTCGTACGCAGGAGAATGCAACATGCTCAGTGCACAAGAGTCAGCGGTTTGACAGCAGTATAACAGTCAGGTGGTTTGGTTTTGTTTGGTTTTGTTTCATTGACTTGCACAGAGAGAAATTTGGAATTRTGGAAGAAGATTCGTATCTGAATGGTTTTGGTGAATAATTAGTACTGAAGTGGCTGCCTACACTGCAGTATCTGGGAGAGCTTTCCCTTCCACATAGTTGTCCTCACAGTGTCTTGACCTCATATTGGGGCAAGGATGGGTACATTCTTGCCTTTCCCCTGCTCCTATATCCTTTAATTTCCACACCAAATAAACTCACATGCACTCTTCAAATAGGAGCCACAGCTTGCTCTGCTGGGGTGCCAGCCCAGGTGACTGAGACAGCACATCTCAAAGGCATGCAGCAGCTCACACTGAAAGATAAATCTTGACATGTCTTTTGCAATAACCATACTGAAGTCACCAAGCTATGAGCCTTCACACTGCTGTCTTAAAGCTGGACCACTGGGATCCTCCCTGATGTACGCCTCAAAGGGGATTTCACAGCCAGTGTGGAGAAGAGTCAGGCCCTTGAAATGACCCTAGTGTCACTGAGATCCTAAGCACTGCTGTCTGTGTGTGTGTGTGTGTGTGTGCTCAGGCAGCCGTGGACAATGTTCTTTTCTATCTTAATACAAGTATAAGAAGTAAATGCAGCCTTTTTAATGACTGAAAGATTTGGGAAGAAGATGCTGCCAGACAAGCTGGCCCAAATGGCCTTGGTGCAAGCACAGAGCTCTGGAGGAAGGGACTTGTTCACATTTTATTCCTGGTACCTCTTCCATAGTCCCTTGATAAATCCTTCACTAAATAAAGCCTCTCTCTTCCTGCAAATTCTAATGTATTGCAGTAATGGTAATATATTACATAGATTTTGTGGATCACTTATATAAATTACAGGAAAACATCAGCCCTGACTGTGGCTTAAAATAGACACAAGAACAACAATACAGCAGCAGTAGTAAAGAAAATAACAATAGCACTATGAATTGATACTAATGAATTGATAAAAGAATATATCCATTAAAGTCTCTCCTCTCTACACATATGTGATAATAAAAATATTCTTAGCTTGAAAAGTATTTAATATAATATTGTATTTATTCTGYATGGCTTCAGAAATATCACTAAGGTTTACAGAGTCCTGCACTCTGTTAAGACACAGAAATATCACAGTTTTTCCTCAGAGATATCAGATTGCTCTTAAATGCAAAGAGGCAATCGGATTTATATTCTTCATTTTGTTGGTGATTCTCTATGTTAGCACATCATCCTGTAGAGGAAAACACCTTTTTAATAATGCAGTGTATTAGACATTTCCACATTGCAGTGACTATATTTGGGATTCTCACCTTTATGGACAAGCTGAACCTACTAGARAGTTGGGCCTAACTGATTTATGCTCAAAACAAAGCACTGAATCTTATGTGGTTTATACACAAGATAAGTTGTGTGGATATGCTGAATAACTTATTCAGCCAGTACTGCTAAAAAAACTTTTGCAAATTATTTCATTTACAAATTGTTATGTCTTTATTGCCTCTAAAACAGCAGCTGTCTGTCTTTCTTCTGYCTTTCTCCAGTGAAGGCTTTCCAAAATTTCTATTGGATGTACACTAGGCTCATTTCTTGTCTGCTTTCTGACTGAGGCTCTTTTCTGAAAAGGAAGGGAAATCTCCATGAGACAAGTGACAGCATTCGTGAGAGAACATGAGTACAAGCAATTGGATCTCCCAAAGTGCAAGAACTCTGCTGCTCTTCCCAGTTGTTGCCACCTTTTTCATTATCACAGACCATTTTCCTTTGGTTGTTCTGTAAAATTAACCGGCTTCGTACTAGCTCAGCCAAGGTAATGATGTATTACTTTGAAATCATTGCTAAATGTTTTTAAGATCTTTTCTCTAATTCAAAGAGCTATTGTTCCTGAAYTGTCACTGAACTAAGATGAAGTGGTTCCTTAAGAACAGCTGGCAAGTATTTGGATGGAAGAAGTCAGACTAATAATAGTGCATGCCTTCAGTTTGAGGCAGAAATCTAAAGCATAGAAATTCAGTACTGATGACCATGTAAACCCTTAACTTAAAACAAGGGCACATGTTAGGAGTAGAGACAATCACAGTAACGAGGGGAGGGTACCTCTGCTCTATCATGGCACGTGGGACAAGTGTCTACTGGAAGCTGTGGATGGTATATCTGCAGATCCTTACTTTTTGTTACTTAATATGTGCTCRCATATAGTTAAAGCACAGTAAAGAGGCTTGGTTACAGTATCAGGCTTGATTAATAACTCCTAAATGATTGTTAAAAACATGCACTATGTGATCTTTAACTTAATGCTACAGAAGGATATGGTCATTTCCAACTGTAATTGCAGGTAGGTAGACTGAGGAAAGCAGGCAGTATCAGCAGTTGAGCCACGTCTAGAAATTGTAAGCACTTGGTTCATAAAATCRTATTCAGATGTCTCAGAGTAAGATTCATTTGTTTAACTGTGTTTGGGTTGTAGATGTTCACTCCTGAGCTAATTTTCTTTCTTGCCCTGAAGAGAAATAGGCTTTTCAAGGGCTTGGTTCTAATTTAAGTGCTTACGTTAGACTGAGAGGAAATGGTCCCTGATCTATGCTCTACGGGAATGTGTATTTGTTTCACAACAGGATCCTAAAATGACTATGTTATCAGCTGAACTCTGCACCTGATCACAACTCTGTCACCTGTATGAATGAGCAAAATAAGGCCAGGCCGCATCCCCACGCTCGAACACATGATCACACATACTCTTTGTTGGCAGGTTTTGTGGCATGATTTTGGTGTGTGCTAGCCAGTAGTCTCCTGGGCTGTGCCCAGGCACAGTTCTGGCATTAGTGTGGGTGAAGCACCATGCACACTGGACAGACTGAAGTGGTGCTGAGAGGCTAAGTGGAACAACGACCTTTACCTGTATGGACATGGGCATATCAGGCCACTTGGTCTCAGGGATCATGAATGGTTCTGGCAGGTTTCACTTATGGACCTAAACATAGCATTTTATGTACATTTTAGGTTTCTTGAAAATAGCATTTTAGGTTTCTTGAAAATGTAGATCAAATCCTAGACTCCATCTGCTTGGAACTGATATGCTAAACTGTATTTCCATGTATGGGGGGCCTTCAGATCATATCACAGGCTTGTCTAAGAAAAATGCTGACGCAGTGGGCTTTCCTAAACTCCCCATTACCTGAGCGATGTGGAGATGCTACCAGATGGCTTCCCACTATTGTGCTGAATGTTTACGGTACTCAGATGGAGCATCATGGTGGATCAAACAACTGGTCTCTCTAGATCATTTCTAGTCTTGGCTTCAACATGGCAACAATTCAGTGCCTCCAGCAGGTGGAATAAAATCCTTGAAACAGGCAAATGAGCATTGTCTCCCTTCACAAGGGAGACACTAATCTCTCAAGATCAGTCATCAGCTTCAGTTCTGAAAGATGATGCTCAATATACCTTTCTAGTATTCCAGTGTACTTGTTTGGACARGTCTGGCTATTCCTGCTCTCCAGGTATGTTGGGTTCTTTCAAGAATATTGGCCTCATAAAATTTCTAAGGCGGGTCCTTTCCGTGAAGTACGAAGAAGCATATTTGAATTTCTCACTTTTATTTCCATTGACCCGCTTGTCCTTGCCTTGTGAAGCAGTAGTAATAGGAGCTCTGGCACTGTGTCAATCATTGCACTCTTTATCTGGTACTGGGGCATAACATGGGATCAGCAAGAGCTGTAAGCCAGAATCTGCACCTTTTCTAGTGCCTATGAGGGATTGTGGGCCAAATCCATAAGTGTATGATCTTCTGTTCTACATGATCAGTTCAATTAAATTTCCACATATAGATCATTGACTTTTAGATTTGTAGTTCCTTGGATCATTTCTAGAGCCCAATTTTAAAATGTATGCAACACCTACTACTTCACAGTTCTCTGGAAAAGTGGCTGCTTTTTGTGATAAATGCAGGCAACAGTTCAGCTACTTAATGTGTGAGCATCACACATTAAAGGAGCTTGAAGGATAAATCATCTGGGCTTGGTGATATATAGTATGCAAATACTGAGCTTATTCTAGCACCTGTTCTTCTGTCACCTCTWTCTATGGGAGCACCTCATCACAGCTGTCAGAAAAGAGAGGTATGAAATTATGCAGCATCCTGGTGGTTAAAACTGAGACAGAGAGCCATCTTGATTCTCATCAATCTCATCCTTTTAATTAATTGCTCTTTCTTATCCACAGGAGTCACTGATTCTACATAGGTTTCTTGCTTCACTTATACTTTGTCTCTAATTGATATTTACTCTTTGCACTTAAAACTGTTTGCTCTTTGAACCTCACTTTGCCTCTCACAATTTAACCTACTGTAATTTATGCTCCTATTTGTTGTCCTGACTGGGACTGGAGTTTGACATTAGTAGAAATTTGTTAGGTCTATGTAGCATCTCAAGCCATTTTGTGAAAAGCAGTTTGCATCCTCCAATAAGAAAAGTCCTTTGTAAAATGAAGGATAGTGTTCAAGAACTTTAAACAGTCTGCTCAAGGCTTGATGTTACAATGACATACTCCTTTAAAAATCTTAAAATCTTTCTTCTGCTTGCTTTTGTGCCTGCATTAATCATGCTTTCTTAATGACAGTTGGAGTCACCAAGGAACACAAATCTGATATTCCTTTTCCAAGCAATATATACTTTTAATGACTCCCATGATACAAAAAGAGCAGCAAGAAATTTCCCATTCATTACTTTGCAGCACATGTTTTGCACTGCCATGATGTAGCTAATTAGCTGCTGACGTATTCAGATTTCACATCTGCAGCTYTATTACCAGAATGAAAGCCACATGAATCTTCAGTTTTTGGTGCTTTTTGGTGTTTTTCTTTCAATATGAGATCCTTAGACCTTCCAGATATTCTTTTTTAGCTTATTTTCCACAGCTCTGGGTAAGCAATAATTGCCTGATGTCTGGAAAGTTCAGATGTATGCTATCTGTCATAGCATCTATTAGTCATCACTGTGTTTCTGTCACAGCTTCATCACTGCTAGGTGACTATAGCCAAAGTAAATAGAAAATGTAACTGGAGAAGTAGAACACAATGTAGTGTTTGTTAATTTGGTCTTTTCTGAAGATCACTCGGCCAGCGTTCATGCCAAGTATGGGCACTTCGTTCTTTTCTTTCCCCTTCCCCCACCCCACTAACCACTCTCAAAGTTATGAAGGACTTTAACTGAAACATTTACATTTTGGCTAGCTATGGTTGTTTGCAATTGTTTTCAAGCTAATACACACAATGAGCAGCTTGACAGAAAGACTAGATAATAAGTTTATTTAGATAAGTGCTTTATACTTGTATATTTTTAGAGAATCATGCTCCTCAATATCTTAATCTGTGCTAGAAAACCACATGAAAAAATGCATCATGATCCATCCTTTGTAGGTTCTGTCCTCTGAGGTTATTCCAGAAATAAGGCTTATTGAGCTTATGCTAACTCAAAATAGAAGGAAAATGCGTGTCATCTTGAAGTTGATGGCAAAGTTCCTGTTGAAGTCAAGAGGGCCGGGATTTTACCCAAAGAAATTTGGCRTTGGCTTCATTGGGGAAGTGTCAACATGGACTGCTCTGATAAGATTCTTACTTAGTCAGTGCCAAAGCATCCACCCACTCTATGTCCAAACAAGACAAAAATCCAGATGGTGTCACATCACATTGCCATCCAGATCTATTTCAAAAGAGTTTTAGAGCCAGATTTGTTCAATGTATGTAWAATGTTTGACTCAAAATTTTCTGTAGAAGTCTTGTAGGCAATTCCTAGGATAGATGCCATGGTTAACAGGATGGGCATAGCGGTTATCCTCAGCTGAAGCAACTGGATGAGGGACTTCGTAGGATCCTCCTGCGCAGAAGACATCACAGGTAAGCAGAACAGTCTAGTATCTGCATTTGAAAAGGAAAATCTTCCTCTTTTTCCTCCACTACCTCTCACTGTTGAAGAGTTTATCCGCTAAGCATGTGGTTTTCTGAACCAGAGAAAGTCTGCTCCTAAGGAAGCTGGGGCTTGCCTAAACCTGTCCCTGGACAGAAACAGAAATAAGAGCTTAGATAAGTCACTGGGTAGTAAGAACTACGTTCATGTCCTTCAGCTCCTTCAAGCAAGGCCTAAAATACAAAGTGAGGAGAGTTTGATCAGAAGCTCAAGGATGAGAAATTCTGGGGCAGTAGAGATGTAGATTTGACTTTATACAATATCCTTGTTGTCTCTGGAATAAAATATGTATTCCTCTGAGTAGAAGGATAAGTCCGGAGACCTTTCAGACCAATGCTGATTTTGCTTTGTTGTTTAGTGGAACCTAAACACAATTATAGTTAAATTAAAATTGATTTGAATTGAACATGGGGTTTTAAAACATAAAAGTGAATAGGCTTTGACTGAAATCTGTAGTCCCTGATGAAAACCTACATATATTTTTTTAGTCTCATTATATTTTATTGTAATATAGAAGAAAATAAAAAGGTCTTCCTGGAACTTCATTTTAACTCATATAAATTACCATAAGGAACTTCATGGACCAGATCCTGTTTTACTTTAATCTGGAGCAAATCCAAAGCAATTCCATTCATTCTAATTGAGCTCTTTCAAAGCAGATCAGAGCTCAGCCTTCCAGCACCAGTGTTTAAACTGCAAAACAAATTCGAACTCCACTGAAAGCTTCAGTGTTACTGGAAATTTTCCATATCTTTTATTGTCTGTGTGCAAAATAGAACTCTGTGTTTCCAGCCGTTAATCATTTCCATTTTGTAAGAATGCTCTGCATGTAATTAAATATTTTAATCACTTTTTGGAAGCAAACCATAATATTTACTGATAAGACATGGTGTATGCTAAGGATGCTCATGTGTATRTGTTAAATCTATTATAGCTGTGTTGCTGTTAATACTCTTAGAACTGTCTGCAGCATCTTTTTGTAGCACTAATGGCTAGAGGGATGGAAAATCCTCTATTGGCTAAAGCAATACATCTTTCAGCCTTGGATACTGGCCAAAGGCTACATACCCGGGTGATTAATATGTTAGCTGCATATTTAGAAGGTAGAAAATTCCYTTTCTGCTGAGCTTGTACTCTTGCTGACATCACTGTTTTCTATCTCTATGACTGTTGATTATGGTTTTCCATTTTCTATAGTAAAAAGAAAAGAAAACAAAACATTTCTCAGATATATCACCATATATTTAGTACAGCCAAATTATCGTAAGTAGAAGGATAGGTCTGTCATTTTATTACACTTCAGGAACACAGCAGTCCTGTTACACACTAGAGAGGTGTTTCACTTAATAGCTTTGAAGTAATATTTTCAGAAACAAGCAAAAATTTCCCATGTTCCATCTCTCATGCTTTTGCTGAAGAGCAAACCTTCTCTAAAACTTGTACATTCTTAAAATCTGGGTATTTTAAGTTAGGGAACCAAAATCATTATTGCAAACATCTGGCTTGGTTGCTTCTAARACTGCACTTAACCCTTTTTATCAGTGTGTATCCAGATCTCAGCTGGGCACGTATTTTTTTTACTGRCAGTCCCAGTTACAACTTGAACCTAACCTAATCTTACCTTATATCCATCTGCAGACACTTTATGGACAGAAGTGTGAACCATATAAGCTTTTGCTTCATATTTGCCATGCTGATACTTATTTTTTATCTTGAGGACTTAGAATATTACCACTTTGCAAAAAAGTTTCTTCTCATACTACTCATGAGCTGCCATAGTTCTTTTTTCAGCTGGGAGAAGACTCAGTATTTGATTCATTCAATCACTTTAGAATAAACTTGTTTAACATTGTGTGTGATTTGTTTGTTTTGGTAAAATATGTATTAACATTTATCATTTAAAGCTTTGAAGAGACATTTTTTCAATAGCCTGGGTTTTTCAATATTTTGGAAACAAATGATTAGAAATGTCTTTTTCTCATTTTTCTTATTTCTGCTATGTTGGGGTGGAAGTCATATTGCTTACCTTCATATGTGCACATACACATCTCAGCTACGTGTCTAGATGCTCTGTATARTCTGCAGAGAGAAATGGGTAAATGAAAGTCATGAGTCATCTGCTCACCTGGCGTAAGCAGGTCTGTTCCTCCTCTTTGACTATGAAGGGAACCTAGAAGGACCAGCACAGATATAAACACCTGCATTACAGACCTCTGAAGTCTGGTGAGATGGATCTCACATTTGGCCTTCTCTTCACTTTTATCCTTGTAGGTCTTTACTACCTGCCATTATTACTAGATACCAATCCAGATGGCAGAGTGGCCTGCTCTGTCCCTGGTTATGACCACGATAGGAGAGTTAACAGGACCAGGGAAGGGCAGGAATGCTGGCGTATGAACATCTATGCTGTTAATGGATAACACATTCCTCAGCCCAATGCTGGCTCTACCAGCTAGCACTCTTCCAAGCAATTTTGAGGCACATCTCAGGGAATGGCATGGGCTAAGGACTGTTCCCAACAGTTGGCGTTAAGAAGACTTTTTGGTTTGAGAGGGGAAGAGACTGTTCCCCTAATAACTGTGTAATCCTGCTTGTTGTCCTGGCCACAGAATGCTTCCAGCAGTTTTATTTTCTAGGATRTATGTAGCCCTTGCATCTCATCCTGTAAGTATAAATGGTTGTTCAGTTCAACCATTAGACAACAGCTCTTTTTTAACACCATGTTTTTCCATTACATTTTATCAGGTTGAATACTTTCCTAACTTGGTGTTTTATTTTCATATGTGAGATGTTTTGGATTAGGTAGATATTTGCTGACATCTTTGTAGGAGGTGGTAAATTGTTGACATTAAATATCAAGACAATTATTTTAGCTTATGGAACACTATCTAATGTCTGTTGCAGCACAGCAGCACTGTTTTTCTGTAGGAGTATTGTCACTTTTGATAAGCACCCTAGTGATTTATTTTTCAGTATGACAGCTGTCTCTTTTCTTTCATACATTGGATTTATATAACATATGCATAAGCACGATTTACCTATATTCTATGTTTTGAGGGAAAGCAAGTGTCTGACTGTGTTTTCGTAGCCTGTTCTTTATTTATACCTTTTAAAAAAATTCCTCTTTCATGAAGGGAGAGTTCTTTAGCATCTTGCTTTTTTATTGATTTGCTATTTATCCTTTTTTTCCCCCCATGTCTGTGGATATAACCGGACTTCAGGAATAGGCAAGCAGATTGAAAGACTATGAGCAGATGTGCTGTATGTCAGCACTTTAAAAAGCTAAATCTAGACTGTTGTCTAATTTTTCCAAAGCTCTTGGAAGCTCCATCCAGGGCCTTGAAGAAAAWTTGACAGCCTGAAATCCCTGGATGAAATGACAGAGGGTCAGAGAAACACTGAGCAAAAGCCAAACCCTTGTCAAACCAACTGGGCCTGTGCTAGATCTGGATTACATTAACAGTATTTGACAAGCTAGACATACTCTGAACAGTCAAGTTCCAAGATACTTTAGTCCATCAAAACAGTCACTGTTTTAGGCACAAGATCCAGTGTTAGGACTTCACACTTTGTCCATTAACTGCCATAAAGATAGTCCTGAGCCCTTAGTGACGTTTCTCTGCACAAACACAGTGTGGTCCAGTGCAATGTAATTGCAAGTGYTCATTTCCTGGTACACATCTTGACCTGCAGGAGAGCCAGTTTTCTTCCAGTTTCCTCTATCTGATTGTTTATTACAGCAATTTGATTAAATACAGTAAAGCACTATCTGGATATACAATTAAATAGGCCAACTTGTCTGAAAAAGCTGYTGAGTTCTCTAGTGATAGGAAACTATAATCACTATTCATGAGCCTTGCAGTATCGCTCRAAGGCTTTATTTAGATCAGATGGATCTATTCTACTAGTGCCTCTAAAAGAYATATAAAGCACCTCTCCCAAAGACTTTACAACTAGAATTTAAAGTAGGCACAAATGTAGCAAAGTAACGGAAGATGTAGGGGAAGGAGAGAAGAAAAGTACTAGTGAGGTGCTTGAGAGAYCACTTAGTAGAATATTTAAAATGTATTGCCTTTCACTTTTTGTGATCTAATGTATAAAGCCAAATTGTGCTGATACAATCTGCCTTTTGTAGAGGGCAATTCACAGAAAACAGGCATGATTGTCTGTAATTTCCTGATCCAGGTAGGTACTAGTCTTTCCTGGTAGCAATTTATGACTCTCCAGCCTCTACTATGACTCTCCAGGCTGCTGATATGGGCTGCTAATCTTCCTGGGTAGGACATGGAGCCAAAGCTGTTTTGCTTGCCAGGGAGGACAGAGAGTAAGGGGAGAAACCCTAGTGACTTATTCCTGTGTGCCTGGCCTGTTGGAACAGGAAGACTGTGGAGAYCTATGGGAGGACATTCTTTTCCTTCCTATCACTTGTGGACAGACCAGGAAACCTGAATACATGATGTCTCTGAACATTTAAATTTATGATGTACTCCTGAATAGGCAGTATAGGTTTTGGTCATCAACTTTGAGGATGGTGATAATGACAGTGAATATTAAGTACTGTTTGAGTAGCAAATGATGCTTCTCAAAAGCAAGTACCTGTACATGTAGCTCATATGTTAAAGAAGCTGTGAAAACTTGGAAATAATGCAGAGAATAATCATAAAACCCTTTGAAGAATAGATAAATGCCTTGTAATGCAGATATAAGGACATCCCTTTATTCACTGCATACAAGACCAAGATGCAGCCTACATTCCATCATGACAAAAAATATTCAAGTTATTATTATTTTTCTTAATTTTTCAGAGAAAGGAAGACATGATAAAAGCTAATGTCTGGCTGTCAATACCAGTCAAATTCAAGTTAGGGATAAAACATGAATTTTCAGTAGCAGAAATGGTTAACTACTAGAACAGAGAAACAGAAAAACATCTGCCTTTGACATCCTCAAGGGTGTTTTGCTTTAAAGTAAGTCCATGTGGTGGACTTGTCAGAGTCCAATACTCTCTGACCAGGTACTTTCAGATATTCCAAGCATGGAGGGTGTAATGTTTATTCTCAAATGTTTATCTGAAGTTATTTGAAATTACACAGGATTTTTGATTTAGCAGAGTGCTACAGCAAAWTATAAAATCACAATACAAGGGTAAGTTACACTTAGCAAAATACAGCAATTGCAATAGACAATTCAATCACAATGCAAATTGCTGGTTTTTATAATATACTCACTGTCATGAYGCTGGGTGTTCCCAGTTCCTTGGAAGAAATATGTGAGTTGAAATCAGCTCAAACCCATTGCCCTCTTTGAAATTCTTTTATTAGTTGTTCAGTTTTTACACCCTGTTGGGCTGAGCCACATATATACTTCCCCCTCCTCCCCAWGCTGGTCTGGCTATCTTAAGGAGACATTCACACTCTTTTGCTGAACTCATGGAGAAACGTTTACAGCACCAGTTGACCCACTCAACTGACATMGCTGTTTATTTGAAACAAAGACCACCATCCGGTCCCCCTTGTGTGGAGACAAAGTCAACTTTCTTTGCAACAGCTGTGGGYAGTCACACCGTGCATTTATCCCTGAGCTTCACGGGTGCATTGCCCTCGCCTGTCTCCTCTGAGCCTTCTTCCATTGTAGGGGTTTATTTGTCATCCACAGGACTCCACACAGGGATAACTGGGAAACTACCGTGCCTTACTCAGGTTTGGCTGCATCAGCTACTACTAGGTTCCTTCTAGTCTTACTTTCTAAGACTAGTAAAAAGTTGCATGAAGAGGAGAACAGTTGGATTTGAGGGGAGGGAGGCCAATCTGTACTAAGAAAGACCACAAATGTGCACAGTATTCAGAGGGATGTTAYGTACTTATCCTCCTCTTCCTCAGGTGGGCAAAGGGAGGAGGAAGGAATAGGACGAGAAGTGTGAGTACTAGCTGTGTACACAAACAGGTGTAATTTCAGCATTATTCTTCAGTATTACTCACAAGGATGCGAGGACCTACACTTAAAGCATGTTTCCTGGTATGTATGAAAACTGTAAATGATTCAACGAATATTTTAGGGGTATCAGATGTTTATAAGACACACCCAGTCCCACTCTGAGTCTTACCTGGCTATGACTGGCATCTTGTGGAGTAATTTCAGATTTATATTTTAAGAAGTATGGTTCTCTTTCTGCATTTTAAATACTAAGTCTATACAAAGCAACAAGTACAAATTATGTGTGCTGCAAACCTGATGGCTGAATCAAAAAAAAAAAAAAAAATCAAAACTGAGTCAATGCCAAAAGCAATTTTCCAGTATATGTTTGATACGTTCTGCAACAGACCCTCTTCCAGTAATACCCAGCATACTCAGAAAGTGACATAAATGTCTGATAACAGCTATAAACATGAAGCACTATGCAATAAAGACCAGAATTCTGCTAACAAACCAACTGAGAACAGCCCAAACAGGTGGCAAGAGAGAGAGGTCATGACTTGTCATTTGTGAAATTATGCTCTACCTCAGATATAGAGGGTGGCAGAGGAGACCAGTGTACTGTGTTTGCTAGTGCATTGAAGGTAATGTCTTAACWTTCTGATAGACAAAACTAGTAAAGAAATGGTGTTTTGAGGCAATAGAARGCATTTATAATTGTACACACTCTGTAATTGAATTCAGTTGTGGCTGGTAGAAAGGGAATGAATATTGTCTTAATTTAAGAATTTCTTTAATGTTCTTTATCTTGCTGGTGTTCCCTGAAGTAAGTGAAATTAGAACAGTTCGGCTATCACAGGAGGTGAGAGGAGAATCATGTTCTTTCCATCTATATAGATGGACAGACTCCACTAAGACCCATGTCAAATTGGAGTATTTACCACAGAACAGTTCCTCTTCAAAGCATCTCATTCAAATAATGAAGCCCTGTAGCACTACTGTGAGGCACTGAGTAAAYAACATTACCCACATTTCTCAGACAGTGAGTGAGCCAGGTACAGCTAAAGGCTTGCTCATGCTCAGAAGGTCAACATAAAAACTGAGGCTAGGTTATCAAAGCTGCTTGTTCTCAATCTTCCTCTCAAATTTCTGCCCAATATTTTTCAGCAGCTGTTGCCTAATGCACAAGGGGTTGTTATAAGTTATCTCAGGAAGTTTAGTGAGTCCTTGTCCTTGTGTGGAACCAAAGATTTAGCCCCAAGAGGTCTTCCAAAATGAGCGTGAGATTGTGGGATACACGCAAGTATTCACAAGCAAACTTGCTGTTTGCATTGAATAGGTGRCTTCTCTATCATTTTTAACTTAATTTGAATTTGTGCTGAATAATCAGTCTCTTTTTCATTCCAAATGCCTTAATCTCCTGTATCTATATCCTATTGCCTGAAACATCAAAAATAAATAAAGAAGATGTTCTGGAAGAATTAATGCATGGTCAAGATTATGATTTAGTTGGCATAATGGAGATCTGGTAGGATGGCACCTATGACTGAAATATCGGTGTAAAAGGCAAAGAGAGGCAGGAAGAAAGAAGAAGAAATGAGGCTTCATCTATCTGAAATCCTAAATGTAGGAGTTAGGTAGTTAGTATAAAGRTAAAGATAGGAAGGGGAAAGAACATGACAGAGGCATTTTGGAAGATGTCTAGTTTACACCACCAAACCAGGAGGACGACTTTTATGGGCAACTAACTAACCACCAGACTTTTTTGGTAAYGAGGAATTTAACTACCCAGAAGTGCTGGGAAAGGAAAGCAGATGTTACACAGCTGATACCGGTAACAAAAGAGTAAGATTGTAGTCTAGAAAGAAAGATTAAATCATCCTAAGAAGATGAGGTGATCTCAGAGCTGCAAATGGCTATCTTGAGAGCTTGAGAAGGTGAGGTTCAGGAAACGAAGACTGCAAAAAGGCAGATATGGCGCCTGCCTTTAAAAAGAAAGAATAAAAAGAAAGGGGAGCTGGGAAATCGTAAASTTGGGGAAAAATCTTAAATAATTAAACTAACAATCACATAATTTTAAACTGTGGTGGAGACATTGGAAATTATGTCAACTCTAATTTCCTTCTGTGAGAATTTAAATAAGGTTTTTAACACTGTCCYGTGTCACACTTTCATAATCAAGAATAAGGGCTATTAGAAAATACTACTGTAGATTGGGATGAAAAATGGACAGCAAACTCTACATAATATTTATTAGTGGTTCACTTTCAGAAAGGAAGGATGAACAAAGCTCTCTGGTGGTCCATCTTGGACCAGAGTCTGTTCAAAGTTTTCTCTGATGTCCTATAAAATGGATTAGAAGATAGGATTTTTACATTTTGTAAATGACATGGAGCTGGGAAGGGATGCAAGGTTTGAGGAAGAGTTTATTACTCAAAAAATCTTGACAAATAGGTTCAATGATCTAAAATAAATAGGATAGATGAATTGTAATAAGGACAAGCTACACCCAGGCAATAAAATGAACATATCTTGGAGAAAGAACAACAGACCACTGCCCYTCAAAAGTGGTCTGAGAGTGCTAGTGAACTGAAGCTGAAATTTAATCAACATGATTGACAGAAATTCAATTCTATATATTTTTAATGACTACTTTTAATCTTTTYTGTATGATACCAAAAAATCCCAAGTCTACAATTAGCCTTTCATTGCAGATGCGCACAGAACTGTTCAGTCTTTTTGAAGGATCCTGTTATCAGACATGCTGCTGAAAATGAGACCTTTGAAATATTATGGCAAAAGTTTCCTTCCTTCAAATGGCATGGAAACAGGATGCTAGACACAAGTTTGAGGAAAACCTCACCCCGTGAGGCTGAGCCTCTGTTATGCAAAACGTGGGAGTTTTGTCTTCTCAAAGGCTTTAACTGGATCTGCTCCAGTGCGGTGTAATTAAAACTCCTATTTGGGAGATAGGATGACTGATCTGTGCTACCTTGTACAACTTCTGCTGATTTGGAAAAGTGGTCTCAAAAGGACTCCCAGAATTCTACAACACAAATCATACCAATATTGAGGGCGCAGGTATAGTTTGACCTCATTTACTTCAATACAAAAATGAGCAGGGAATTTCTCTCACGTTATTTGAAAAACACTCTCCAAAGCTGAATAGCCAATTGTAAAATAGAGAAGTTTCTTTTTGATAACTGATTCATGATTTTATAAATGTATACATTTTTCTAGCTGCTAAGCCCATCATAAAATGGGAAGCACTGTCTTCCAGTTTTTTGTTTCCTAGAGACTATTAAGGTAATACTTTTAGTATTTTCTAAGGACTAGTCAGAAACCAGTGTTCCTATACACACATATCTCTACACTTCTGTTATGTAGAAAACACTTTTATAAGGGAAATCTGAATTCTCTAGAATACTAGAATAAATTAAAAAAAAGTTTCCATATCTCTGTCATTGAATAAACTTCAGATTAAAACTAACTTTGCAAAAGGGAAAGAAAAAAAGTGAATTTAACTTTGCATGAGGGAGAAAAAAATACAAGGAGGGAATGAGGGGTTGGTGGGTAAGAGAAGATGGTAGCCCTTGGAAAGCATGGGTGGGCTCCAGCCTGAGAGTTCAGCTATGGACAGCTTGTATCACCAGTAGCCTCTGTCTCTTCAGTAGATACTTCTTTCTTGTTTGTTGCTATATATGAGGTGTAACTTCTAAAAGTAAACCATTTCCATTCTCTGTGGGAGAAATACTTTTCCTTTATTTTTTTCCTTTGTTTTTCTTCCTTTCTTAATTTTTTCCTGTCAATAATCAGCTGTAATTCAGATCAAGACAACCAGCAACACAGTTGCACTGAGCCCTAATCTTTTTCCATATAGCCRATATTGATTGCTGTGAACAATCTCAATTGCTTTGTTCATTTCAGAGATATTCTCTGCATGCCGTTTTTATTTAGTTTCATGTGAGTATGTATTAGCCAAGGTAACTTTGCCCAACAACTCAACTAGCATGAAATTCAGCAAAATAAATCTGCAAGGCTTTTGGCTTTTTTAAAGCTGAGTGTTATTCATTTTGTTGGGAAAAAAAAACCCAATAACAATGACCCCCCCCCCAAAAAAAAAGATACTTCGCAAAACACTAATTTTCAACGTGGAATATAGCTCTTATTTCTCTAATGCAAAAACTGCAAAGAAGACAGCAGTGTGGCGAAGAGTGTCTGTAAGGGAGCCTGCAGGGTTTTCACAGATGACAGGGACGTTCTTTCAAAGACGTTCTTTCCTGAATCATATGCTAAGTCATTTGGGTATACTGACTATTTCCGTACTGTTCATAAAGGTCTGCCTCCAGATGGGCTGTTAGTCCAGAGTGCTCAGACAGCTTCTGCTGCTCGGTGCCTAGCGCTGGTGTGTGCTCCTGTCCCAGGTGAGCTGACTCAGTGTTTACCTGAAGTTGGTGGCATGGCACTTTCTTCATTAATGCTTCTCTATAAACAGCCTTCCATCACGAATTTTCAAAATTTTCCATCATAGATCCTCTGTCTGACTTCTGGCTGTTCCTCATGAGGAAGGAAAAACATCCAATGTATATGTGGGTAAGCCCAASGGGATGGAGTTTCAGTGGATGCTTCTGCATGCAGCTCATCAGAAAACTGTATTTTTTTTTTCCCCCTGGAGATACTCTCCTACTCCCCCATGGCACAGCACATGCTGAAGAAATCTTGAATTTATCAGCAAAATAACAAGTGAATTCCACACAGCTAGAGCCACTATCTGCAAATGGAAACAGCTGAATTGGACCAGCTGCATACCACCTGGAACATTTTCACTCCAGGAGTCTGTAGCAGAGGAAAAAAAATTCTTTTTTGTAGCTCTCAAAATTATCACAATAATAGTCCCACTGGCTGGATTCAGATAGAGTTTTGCACCAGTCATTCTTCAGTGTCCTTGCTTATTTACTCATGTTGTTTTTTTGATTTTCTTTTTCTTTTTCTTTTTTTTCTGCAAGGTGGTGATGAACTCCAATATCCCCAGAGAAAAAAACTGGGGGAGAGAGTAATTACTGCCCAGGTACTCATGGACACCACCTCTCTAGGGCAGTCCACCCAGCTGTTAGTGGGATGGTCAGGGGAGCTGTCACACTTTGAATATAGTTTTCTGTGCTCATTTTGTTCAAAGACCTTTTTCATTTACATGGTCAAAACATGTTCTTTACCCCAAAGAGGAAAGACCATTCCAGTCTCAGCCTACAATTAGCTATATCTCAGTTGGTTTGAAGAGAAAAAGCAAAGCGTAGCATTTCTAGCTATACCCTGCTTCACTGCCAGTGGGATTTCCTTCATTATAGACTCCCCATTGGTGGAATTAGGATGTCTAAGAATCAAGAAATGTTGACATTTGGAATGTTTCCCTGGAGAGTTATCTGGCATTTTCTTTCCAAATTAGGATTCTTAGCAAGCCTGGGACAGAAAAACTAGAACTGCACCCTTTGGTACTGCAGATGTTATAAATACAAATGGATAGTCAAAGGTTGTTAATTTTTATGTGCATAAAATGCACACACAAGAGAAGAATATAAACTAACTATAAAACAGATGCATGGCTTCTTTTAATGCTGAGCTCATAATATTATACTGAATGCTGAGAAGTTCTTTTCTGCCTCCCTTATTTATTTATTTGCTTTCTAAATGTTTGTGTGTAAATTCAGCCCTTATTAAAGCAATTGGTTGAAAGCACTGGCTGTAACAAGCTCTTGAAGAGGCCAACTCTCCAAAAACCTTTCTCTCAATAACTCTTGGAATGCATCTTTACTCAGATCTGAGATGTTCCTTCATTTCCAGTGGGACTGAATACATATCGTCCTTTAAAACAAAACAAACAACAAATCCCAACAGTTCTCTGTGGATTGAATTAGTCTCTCATTTCTTTATGGAAAGGGAACATCAAGAAATTCTATGTGGTTCTGAATATTGTGAATTTTCCATGGAAATGATTTTGCTAGAGATAATGTTGTTTCAGCAAAATAATTACTTTCCTGAGGAAGCCTGGCTTTCCTCATTACGTCTTTCTGCMTTCCTAATATGCTAAATGCTAAATATATTGGACTTACTCAAAATTGGTTTGACTTAAAAATAAAACACTTTTATGCACAGAAGTATCTTGATATGAGCAGTTCAAGGTTAAAGCACAGTGAAAATTTRCTTTTTAACTGAGCTTTGCGTTGTGTGATAGTCCATAGTGCTGTCTTGCACTCAGCCTCTCGTAGCCTCATTCAAGGGAATAATGAGGATCTCTGGCACTGCAATTGCAACATGCAATTTGCACTGTGGCTTCTCTGGCAGATGCACTTCAGTGTCACCCAAATTTTAAATTAAACCTCTCAATTTAGGTGCAACAGAATCTTTCATTTTTGTGTGTCAAAATGAATGCCTTAGAGATTTTTCAAATCTAGTTTCAAAACTCGTTCTGCTTTTTCAGCTTTTTGATCTGATTCAAGAGGAAAAAAAAGCATCAGAACTCCAGTGAAACAGAAATTCTGATTTTGTTCAGGTCCAGTTTAGCTCTGCTGTGCCTTCCCATTGCTAACCAATCTCACCGTCCTTATCCTAGCAAAATTCCCACAGCCATCACTGAGAGTTTTTCTGAAGCAAAGGCTGTAGAATTTTGACTGTGTAAGAGAAGGTAAAAATATAACATGAAATTATGCTGATATGTTGTGTTGAACTGCAGTGTTTTATACATAACACAGCAAATCTACCCAGGGAACACAGAGAGTCTTGAAATTTCAAGTAGATGCCTTTCTAGAAAATATTCATTAGCTGAAGTGTGAACTCTAGGGCTCAATGATATTCATCTCAAGTATCTGGGAAGAATAATTCTCTCTGCTGCTAGGGTAAGGGAGGCCAAACCGATGCCCTACAGACCGATGCTGTTGGACAGACTACGGTGATAGACTTCTTCCTGTATACTTACAGACAAAATTTTAGTAGTTGGCACATTTAGATATTAGTTATCTGAATAGAATTCTGAGATTTCGAAATTAAAAGGCAAGAGGCATGGTTTCATCTTTTCCGCATAGATTAATTACAGTGTGAGGGTCATGGCAGAAGAGCACAGTTGGTAAATTACCTTGTTAATGAATGTGAGGCTGTAATAATGAGGCACGCTGTTACTTCTCATTTGTGTGACACAATAGTTAGTGCCGTATCCTGTGGTATTAAGGATTTGCCTAAGGTTTCACTCAGGCAAAGTAATGTTTGATAATCTGAAGGTGAATAATACTTATAACGCATTAAAAAAAATGTAAGAGCTGCAAAGTTCCTCTCACCTCTGTCCTTATACTGGACTAAAGGCTTCAGGTATTCTCTTTCCTGCAAAGAATATAAATTGACATGGGTAAGGAAATCTGAATCCATGATTTGTGTATCAGGAGAATCTATGTTTTGCCCATAGCTCTTTCTTACTTTTTCATTTCTCATGTGGTTTTCAGCAGAAATTTTGCCTGCATCAGACTAACGGAATTTGATCAAATTTGTTATGATTTGTCTTGCAGCATCAGAGGCAAGTTTTGTGTCTTTAAACATACCTGGAATTTTACAAACATATGAAAGGAATGAAGTTTTGGAAAGCARTATAGAAGAGGTGATCGGCTGGTCTGCCAGCATGTGAAAATGCCCCATAAATGGCCCTCAACACTTTCCATGACCATAAGCTTTTTTATGTTTTCCTTAGGATCCCAGTCACTGAAGAGTTTATGCATGCAAATTACTGTTCACACATAGATTAATGAAGATGAGTCAGATGACCTGTTCCTGCAGAATTACTCTGCTGTGTACATCCAGACTGATGTTCAAAAGGTATATCTGGAAGTATCAATTTTCCCTCATTGTTGATAATTAATATAGATTGCCCAGCTTTAAGTGGCTAAAGCTGGGTGAGATGAACCTGACTGTTAATGTAGGGGTGAAGGGGAATGGTGGGTGGATATAAGACAGAACAAAGAGTGATCGCAGACTACAGGACTTCCTGGAGTCAGTTTGTGTTTCTGTTAAAAACCAAAAAAAACTCAGAAAACAGGAAAAAAATCAGGCTTCAAATTTAAATTATCGGTAGTAAAAAACTGATTACCGCTGTTGATAAGTCATTCCTTTGCTTAATTACTCATAGTTTAACATTGTACTTTAGCTTCACCCTCCAGCCATTAGATGCTTGCCTGACAGAGTGAAGCCAAGCATAACCAAAGGTTACATCTCCTAAGATCACATAACCTGTGATCATATCACTGTTTGCCTTCTTTTCTATAGACTACACAGACAGAACTGCTGGACCTTTTCCCTACCCCTTGAAACATGAGCTTTTTTTTCTTAAAATTCTGAGTGGAATTCGTCTCATTTAACTCAAACTATCTATTAAGTCAGCCAGCTCATCCAAGTTAAACATTGAGACTTCTACAGTGAGTGGAAAATAGGTGTCAACATGGGTGTAATGAGTTGCCCTCTCAGAGTTTCTCTCTGTTATTTATTAGTGACACAGCCTGCATGAGGAGTTAGAACTAGATGCCAAATCTGCAGGTAGTTAAAGCTAGASGAACCCAAATTTATTTAGTATTTCAATCCACAAAATCATTCCTTAATGRATGACTTACAGAACTTTTTATGCCTTCTCATGATGCTTTGGCATCATGCAACTGAGAAAGACTTAACAGAATAACAAATTAGCACCCAAATGTGCCAGTGAGCTTAGAGAAAGTCTGGGAAATTTCTGCTCAAAGGTATCTGGTTTTTACTTTTCCCTCCAGAAAATTAAAAGCATCAAAATAATCATGAAAAATAGCTTTATAATGCAAGGTTTTGCTCAGCTGTAACCAGAGTGGTTACTGTGGTTACTCCACTGTGCCTCTATGCAGTTAAATATTGTATTTCAAGCTCTGAAATTGTTTTATTTATTTGTTGGATAATATTGGGATTTTGATAATCAAGTTTGTAGATGGATATAAAATCCTTCTGCTGCAATTAATTTTCCTTTAATGTTACAAATAATAGTAAAAAAACAACAGATTGCTAAATAAATCAGCAAGGTTCTGTTCCTTTTATTTCAGTAAGGAAAGAAARTAATTCAAATGATAACGTCATGCCAACTAGACTTCCACTGGAAGGGGCATCTTTCATAATGAGATAAAAGTGTCATTTCAATCACTGACAAAGCTTTTGCTGTGGTCTCTACAMAAGGAGCTCTTATCTTATCGCTGAACACAGCTGTAAGCTCTATAAATGTATGCTGTGGCTGCCCAACTCTAGCTCCCATTGTTAAAGCTAGTGGTAGAAAATTGATATGCAAATGTCTGTACAGTTTCTTGTCCTTGGGCTAAGTATGGCAGCTTATCAGGAATTTAGTGATACTTAGAGATTACTCCCCAAACAGTTCTCTGTAACATGGATGAGAGGAACTCACATGCCCTATCACAGTTCTTAAATGTTGAGTGCAAGTCTTGTTTAAGCTCGGTGCTGTGGAAAACTTTGGGGTTAAAAGAGCATAGAGATAAGTGCAAAGCCATAGCTTAAAGCTCCTATACAAAGATAAATTTGCCTTCCTGTGCTTACTAGCCAGTCCTTAAGTTTTGCACTGTGCTTGTTTGGTTTTCCTTAGTTCTGGAGGCTGATGTCGTACCGTTTGCCCACTGCAACCCCACCTCTTCCTCTGGGTCTCTCCTGTCCAGAAGACAGTCCTTTGTTGGCATGGTGCAGTTCTTGTTTGTACTTGTAYGATGAATGCTAACTTCTCAAGAAAACCAGAACAGCCTATGTCTTTTCCTTGTCCTCATATCTGTTTCCCATTCCTGTCCTTGTACCTAAATATGCACCTGTTCTTTCCGTGCTGGACCACAGCATGTCCTCAAAGTTGCAGGCTGTCCTCAGCTTCTCAAACAAAACAAAATCTTGCTGTGCAGCTTYTCTTCAGAGAGATAGAGCTCCTTTCCCACAAATGTATGCATCTTTGTAAGCTCAAGGCAGAGCGGATCTTCTGTTGAACATACACAGTACTCACATTTCAGTGGTAATTGTAAGGAAACAGTGATTCCTGTATGGAAGATGCATCTTTCACTATCTGAATGAAACCTAACCTTAACCTGAAAATTCAATTGGCTGTCAAACCTGATCTGAACTGCATAACAGAGTGGTCTTTCAGGGAGATTCATCCCATTTCAGTTTAGCCATGTAGAAGTTAGGCATCTGATCTATGGTAGTCATCTGGATCTTTTCTCTATACCATGAAAAGATGTAGGCATTTCCAGAGGGCTGGGCATCCCACTAACTTAGAGACTCTAATATCTCTAATGAAATTCTTTATCTCTAATAGGAAGAGTTTGCCTGTGTTGTGCCTATGTATTCACATGTCATGAAAGAACCTCATTTATTTAAAAGTGATGGTGCCCAATTTCCAGTGGGGAAAATATTTCCATACTGCCTAACTTTAAGTGCTTAGCAGTAGTGCCTAGAAGACTGGACTGTGATTCTCTAGGTCATTTGGAATACCAGTCTCTTTTGAACTGATCTCTGGAGAAACCCATCTCTCTCCCTTGATAATACACACTTATTTAGGCACACAGCGTTATATGTTTAGTCTCTTCAGTGTCTTGGTTATATGGCAACCTGGGCACAATGCTGTTTGTCAGATTATATGGATAAAAACTTATCTGGTTGGCAACTGAAGACACAAGTGCAGTGCACAAATTAGCTGTATGTTTTCTTCTTTGATTTTAGCCTGCTACAAGGCAGTACTGGTTTCTCAGACATGTAGGAGAGCTCCCTGCAGAACCTCTGCTATGGACAATTAGGTACAAGTGGGAAGGAATCCAGCCTGACTGTAGCTTTCATGCTGCATTAGCGGGGCTAACAGTTTGAAAAATCATACAGTAGCACCATGTGCCTAAATTAAATGTGGCAGCCAGAGATACCATGACTTCAGACTGCTATAATGCTCATTAAGAAAACCCAAACACACCGTTCAGAGCAGAAAAGTCCTTTCATATGTAGGATAGTCTGAGAGGGAGCACCATTTTGCTGGAAACATAATACTCCATTTCTTCCCGTCTGAGAGTAAAAGCTCTCTAACTGAATATCATTAAGGTAATATTTGCATTTTTGCAATGTGGAAGGGCTCATCTGTACCTTTGTTTTCCCAGTCGCAAGGTAGCACTAGCCAATGGCAGTCACATCCAGCAGTTTTCTGGTAGGAACTCCAGATTTGGAATCGCAGATTACTCCTTGTACCCTTGACACTACATGTCTTAGTCCATACACCCAAGGTGAACAGAAAATGGCTTTAGTATACTACGTATGTACTTGATTGCATTCAAGTAAAGATGATGGTAAATATGAAGACTGTGGTAGAGCGGAGCAAGTCACAGTATTTCAAACTGCTGAAGGAGTCATATTTATTTTCTATTTCAACTCACAGCATTAGGAGATGGAAATAGAAAATACCATGYGCAATAAATCCTTTATTGTGTGTGCATAACTTATCACTCCTAAAGCAACCATTATATCTAAAATAAGACTTTTTCAGGTTCCAGATTCAGAAAGTGGCTATTTTTATAAGCATCTATGATCTTCAAAAGCTGTTAGAGAACAGCCATACTGCAAGGAATGTAGAAAGCAGATTTCCTATCTCATTAATATTTTCCTGTTTTGGAATTTTTCCCATCCTACAGAGGGACTCCTGATGTGTTTTGGACTTGTTTCACTTTGCATAACCAATTAAATATTCACTGACACAGGGACATTTCTCTCAACCCATATGTGTGCCTCAACCTCCAGGTTCCAGAGACAGCTGCTTTCTAACCTAATTAATATTACTTATTTATTTCCAAAAAAGTGGAACTGCTCCAAATGGAGAGAACGAAAAGAACATCATAAATGGACAGTGATTTTTGAAGGGAAACTATTTTATTGAATAATTACTGCCTGACTCTAGTCTATATCAAACCAGAGTCCCAAATTTAAGGGGGGGGGGAACAACATATGCGTGCTTAGAATAAATATAAACCAAAAAGATGTTTTTTATTAAAATGATGGGTTTAGGAAAACCCATGGATTGCCACCAAATTATAGTAGAAGGAGTACTGGTGTTAGTTTACAGTATTGAATCTGGATTTTATAGCAAAAGAAAGAGATTGGCCTGAGTATAAGAATAGGAGAACAATGACACAAGAGGAAGCTATTCCTAATGAATGAGTGACCTCTTTAAATGAAACCCTCACCTGCAGACGGAGCTACATCTACATCTCCAAATTTTGCTTTTAGCTGAAGACTTTCTGTGCTTGACGACATGAATCCAACAAAGAAGGTTAAGAACAAACTGGCCTGGGTCAGTTATTCCCCRTGAAGATTTCTTGCACCATCTGCTAAAACATCTTTTGCCATACTGGGTACTTGTCGAGGTRTCGTCTGATTCTACACGACAATTTTGTGTTACCTACAGGGAGTAAATGAAATGAAACTGGTATACTCTAGTATGCCATATCCATATGGTATCTAACACCATTTAGACTTGCAATCTAGATTTTACTACATGTAACATACTTTCCAAACCCAGGAGGTAGGGGAGGAGTAATGAAGCAAAGAGAGGTATATAAACACTTCAGAATTTCCAGGCTGGAAATTCCCCTTTTGATGACTGTCCTCCCTGCAGTGAGTGAGTAACAATTCAGTGTCATTCTTTGACCATTTATAATCAAGACTATTTGTTGGCAAAGTACATACACCCTATCAGGAATAGGGAGATGGGGAAAGAGAGGGCTGTGTGATCCACACTACAGTGTTGTGGAATAACTAGTTGAAGTCATGTAGCTATAGACCTGATCTGCAGTTTGAAGAGTGTTTATTCTGTATTTCCTAGGAAGGTCTTTGGATCTAAGAAATGCATGACAAACTTGGCCTGAGACTAAAAAGTTCCCATAGCAATCATACATTTCCTTTAGAGTCCCATCCCAGGTATGACAATACCAATTAAAAATGGGAAGCAATTCCCTATTTCCTCATTATTTAAAGAAACCACTCTTTTTAAAAAATAATCTTGACTGTAGAAATCAGGCTGCCATTAGACGCAGAGAAATCGTTAACATCATCCGTATCAGGGAGACAGATTGTTCTTGCCTGTCTCAACCTCTATTTTCCTCACAGTTCTGCAAGACAGAGTAAAAGGTACATCTTCCCTGGCATGAATTTTAGTATCGATTGAAGCTATGTTTAACCAACTACTGCAGATATATAGATGCCAACTTAGATAAAAACGTGTTTCTTAACTTACCAATGAAACTTTTAGCTATTTCTCTCTACGGCTTTGCTCGTGCTGCAAATGTGGTACAAGACATAGCTCTCTGCAGATTCTCTCCTTTGGATAATTAGGCGTGAAAAAGAAGGAAGTCAGCTTGACTACATTTTTCACAATTCATTTGTGAGTGTACAAATGTGTGTACAGGCTCCTCTCTGCAGTGGTCTATCTTATCCTTTGGATGCTCTCTCCTTATGTGCTTTTCGGACATGTGAAGCTGCACATTCAGAGCAGCTGATCATTGAAATTGCATCAAATTTAGTAAAACTGTGAGCTTCTATTGTTCCAAAAACATGAGAAACCAGGAGAAAGTAGACAGCAACCATAACTGTCTTCAACTAGTTTGCTCCCATGTCCTGTCATTTCAACACAGTAGCATAATTAATACAGAACAAAAGTGATCATAAACAATTTTTCCCTCAGAGCTAGGTATTAGTACATAAGAGAAATGAATCCTAGCTGCCCAAAGACAGTGTTTCTATCTTTCTGCAGGAAATTTTGTGACTACAGTGTTGTGGAATAACTAGTTGAAGTCACGTAGCTATAAACCTGATCTGCAGTTTGAAGAGTGTTTATTCTGTATTTCCTAGGAAGGTCTTTGGATCTAAGAAATGCAGTTTTTCAGAGCTGCTATAGGCAATTATGCTGGAAAGCATATGGATAAATTAGACTGAGGTTATTTCATGCTTGAAACACTATTCTGAAACACTGCAGTAGCTCTTAGAATACCCTTATGATTTATCCTATCAATGCACCTGCCATACATTTGCTTTTTGCCTGATTATCTAGCATGAAGTTGGAGAAACTTTCTGTAAATCTGTACTCTAAACCAAATATCTGTTGTTGTGGTTACATGTACTAATGCACATTATAAAATAGGCAAAATCACTTTCTCTAATACATATGTGTTTATACATGCATATATAAAAATAAATAAATAAGAGAAGAAAAAAAGAAATCATCACTTAGATTTTTTTATTATTATTATAATCTAGCCACTGTTTATTTTTGAAACAAATTAGAAATGAAAGGGTTGGTTCTGATGCCACGGGAAATTTATGTGTCTTTGAATTTTACTCAAGCTCACAAACCTGTGATAAAACCCAGGATGCTTAATTTTATTTTTCTCATCTGTACTCATTTTCTTTCATTTCTGCCTCCCGCAGAGAAACAGAAATTGAGATAAGATTGTTTAAACAACAACTCTTAGAGACTGTCTCCTCTTATTTCCCCCTAAATGGGTCCTATTTTAGCAAATGTCCTCCAGAGTTTTCTAAAACACTCTGGCAACTGCATGAAATAGATGATCAACATAAACATGTGTATGTTAAGAGAGGCATCTGATTCAAAGCCCACCTTAACATTTAGCTTTCAAAGCTTAAGCGTTGACTGTTTGAAGTTCTGCTGTAGGTGATATCTATAAGCTTATAGAAGGCTTTGAACCCAAGCCTCCCATGTCAGGCAAAGATACTAAATGCCACACAAGGATGCAGGRACAGGAATACAGGCTGTAGGATATTGTGAGCAATTCTTCCACTTTTGTCATCCCAGGAAAGCTTCAGCCGGTGTACTGTGTCCAGTGCTGGGTGCTGTGCAGCTTAGGTAGGGATCCCAATGAAGAAGATGTTTCTAGACTGGGAATCTAGAAAACAAGACATACAAGGACATCTACTTGAGTGAACAGTATTTTGTATTATTAATTCCAAAGAAGAGAAGACAGAGGAGTAGAATAGCCTGCTGAGTCACCATTGTTAGTGGAAGTAGAGAGAGTCCTCAAATACCAGCTCTACAGACTTTTGCCAGGAGAGAAGTATGGATGGATAGTATTACCCTTAGGTGAAGAAAGGACCAGATAACTTCTTGACACTCATTCCAGCTATAGTTTCCCATTCCATCCATACTGAAAGACTTACACCTGCAGTTATCTGGATATACTGCTTCCTGGAATGGCTGCATAGCTGTCGTTGACTATTTCCACACACGTGTCAGACCGCAGGGTCTTCCATTTCTTACAAGGCTATCACATACTCCCCTCTGCCTGGAGCAGGTTACAGCCCCATCTCTCTATTCCAAAGGGGCAGTTTGTGTGGGCCACAGGTGCTCTGGATCTTGCAGAAGGGCTGGGCAGTTTGGAGCGGGAAAACACAAAGAAGAGAACAAAAAATTTAACCACTCAAACAAATCCATTTTGGTTGACCTGAAACTCTCTTTAAATTGAGATAAAATCATCATGGAATCTGGAATTAAAAAAAAAATACTACAGGTGTTAGAACACTTGTTTTGCCATTTCCATTTCCAGCTCTGTTTTTGATAGTCCAGTGGTTAAGACATTTGCCTGAAGATTTGAGTGCAATTCTTTTCTGCGCTTGACTCTAAGGAGGTCTTGGTATCAAGACCTCCAGATTCTCAACATTATGCCCTCAGGCTGGCTCCAGAGTAATTTCCTCTTTTTTTTTTGTGATCCAGTAAATATCTAAGTGTATAATGAAAAAGGAGGCAACTTCAGCAGGAAAGACTGAGAAAAGTTCACCTCATAGTAGGGGCCTGGGGCATTTTTCTGGGTGTGTAAGAGATATCCAATTCTTACTCTCAAGCAGTTAGCAAAATAATTTAAATATAGCTCAGGTGATCATCCTAAACACAAGGCTTCAAAAAGAAGTGAGGTAGAACTGCTGGCTTCATCTACACTGCTAAATAAAATAAAATAAGAGAAAGAGCTTGAGCCTTGATCTCCACAATGCTTAATAGCTATCTTGCTCCCTGGGTTTCTTTTGAACATYTCTAATGATCTCTCTCCAAGATGAATCTACTGAAGAAAGATCTAGCTCTAAACAATGTGGACTGAGGCCAGTTTATGCCACTAAACCTGAATGATAAGGGCCAGTTCTGGCCTTTTTCTGTTAATCAATATTGACATAGCTACTGTGACCTCCTCACTAGTTTTCCACATGAAAGCTAAATTCCTGTTGAATCTGACCGCTTGTTTTTATATTAAAAAGTCAAAAATGCACAAAAAACAATCTCCAGAAAGTAGTTCCAGCTTTCAAATATCCCTTCCAAAATTGTCTTGGCTCAATATTTCAGGCTGACTCAAAATTAATTTATATATATAAATATTTCAGTTCTGTTGTCAGAATCTCCCCCTCCCACCAAAAAAAAAAAAAAAAGAAAGAAAAAAAAAGGAAAATCAGTAATTTACACATTCCTTTCCTTCAAAGAAATTTCCTTTAGGAGTCTGTGGAAGCCTGTCTGTGGCTACGTAGAGACTGCATCTTCAAAGCAACATATTACCTATTCTTTCCTCAAAGGTACAAAGCATTTAAAGCAAAGCATAAAGTCAGTAACAGACCGACAATGTTTTGGTTTGCTTACACTTATGCTTCTCTGGGCCTCTCTAACCTCATTTCAGACAAGTGGAAGTTTCTCTTAGTGCCCATAGTACCTGTGCACTGTAGGCTGTAATGCCCTAAACACTGCCCTGAGCTAGCTTTGCAGTAGTTAGCTTTGGTAGAGATAGTTATTTCCATTTCTGGACTGCCTGTTTTAAGTATTTGCTAGACTCTCTAAAATCAATTTAGATATCCCTGGATTACACTGAAGACATGCCCTGCAACCCTTTGTTTTCCCGTTTCAGGTTCTCTGTTTTGTATTCTRGACAACCCCTCCAACCTCAGCCCACCTCGAACATCTCCTTTCTCATGGTAATTTATGTTTTAACTGGTTATGTCCWGCCTTTGGAGGAATAATTCCTTTTAGACTGATTGAGGCTAGCTAGGTGGGTGGATAGCTTCTCCTTTCAAGTAGAGATGGGAAAAAGATGACAAAAGCTTAATCAAAGCTGTGTAATTAATGCTACTTTATCTATATAATCACTTGTCCTTAACCATTTAATTATTTAAAAAGCCATTTATAGCTTCCCAGTATTTAACCCTGTGCATTCAGACAGGAAATCAAAGCTGAACAACGGAACCAAGTCATCTCTAACATTATTCCTAGTCAACAAAATCAACGTTTTCCTAGCCAATCACAATGAACATTGCTGTATTATGTATAATTACAGTTTGCTCATCTTTTTTCCAAACACTCAGCCTTCTGATGTAATGATTTTGCAGATACCTAGTCAGTTTAGATCTTACTCCATCTTTTCATGAGCCTGAGAAGCACTTGGAAGCAGGACTCTCCCCCAATTCTTTTGAGTCATCCCCTCCAGCTAAGGCTTGAAATTGGTACTAAAGGRTTCCAAAGGAAACTGCATGCAGCTCAGTGAAACTGAGAAACATCCCAATTAGGAACTGGAAGAATAAAGAGACGAGCAAACAAGAAAAAAAAATGAAACCTCATTTAATGATACCCTGGAAAAAAAAAAAAGATTATGGCACCTTTCCCATCCACCTCTGTGAGGAAAAGGCAGAGTTCTTTGGTGAAAAAAATGTGAGCACAGCTACATGCTCTTCCAGTACACATCCTCTTCATTAGTATAAACTTTGACATCGCTTTCAAATCAGTTGCTTCTGGGAAGCTGCTTCTGGGAAGCAGCTGCAATCCCTCAAGAGCAAGAGATAATCATTGAGTGTGGTCCCATGGGTGTGAATGGGAGTTTTGACAAAAGTGGACACTCCTAACGAGAATTCAGACCACACACTGGGGCAAGCAGGGGTTGTGCTCTGTACTGATGACTTCAGAGAGAGGGAGTCCCATCAAGGCTGTGGGCATCTATGAATCACTTGGTGGATATAAGTACCCTGAGACCCTGGCCTCAGCATCCCTGATACCCTGGAACTGAGAGGGTGCTTGGGAGACCTTTATTTATTGACTCCTTTTCTGGCCACAGTATGATGGCTTGATTGTCTGACCAATGCATCAGTTTACATTTTTCTGTATTACAGTGGGTGTTAGATGCATTACAGAGCAGGGTGCAGACCCATGATGCTTTGGTGGGTGAGTTTATAGGCGGTAACATGGTTTTTGTGAATATTGGGCACCAAAGGAAAAAGAAAGCTGCGGTACAAAGTGTCTTTCAGAGAACAGGCCATCTGGCTTCACTGCAGTATATTTGTTAACTCTCCAGCCTATTACTGTTTCCCTGCTGGGTGACACATGCTGAATCTGTCACACATCTGAGACAAAATTATAAATAAACAGTGGTGAATTCAAATAAAACAGAAAGTTCCTTAACCAAATGCATAGACTTAGAGGAAGCAAAACAGGATCAGAGAATCAAGTGCTTGTTCTTTTGTGTATAGGGAAGAAGTTTTCTACTCTGCAGTGGAAAGGAGACTCAGATATTTCCGCAGAAAGATGCTGCTCCTTTCGTGAAACTGGAGGCCTTGTAACCATTGCAGGTACAGATCTAAAGGCACTATTACWAGTGGTTACCTGGACTTACTGGCGCCTCATCCACAATCGTGGCCCCATTCTGCTGTTCAGTGGTATGTGGCGAGAAACAATGTGTAGTCATTCAAGTTTCAAGAGAAACAAGGGCAGTGGGAAAGAGGAGAGGTGAAGTCCAGTAACAAGCTAGTGAGAGGAAAAGGAAACAGGGCCCCACTCATTTTTTCAGCATCAGAAAGAAAGCTGGAGAAAAAGGACGTGGCAAATTCCTAGCAGCCAGTTTTAGCCGTATGCTGGGTCTTGTATGCCTGTGAACAGTATTTCAATAAAGTGATACTTTATAGTGACACCTCCTGGGAAAGTTAGAAGAAGCGTCCTATGGGCTTGTGAGTCAAAAGGTYGTGTTAACACTGGCTGCAAGCCACCACTCCATATAGGCAGCAGCTTTCTCTAGACTAACAAGGCAACGGGCCACGTTAACTGGGATACTCTACTCTTTTTTTCACTCCCTAATGAAAAAGTCTCCAGCATTCAATACCTAGACAAACAATATTGGAAAACAGTGAAAAGTTGTTGTGAGTTAGATTTCCCAGCAGAGACAGTGCATTTGCACGGACTACAATGCTTAAAGGCCAGCAGCTGGGTTATTAAAAGATTAAAGTATTATTCTATTTCACACAGTCTTCAAAAAACAAACACCCTATGTGTCTGATTTTGCCCACTTTAACTTTTTGCAGCTTATTTGAACTCACAGTACATGAGTGGAATTACTTTGGCTGTTGCTAATGAGAGTAAAAGAGAAGCTGGGCTCATGCTGGAGGAATGGGTGTATCTTGAGGCATAATTAGGGTCACAGTGTGTATGCGTTTGTGCATGTACAAACTATACTGCTAGAATCGCCCCTCCCAACACACACATGCAGACACACACACATAAGATCTTGTAGTGCTCATTTTTAAATAGAAAACTAGCAAGAAGAAARTCATAGGAGCTACTAAGACTGATGTGCAGTATCACAGTGAATCTAAGCTGCTTTACGAACTCTTTTAAGAGCATTCTGCTATCGAAAGGGGAGGTCCTCCACTCTCCACGGCTGGCTCCAGATTTCTGCTCACTCCCTGGTGCCAGGAGCTGAATCAGCTCACTGAATATCCTAAAAGCTAATAACAAAGTGGCTGGGATCACCAAAGTGTCAGGAAAGAACAGCCAGTCTTGAGAACATAGGCACAGTGGAGCAGAACAGCCCTGTTYGCAGCAGGAGAGTTTTAGGTTGACATAAGGTGGCTGCAAGACATCACCCTCATTTTGCTCTCTTTTACATCCATTTTTCTCAAGAGAATCTCACTCAGAGTCATTGGAGTTCCAGTATTGACATATTCATCCAAGATATCCAGCCAAGCCATGCTGGGTTAATCACAGCATACTCATGCCCAAGTTTCAGTTGAATATTTTTTGAGATTACGCACTACTGTTAATGTTAAATTCAAACTTGGAAACATGACAAGCTCCCTTCTTAATTGCTCCTGAAAATCCCTGAAAGACCATTATGAAAAAGCTGGTTAGAAGCATACATCTCTCTGCTGACTATGTAAGCAATCATACTCGCTTTTTAAAGCAATCCAGTGTGCTCACATATTGAGGGGGGAGCAACACAGAGCCAGGAAATTAAAAAATAAAATCAAATAGATAGAGGAATCGTCATCTCTGGGCTTGCCCCAAGGCATCTCCATTGCCATGATGTTGTGGTGCCGCCCACGTTTTCATTGTCTGTGCACTCACCTTGGATGCGGGAGGCTTGGGTCTGGGGCCTTCCACAGCCTGCCGAGATTTCCCAGCTTTCTTGTGCCAGAGGACCGTTCAAACCTGCAGGCAGAGAGACACCTGGAAAGGGAGCAAATTTCTCCTCTTCCTGAGAACAACATTCACAGGGCCAGAGAAAAGCAGGCAAAAGGGAGCCCAGGAGGCAGCAGACCTGGAGCTCTTGGCCCTACTTTACAGAACAATAAATACACTTTTCTTTTCAGGTAATAACAAAAAGTCTCCACTCTGCAGCCCTTTTAAGCACACAGAGTCTTGCAAAGGCATAGAGTTAACATGCTCTTCTGAAATGCCAGTGCCAAATGACTTGTACTGGATTCAGGCCATATAACCATCATCTGGAACTGGGTGGTACTAGTAAAAAAGTGGTTTGAGCTAGTCTTTGAAGATGTATGTTCTCAAGTCTTAGATAAGGTTTTTGAATAGAGCCATTTGAGCTGTGATTTACTTGTTCTTTGCGCCAGCAGAGGTCTTTCTTRCCCAATAAACCTTCGAGACCGTTCCTGTTGGCTGGAGTGACTCTGCACATACCTGACTCCCCCGCCCCGAGCGGAGGCCAGGATCCAGCAGAGCACGTTCACAGAGGTACGTAGACACCTTATCCCAGGGCTCTGAGCGAGAGGCCCCGTGTACCTCCCGACGTGCTGTGGGAATGGATTCAGGCTTCCTGCGAGAACCCACCGAGCGAACTTCCCGTGAACCGGCACAAGCGTTGCGGTACTTGCCTCCCTCTCGCATACCAGACAAGCCAGGCAACAATTCTGTCAGGACTCAAGTTTTATATTTCTGCYGCACCAGAGGCCCCTAGCATGCAGCAGGAAAATAAGTCAGGCAATGCGGCTGCTTAAAGTTGAGGCTGTTTTCTATTATTCAGGTCAGAGTTCRCTTTCTGGTCTGCAGGGAATCAGACTCCGGGATCAAACGCTTGTCTCAGTTCGGCATCGCTCCAGCAGATGTGTAAGGGGATTTTACTTGTACAGAGACAGATTTGTCCCCAGGTTCCCCTAGAGAGAGATACACAGCATGTTCTGGAAACCAGGAGCAACGGGTATTCTTGTTGGAGTGAATTATGTTTGCCAGATTTAATTTATTCAAATCAGAAACATATTCACCCATTTCCTATTATATATTGTTTATAAAATCAGCAATGCAGCATCTCCAGTGATCGTGAGCCAAATGCTGCACATGACCCGCTTTGGGATTCAGGCTGCAACAGGAAACTCAGCTTGGAACAAGAATTTTCTTTCAAATGAACTTCTGAAACTAGATCTACATTGTGAAACATTTGGATATTGAGCAATGGAAGAAYGTGGAACATAAACACTAGCGACTGCTTCCTTTGAGCGTTAGCAAGCTTCAGCAAGTAGGCTGGGTGCTGCAGTGGTACAGGGCATGTAAGGAGCATGGTCAGAGGGCAAATCTTGTAGGTGCACTATTTAAATTGCACCAACTCCTCCTAATTGCTAGTGTGAGTGAAGCACTTTTAAATGAAAATTGGTAATAGTATCTTCGGCTTCTCAGGGCCCTATAACAGTCCTTTGTTTACTGCCTATGTTTTTGATGGGAAGTAATATTTAGCTGTTCAGCTGTTATCAGGTACATCTTCAATGTTCTGCTCAAAGAGATCTAATTTAGTCAGGGATTACTTGGACACCCCACTGAGACACACTAGGATTTGACTTACAGGCAAAGAAAAGAGGGCATGCTCTTTATGGGCTAGAATTCAGTAATGGTCCAAAGCTACAGGGAGTCAGCTCAGATCTCAACAAAATATATTGCTGCCCCATCAAAGCAATCTAAAGAACACCCTGCCTTCTGGAAACAATTCTGAGCCAGCATGTCAGCAGTAAAGAAGACATTTTTTTTTTTTTTTTTAAATAAGTGTCCCTAAACTTTTATTTGACTAATGATGCAGATTTCTAAATTATACAAATTATACGTGTCAGCAATAGCTTTGATCTGTCCAAGGGTGGATTGACAAGTAAAGCCTCAAGCAAGAGTGGGACACTGCATTGCTTGTGCAGAGAGACTGAGTTAGAAGTTCTCTCTTTAACTAGGCTCACTGCCAGAATATGAAACCAGCTGTGAGCTTTAGAGTCATCATGGTGCTGCAATGAAATCTTTAAATAGCACATTGACCTTCAGAGTGGTTTTCCCAAGGACCCCCCAAACCTATCTTCATAGCAATGACAAGGCCACTACAGCCAGCTTAATGCACTCATGCTCATCCCTAAGGAAATAGTAAACTGGCAAAAATGGAGAGGTAAAAACTAGGAGACAAGTGATTATGCGTTGTGTGTGGAGCAAACACTCAGCCCTAATACTTTTCTCTTATTGGGGAGCACATGGAGTGTATGAGAATTTTCTGACTGGAGAATAAAAATGAAGGTGCAGTGGCATCCATATTTATTGGATGCCTGAAAGATTACTCAGGTTTTTGAGTTAGGCTACACTTAAAATTTTATTACTGAAGCATAAATGTCTCCAGAAAGTACTATTATATAATACCTTCTTGCCTTCTGATTTTCTTATGTTCTGTTCTCACTTAATCCCCTGAAATATTACATTCCAGCTTCTCCCAAAACACATAGAAATCCACAMGGCAAAAGAATGATGATTTCTCCCAGTCCACAGGAACAGGATTTGAATATGTTCTTTCTTTTTCACTTTCTCTTACATCTCCAGTCATGTTCAGAATACTGGCAGCAAAGGAAACATGGATCCTCATCCCAGTACAGACAATGGCAAAACTTCTACCGACTTCAAGGAGGCTACAAATTTACCTATAGTCCACTATGGGAAAAAAAGATGTTAGGCAAAATCCTTTCTTTTTTGGAAATTCAATTCCTTTCCTTGCTCTATTTGCCTCTTTTTTTAGACCAAAGAGTCTTATTGCTTTCCAGTACAGAGCCCTTTCTGTGAAAGGTGTTTCAGACTAGTCCAGCAACCAGGTGCTGTGGGAGTGGATGTTTCACTATGTGGCTGTGATTTAGTAAGCAGAGGTGACAATGACATGTAACTGGGTGGTACAGATCCCACTGAAGATAAGCCACCTAGAGAGATCCCTAAGGTCCTGTGGAGATAAAGCTACACTAAAGCCCTTCCACAATTAATCTGTTATTTTTGCCTTTATAAGATAAATGAAAGTGGGCACAAACAGATTATGGAGGGAGGAGAGCGGAAACACCTTAATTAGCATATATGTCTGAAATATTTCTAAGATCTGTATCTATATATATAAAACAAGGATGGAACAAACGTTCTTCRCTCTCTTCCCTAAGAAGTCACTGTGTTTCTGTTATCCTAATGACTCAAGCTTAATTCCTAATAAAGGTCTTTGAGATTTGTCTTAGTTTAAAGCATCCTCTTAAACAAGCCCAGGAACAGACTGACTGCCTTCRTATCTTCATCTAGGACCGAGCTTAATGAGACACTCAAGCAACTGCTTTTTTTTGTATTTGAGCCCAGAGTATCCTTAACCCTTGGGGCTATGCTCTGTAGCAGACCCCTCCCAGAGACCTGTCATTCAAGTGCAGGACAAGAGATGAAGGGGTGAGGACAAGTAAGCTGTGAACCAGCAGAGATCAGTCTGATGAACAGCAGTCTCAGCACCTTCCTAGCTTATCTCTGGTACATCTCAGGCTAGAGGAGTTTGGAAGAGACTGTAAGTTACAGATACATGTTGGGAACTCCTCATAGGGAGGAGAGGCAGCATGAAAACATATGGTCTTGCACTTAATAGAAACACATGTAAGTGGGAAATTGGAGATGCTGATAGATAAGCATAAGGTCAATGAAGTCTTCGCATGCTTGAAGTTAGGCAGTGGCTGAAAAACTGTCATAAAGCAATTGCTTACAACTACAAAATGGAGTAAAATGCTGTCAGAGAGATCTTGTAACATTTTGGTTCCTATCTTCCAAACATACTTATTCTTATCCSTACTTTTATACACAGGAGGAGACCCATTGACTTGGTTCTCCAATCCCCACTTTATGGGTTCAGCTCTGCCAGGTCTAAGCATTCTGCCCTTGACTCAGCAAAGCAATTGTGTTTGTTTTTAATCAAGTGAGCATACCTTTAATTTCATAATTCTTGCATGACATATTGTTTAATGGATTTACTGTTATCACAGGTATCATTGTTATTTTTCACTTTTTAAAWTTTCCTTCACTTCCTGACCTTTTCCCTCTAATCCCTTCTGGTAACATATATACTATTAAGTATTATATCTTTTTGCTTCTCTGAGTTTGCAYGGACCTTTAATCCACAGTGAAATGATATGCAATAATTAACTGATATTACTGTATAATTTCCTTCTTTCTTATTAAAGGAAGACAGATCTCTGTTTCATAAACCTACATCATCATTAAGGTACTCCAAAATGTACTCATTAAGAAGAATTATGTAGACAATYAAAAATTCTTGTTTAATTTCTCCCTTTTACTCATGGTTAAGAATGTGAATGAAAYAAACACATAAGTTACTGACACAGTTCTGTGCTGAAATATTGAATGCTTTGCCAGACAGCATTTCTGTTACAAGAAAATACTGAAATTAATTATATTATTTTCCTCATTAGTTATCCTAGGTGAATAACTTCTAGGTATTTAACATATCGAGTATAAAATATAGCAGCTATATTCACTCCYGCTATGATATTCAGAGGAGATATTGCTTGTGAAGAGGAAGTTTACGTAAGTCCATGCAGTCTTAGCCTCACTGATCTAAAATTAGATCTCCTCTGGGCTTTGACTACTATATAAAACCTGGTCAAAAATTAAGAGATAGTAGCTCTTTGATGTCCAGCTACTATCTATGGGGTGGGCTTTCTTGGAGCTCCCTTCCTTTCACAAGCTAGTTGTCCACATCCATCCTTTTACCTCATTTTTATTTCTAATTCTAAACCAGGCCAGGTGTTTCGTAGGTCCTCCAATGCATCATAATGACGTATGAACAACCCTACTTTGTCAGCTGACGGGTTCATCTGGCCTAACACCTGGTTTCTGACAGCTACCRATAGCAATGGCCAAGGAAGAAGTAGAACACCGCATTTGTTCAAAATGCCTGCAGAAAACTGTGACTGAGACACTTCTGTGCCCAGAAGTGCTGTCTTTGCACATCGTTAGCACTGCGTATTCTTTTTCAGTCTAATTTGTCTGGTTTCTTTTTCTAACGCTTGAAAACTTTTAGCAATTGCAGTGCTGAAGTTCGTAAACTTGAGTGCATTTTAGCAGGCATTCTGATTTTATCAGGAGTTCACACTTATCTATAAACATAACTGAAAAAAAAGTTTGCTTATAATGGAAAACAATCAGATCTGCCACATAGAGGAACAACCCTGGGACAATCTGTGCCCCAGGCATAGGGGCCATCAGCCTGGCTGATGACAGGATTTAAGTGGTGACCACAACATTGGTAGCTATTTTCAAACTGTTGAAAAGTTCTGTAGGTTGACCATGTATCAAAAAAGCACACTTTGTGGATCAGGAACAGAGGTGACAGTAACAAATCCCCCCAAAACATTGAGTTAAATCTGATGATTGTTGTGTTTTTTGTTAAAAATTAAACCTTCATTTCTTTGCTAGATGAATACCTTCTTTTGTTCATTATCTAGAAGAGCTCCATTTCTTTTAGGTAGTGCTTGGTAGATGAATGATGAAAACCCTGGAGCATGGATTTTCTAGCATTATATTTTACAACAAAGTATTAATGACCAGATCACTTTCTAGACTGATACCATTATTTATTTGATCCATAAACCATTTGGCCAGAGGCAAATAATKGATGTTTTCCTACCCAGACACATTTATGAATATTCTGTCAGAATATAAATAAATATAAGGAACTCAGAGCTAAATYTGGGCTTTTGTAAGACCCATGCCGCAGGATGTCAGGAATTTCATGCAGATGAGCCAAAACTACCCTAAATCGGCAGTGTCACCTCACAAATCTTATAAAACTAGTCAGTTATAACAACAACATTTTTCTGACATTCCTTCCCATGACACCAGAACTGCATCAGTAACTCTGTCTTATTCTCCAAGAATATGCAAAATTTGGAATTTGAAAAATTGGAATCCTTTTGAATACTTTGGAGTGAGCTGCTTCTATATTTTCAATTGTAAAAACAAAATAGTGATGTTTTTCAGCCCTTATTTTATTATGTCTCTTGAAAACTGACATTACTTGAATGATTGTATAGCTAATTTCYCAAAATATCTGTTATGAAAAACGTGGGTTTTTTCTCCTCCTCCCCTCCTCTCTGCCAAGTGGTTTACAAATATACTGTAGTCTATACAAAGAGTAGAATAAAGAGCTTTGATTTCAGGTTAGCATCAAAATATTTACACCAGATTTTTGTCTGGAAAATTTCCTCCCTGTTTTCCAGGATTTGATAAAAATCTAGAGTCACTGGTCATATTCCCAGCAAAACATGGCTTTGTCCCCTAAGGCAGCCTGCAATACACCCTATCCCTAGTGAAGTTGCTAAATTCATGACAACAGCTCTCTGCTGTCTGGATAGCAGGACAGAGACAGTCTGCTCTAGGTGATCGGCTGTGTCCTTCAGTCTTGACTGTTGTCACCACTGTGGGTCAGAATTAGTGGGCAGAACAACGTGAGGGACATAGTAGTGGATGTCTGCTATGGGCTGCSCACTCAGAAAGAAGAAGTAAACAAGGCATTTTCAAACAACTGGAAGAAGCCTCACATTCGCAGGTTCTGGTCCTCATGGGAGACTGCAATGACCCTGATACCTGCAGGAGTGACAGCACAGCAGGACACAAGCTTTCCAGAGGGCTTGTGAAATGTATTGGTGACAACTTCCTAACACAGGTGATAGAGAAGCAAATGAGAAGATGCACTCTTACAAATAAGGAAGACCAGATTGAGGATGTGAAACTTGGGGGCAACCTTGGCTACTGCGACCCCAAGATAGTGGCATTCAGGATCTGGGAAGCAGGAGCAGGGCAAAAAGCAGAACAGACCCTTGGACCTCAGGAGAGTGGATTTCATCTGTTCAGGGACCTGCTTGGAAGGATCCCATGTGACTGTGAGTACAAAAGGAACTGAACAATGTCATTGCAAAGCCACACTTGATTATCTTTGAAAGGTCATAGTGATCAGGGGAGCTTCCTGAGGACTGGAAAAAAACCAAAAGTCACTCCTATCTTCAAGAAGGGCAAGAAGGAGGATCTGAGGTATTACAGGCTGGTCAGCCTCACCCCGATCCCAGGGGAAGTGATGGAACAACAAATCCTGGATATCATTTCCAGACACATGAAGGACAAGAAGGTGATCAGGAGCAATCAGAATGGATTTATGAAGGGGAAATCATGCTTAACCAATCTGATAGCCTTCTATGATGAGAGGACTSGCTTAGTGGATGAGGGGAGAGCAGTGGATGTTTTTTACTTACCAGTGTTCAACACTGCCTCCTATAACATCCTCATAGACAAGATGATGAAATCTGGGCTGGATAAATGGACAGTAAGGTGGACTGAAAACTGACTGAACTACCAGACCTGAAGGATTGTGATCGGTGGTATGAAGTCCAGCTAAAGGCCAGTCACTAGTGTGAATCAGGGTCAATATTGGGGACAGCAGTATTTAATGTCTTCATAAGTGACCTGGATAATGGGACCAAATGCACCCTTGGCAAGTTTGCATATGATGCAAATCTGAGACTGGCTGATACACCAGAGGGTTGTGGTGCTATTAAGAGAGTCCTCAACAGGCTGGAGAAATGGGCAGAGAAGAACCTCATGAAGTTCAACAAAAGGGAGTGCAAAGTCCTGCACTGCACCTGAGGAAGAATAAACCCATGCACTAGTACAGGCTGAGGCTGACCAGTTGGAAAACAGCTTTGCAGAGAAGGGCCTGGGGGTCCTCATGGACAACAAGCTAATCACRAGCCAGCAATGTGCCCTTATGTCAAAGAAGGCCAATGTTATATGGGCTATATTAGGCAGAGCATCAGCAGCAGGTYAAGGGAGGTGATCCTTCCCCTCTGCTCAGCACTGGTGAAAGCACATTTGGAGCACTGTGTCTAATCTCAGCTTCCAGTACAAGAGAGACATGGACTTACTGGAGTAAGTCCAGCAAACTGCCACAGAGATGATTAAGGGATTGGAGCACCTCTCATATAAGAAGAAGCTGAGAGCTGAGACTGTTCAGCCTGTAGAAGAGAAGGCTCAGGGGGATCTYACCAATGCTTATAAATATCTAATAGGAAGGTGTAAAGAAGATGAAAAACACAAGGAAACACTTTTTCACTGTGAGGGTGGTTGAACACTGGAACAGGTTGCTCAGAGAGGTTACAGAGTCTCCATCCTTGGAGATATCTAAAAAGAAAACTTACTCTTCCCGTTCCTGCCTGAGCAGGGGGTGGRGGGTGAGCTAGATGATCTCCAGAGGTCCCTTCCAAATCCAGTTACTCTGTTTTAAACACTGTATTCACTCAGTYGGTGTTCATTGCCTGGCAGTCAGCTGCATTAAGAGAGGCGACTCAGAGGTTTGGACGTGGCTTGTGGTTTCACTTCACACAGCCCACAGACACATGATTTTTTTCCACATTATTACTGAATTATGCTACAGTGAATCTTAGTGACCCACAAGGAAATGATTTTCTACACTCAGCAAAGCAGACCACTGTCCACAAATTCCCCATTTTCTGTTTCTCCTGTCTCTATTAAAAACATTACTCACTCAGGGGGAAAACACATACGGCCTTGCTCTGAGGTCACAGTGAAATGATAAAGGTCATAAAAACATTATAAACACAAAATTACCAGCTGGAAKCATGAAGCCCATAGGTTTAAGGATRCGCCTAGCTTTAAAACCAGGACATTCCCCACAGACACACGATCTTAATATTTATCAATCAAGGGGCTTGAGCAGGGGACACAAGAGTTGTGCATGAGATTTCTCTTGATGGTCAGGAGAAAAGCGGCAGGTGCTATGGRAAAGAGGGACTGGACACAGTCTGATGCACATTGAGAAAAAGCATGTTACACCCTCACAAAGGCTGACATGGTCACCTGTGTCCTCCACCAAAAGGTAGGAGATGCAAGTGAACTGGTGTATGTGTCTCAAATACCAGTCAGGGTGGTCTTCAGGGAAATAATCAGGAAAGCCAATGCTTAATGTCACTGAGGGCCCTACTAACAACCTTTCTTGCCTTAAAATCACCAYGGTCTCCTAAGTAAACTTTTCTGCTAGGCTAGAAAAGAGCTGCAAAGAACTTAAAACAACCAAGCTTCATGGATACAAGTGCCTATTGTCGATAAAGTAGGTCACCGAGGAGTAAACAGACAGGTTGGAAACGCTGTGCCAGTGCGGCTGAAATCTGTTTCATTTCCAGCTCCTGCTGCTCCGAGGAAAGGCACTGAGAGCAGTCACAAGCAAGCTTTTGATGMTGCTGCTCTGCTGCCAAATTATCTCCCTCCACAAGTACAGACAAGTGATAAATACCTTCCCATGGGTCAAAAAAATTTGTCCTGGGCACTGCTGCTCTTTTGGAGGGGCTACAGCCGCAGACAGATGGGAAGGGGCTGAGTGTCATGTTTAATGGTGGTGCTGCTGACAGACACTGACTTGCATGCCCCAAAAGAGGATGCTGATACCAGGAGATAGGCAGTGCACTGCCCGATGTTCAAAGCAGGACAAATTTACCCATTTGTTGGTAATCAGTTCCCTTTGCACAAATAAGCTGTTAGTGCAGCGGGAGATCCTGCAGCTTGCTTTTCTGCCCTGCTGAGCTCCAGCCGGTCCAGACACAAGAGAACCCTGCTGTGGAAGCTGTCTACACCAGTGCTGCAGTAAACCCAGGGTGGTTAGCCTGCAAAAAGCTATGCCACATCCACTGCAGTGGAAACATACTCAAGTCTCCACGTTCAGATAGGAAAATATTTTGCTTACTGCCAGCTGATAGGAATATCTTTTTTTCTCCATAAACTAGGCCTGTCTCATGTAATACTGAGGCTAAGACAGGAACAATCCAGGAGGTTGGCATAAGCTAATGCTTCCAGAGCCAGATAGAGTATTTCATGCAAGGAAAAGAAAATCAATTTTATCTAAATGTATTTTTCCAGGTGAAACTCTTTCTTCTCCAGCAAGCCTTAAGCAAAGCAGGAATAGTACTGAAGTCAATCTATCTGTTGCAAGTGCTTACTCAAGGTGCCAGGCCAGAAGTATTTGTGTTTAAAATAATCTTTAAAGCATGATATTGACAGCAACTTAAAAATCTCTAGTAAGCAGCAGAACACCACATGTGCAGTCATTTCTTTATAACATCATGCTTCATRGTTTACTCTAATTGGGTTCTGTTGAGGAACAAAGCTTTTGATCATGTCTGCTTTCTTATTTTCCCTYTCTAATCAGTCAAGAAAAAAGGATGATATGGTATCAAGAATAAAATTAAGATTCTGTGGCTATGCAAATAACAAGAAATTAGCATGGACTAAATTTCAAATGAATATATACATGTATGATTTACAGGAAGGAGAAAATATAGTCAGAATGCAAAATGCTGTGTAATTTCTGTTTGTAGTATAACTCTGGTGTGTTATCRAAGTAAGTGTGGTGCTCTTTAAAATGAAAAGGTGACAAAGTTCACTCTGCAGCCAGTTTTAATTGAAGAAATACAGAAATAGAGGAGAAAGTGCTGATGAAATGATGGTGCATCCCCAAAGGAACATCTAATGGGCATAAACTAAAATATGCTAAATGTTTGGATAGAATCCAAATAAACTTTATGTTTCATATTACTTGCTTCTTTTTGCATCAGAAAATAACACTTTTGCACCTTATTAATGGAAATCAATTAGAAACAGTCTAAAGATCAAATAGAAACCAAGTGAAACGCAGAGCTGACTAGAGGGTCTGAAGGAAATGTGCTTTGTGTTAAGTAGGCTATTAGAGAAAACAAAATATAAAAGCAGTAAGAGCTTCAAAGACATGCAATGGACCAGGTCCAAATTCCCAGCAACACATTGGGCTGGAAAAGATTCACTGAACCGTCTAATTTATTTAACACTTTCAATTCCTAAAACTACATCCCTAGAAAAAAAAAATACAGCATATATTAAAAATTACCTTACATTTATTTGAAATTAATGAATTGCTGCTGGATTTGAGCTYCTATTTTCCACTTAAAAAACACTTAATATAACCAAGAGCTAAATAGTTTGGGATATTCATAGCAGAGGAATGTRAACAAAAGAAATCCTGGACACTGAAAGATTAAGAGTAATAAAGGCTATTGTAAAAAAAACAAGAAAAAAGAAAAAAAGACTTATACAATTTCATACTCTTTTTCCTCTGCAGAAAARTTCCTCTTTATTTCTTACAAGTCTAAGTTTGTCCCTTGTTTTAAGGGCAAGATGCTGAAGTTAAAGCATACTCCCTCCACATGACGATGCCGTAGTTTTCTGTGCCCCACACATAAGCCACCTTCACTAAGTAAGATATCAGTGTGAATCCTGGGTATGGGTATGAAAAGAAAGGAAGCAATACCTCAGCTTCCATCCAAAGCCCCCACAGCTGCAAAGGCAGTAGAGAAGACGTCACATCTCTCCCATCCCTCTGCAACTTTTTCTGCCTCCCTGTTGTTGTGTCCTTCCTGTGGGCAGCTGGGTTTTCGCATGTCTAGGTTCAAACTCCTATCTCCCTAATAAGGAAATCAAAAGCAAATTCTCCRTGAGTTTAAGTAGGTTTGGGTACATTGGCTTCACTGGAGTTGCACTAACTAACTCCAATATGGGCCAGAATCTATTTTTCTAAGCTATTGTGTTCCCCTTTCACTGCTCAGACACCGCCTGCTTTGCTGCCTGCAGCAACTGTGCGGAAGGAGCATGGGGCACAGCCAATAATGTGATGATGAAGGGGACCTTCACGTAGGTTTGAGCTGGGGAGGTGCTTTCTAGTGAGGTTCTGTTGCAAGAACTCTTTCACTGAACACGCCACAGACCTGTGGGGAAGGTGATGAGGGCTGCGCTCTGGCCCTCTCCAGCTGTGCCAATAACAGAGAAAAATCRGGTGAATTCAGAGTATATAAAACCCTACAAAAATGTATGTAAAAGGGATGAAATGTTGGATGAATCASTGGGGAAAAAAAGCACTGTGCTGTGCGTTCAAACATACTGATCTTGTGTGTATGTGCTTAAACACAGTTATATACCCATGTATCCATGCACACACGCTTTGCAATCTATTTACTGTCCTGGGTCTGCTTCAGCCTCSGGCTCAGGCTAGGGTATGAGCGCGAGTGACCTTCATGCCCCCAGGGAAACAAAATTTTGCATAGTCATCTCCAAATCCATCAGAGGGCTTTTGAACCCACACACTGGACTGTACTCAGTGACCTAGAAGTCTCAGAGAAGCTCTAGCTGACGATCAGTGTGGGAGAAGGAAGGGGAAACTTGTACWGTCTGCAGACGAGCGGGAGACTTTTCTCTCCATTGCTGCCCCGCCAGCACTTTTCATCAGCACCCAATCAGCACTACAAACGCTTGAAAAGAAAGAAGCACTTTGGAGCAGGAGTCCTTTTGTGCATCATCCCAGCACACAGGGGCCCCTAGCTCGCAGGAGTGCCTCTGAGCTACTCACTCAATATAGCAAATGGCGATAGTAAAATAATTTATACTGTTACATTTTTAGCTAGGAATTTTCTCCTTCTTTCTTTCCCTCTGAAACTTGCCAAGCTAGAAATGAAGACAATGGCTTCTTTGTTACCTCTAAAAAGCAGGAAAGCAGAAAAGGTTGATTTTTTTGTTGTTGAAGGAGATGTAAAAGAAATGAAAAAGAATGTTTATATTCCCACAGGTCTTCATGTAGCTCTGAGCATCTCAGAGGAAGGACAATTGCTTAGAGAATATGTAGAGATGTAAAATCCTGGCTCTGCTTTATTCTSGCTGCTGTGCACAGAAACAAGGCACCAGCCAAAATATATGTGTCAGTGAGTGTTTTATATATATATATGTGAGAGTAAGAGACAGAAGACAAGGCAAGGAAATAAGAAAAGAGAGAGAGAGAAGATGGCTGACTAGTTAGAAAGAGGATAGAAAATGGAAAAAAAGAGATATCTTTAGTCTCCAGTTTGTTGGAATCAATGTAAATATTTTACTTAAAATACTTTGGTCAAAGATCTATGTTTCTATAAAAATACTGAATTTAAGTATTTTCCTCCTTTTAATAAAATTCAAAATATATGTTAGTGTTTGGATTGTACATCTTTTAGAGGGCAGAGTGAAAAATCAAGAAAAAAATCTGACAGCAAGAGGTAAAAATAAAATAGAAAAGAAAATGAAAAAAATGAAGGGAGGAAACTGTAAATCTGAACATTCTGAAAATTATGTTATTTCTGACAAAATGCATATATCTTTGAACAAAAAAAGTATTCCTATTCAAAACTAACATTATTCTCAATTATTCTGCTCAGTGCCAGGCTCATTTTTCAATGACATCTTGTTATTATTATATATTATGTTCATTATGTGAGAGCCCAGAGGTTCTTAAGCTTCTGTCATGCTGAGTAAGTACAATATTTAGGAAAGATTATCCTCATCTTAAAGAACTGACAGGTTAACTAGGGACAAAATGCAGTAAGTGGACAAAGAACATAAGAAAAGAGGATGGGGAGGAGGAATAAGAGAAGAGACTATGGTGAGAATACAAAGAGCACACAGCTGGATGAAATCGCTAGATATTTCAAGCGGTGGGTTTCAGTGTGTCCCTCAGAGGTCATCTTTTCTGTGACCAGTGGGTACAGTCAGCTTGAGCAGGGATGTGAAAGTCTCAGTGGTAGGCTCTCAGTTGATGCAAGATGCATGAAGAAGGCATACCAAACGGCACACAAGTTAATACCAGGAGACAGGTCAACACTGAAGCTGTCACACACTGAAGAAAGGAAGGAGGATGGATTAAATAGAAATACTGAATGATTTCTCCTTGCACATGGGTACATTTTGAAATTGTATAATGAATAAGGGAAAGAAGCAACTTGCAGACACTTCTCTAAGGCCAAAGCAAGTTCGGAATTGCCCTCCATCAGTCACAGTCTCCTGCTCCTCCTCCTGCTGATGTGCTCCTATCACTTATGAGTATAGCTATCATGGAGAAAGGGCGCTAAAGTCTGTCTTCATGGCTGTGTCAAGCTCGCAGCAGGCCTGTGCTTGGGCTTGTTCAGTGCCCCATCGCTGGACAGTGGCCCACCTTACCTCTGATTCCTCTGAATAGCTTTGCATGGCAGGAGGAAGAGGGGCTTGGTTTCCCCATCAACACTGGTGTTTGTTTATCCAGACCTGCACAACTTGAGACCCCCCTCATTTGTACTCGTTTTCCTTGTATTTGACCTGTGAAGTGTCACATATTGAGCATAGAGCTGCTACTTTGTGCTCCTCGAGGTTAGGGTCATGCCTCCCTCATTTACACAGCTCCATGCCTGTTCCTCTTCCCATGCATCATAACAGTCTGAGACGCTCCTTGCTGCAGCCTCAGCCTCACTGTGTGCATCCAGGCACTGCCTTGCCTAGCTTACATCCCRTCAGGCACCAACATCTCAGATGCTGGCTGAGAAAGAGTAGCGGGAGGTCTGGTCACAGTTGTCGGGAATGAACAYGGTGCTCCTTGCTTGCTAATGGGAATGGACTGTGGCTGCATATGGCAAYTGCACTGTTATCCTCTCTTCTGAGAGAGCTCTCTTGCAGCAAGGAAATTCCATTACTTATTGCTCTGGGCTATAATCAGGAAAGTATCTGCTAAAGTACTTTTCACCATAGGTAGCAGGTTCCAAAAATCTCTCCCCAGCCTCTTTTATTTGGACTAAACTATGCTAACACATGATCTTGTGACTTACCTAAGARTTCTTGGTGGCACAAATGGGAGACTGAAGAAAGACAAAGCTTATAGAAAAATAGATAAGGATTTTTTTTTTCTGAACAATGACTCAGAGTCTGTTTGAAACGTACATTTTATGGCATTTATTTAAGATTTCACATGGTTGGTRAAGCACCTACAGTAACAACTGCTTAAGACTCTCACTGGTCAGAGTCAGCACTAGCAGATTTATGCCTTTTCTATTACCTGTGGCAATAAACTGCCTTAAAAAATCMTCTTGTTCCCTAACTACAAATTGAATTTCCATAAATGTATGTAATAYAACCGTAAGAAAGCACAAGGCAGAGTTGTGTGCAGTCTTAAAATTTTACATGCAGTTCTCATTGCCTCAAAAGTTGTCCAGCCCTAATGTATCTGCACTACCTRGGCTAAGCAAAGCAAAATAGGCCTAAGTAAAAACCGTCTACTGCAGCCAAATTAAGGCATAAATAGGATGCCTTTTGTAAACAAATGGAGGCATGACAACGTTCCTGCAGCCTTCAAATTCCCTGACTCGCTAGCTATAGGAGAACCTTGGCCTGAAATARGGCATCTTTAAGGTTGTTTTAAATCAGAAGAAGGATCTGTAGGAGCTTTATGCCAGTCCGGCATTGCTAGTATGCTTCTAACTTCTTCAATCTTGTATCATGAGTTTATACTACCTTGTCTTGCAACCTTCTATTCTCCCCTCTGGAGAATTTGCTGCTCTGGGGAATGCTCCAAAGAAAAGGTGGTTCAGTGGCTTTCTGCTCCCTTCACACCTGCAGTGTAGYATGAAGTAACCCAAGAGACCAAGCTTTTTAATGCTCAATGCTTGAACAATGTTAGATCAGCTGTGACTGATTAAACTCCATATCCTTAGCTCTGGCAGTCCCTCACCTTTAAAAGTTTACAAAAGAACCCACAAAAAGTTTACGTTGTCTATATCCTCTCTCATTTTAGATTCTTTTAACATAGATTAATATATAACAGAAGGCTCTATTAAAATTGTTCTAAAAGGACTAAGAAGGATGTCAATAGAATATGTTTACCCCCCACTTACAGGTGCAGCCCTGCTGACGTCTGTGAGACTATGCTAGCTAAGAGAAGGATTTGAGTGTTCAGTATCCATACTTCTCCTTAACATCATGTCCAGCTGTAGCCTAGAATATCAGAAGTGGGCTTAGGGTTGTCCCAATATCTTCTCATGTTGTCCTTTTTCCTGTGTTGGCATGTCACTAAGGAGCATATTTTCAGTAAAGCTTAGGCATGAGGTTCCCAACGTGTGGTCTGTACTGAATGATTATCAGCTAGGCTGTGAAATGATATTAAACAGTAAAATGTGTTAACTTACGGTTTCTCTCTTTCGGTGTGGGTGGTCTGTGAAAAGACAGTTGTAAAAGCCAGAAGTTTGGGAATTTTGTTGAGTCACCTAACTTCCACTGAAATCAAAGCAAGCTGAAATTAGGAACCAAGTACAAGTATAGCCATGTACAGGATTTTTGTGAATGATACCGTCTTTTATTTTGTGGRGACTCGTTATTCTGCTATTAAAATGGAGATCACAGTCCTGCTGGACATAAAATATGTATATATGTGTATATATATATATACAAGAAATATCAGGAGACAGCACACTGTTTTCTGCACTTCTACATATTTCCAGTCACAGCTCTTCTGGGAATCTGGCTGTGCCAGAAGCAGCGATAAAGTCCACAGGACAAGCAAACTAACCGTTTCTCATGCTGAATACAACTGTAACCCATGGCAGATGCCATCTCTCTTCTTGCCAAAAGTGAGAATGCAAATAGCTGTTGTCTGTGCCTGTGGATGTGTTTGCAGACAGGGCTCATTCACCTCACCATCTACAACATCATGCCCATGTTGGTAATAGTAAGCTGGCAATGACTGGCAGCAGAAGGTGCTTGTGGCAGCCCCAGCTCCTTCACTGGGTGGTGTTTCACTGACTCCTGAGCAGGTGCAGGAGCAGCTATGACACCATTACCATCATGGAATGACATAAAAAGAGTGAAAACTGAGTGTAACATTTGGCATTTTAGTCCTAGCTTTTTACTGGTTGCCATGAAATCATCAATGTCAGCCTATAGTGCTGAGATAGTGTGGCATTCCCATTTCAGAAGATGTACTCTGATACCTCAGACTCTGCAGCTGTAGGTAAATGTTGACTTTTAATGACAGACATTATATATAGTACTTTCAAAATGATTTATAGAAAATAGCCCACTAAGTTCCCCATTGGATTTTCAAAGGACATAACAGACAATATTTTTTCCATAACTCACAAATACTCTTGGTATTTCTTCGGCTAAAGAAAGATAAATTTGCCTCAGCTGTAACTAACTGACTTGAATTTCTCAAATCATAGCAGCTCATGCATTAAAGCCCAAAGGTCAGAGGTTCATCTTCACTATCTGGATCTCTCTTGAAGTAAGGTCTTAAATTTCTTATACATACAAGGCAAAGATATTAAGTAACTTGTCAAACAACAGTAGATGTCACTACTGAAGCTGGGATCATAACTTAAGAGCTTCTAGGTGGCAGGATAGCTTCATGACATAACTGAGAACAAAAGAGTTTGACCTAGGAATGAATAAATAAGATATGCCTACTGGCATTAGTGTATGAAGGAACCTATAATGACTAGAAATGGAGGCAGAACATAAATGAAGATTCCCTTAGAGGAATACATAGTCTAATATGACAAGCATTTTTGAGTAGAAAATATAATGTCAAGAAAGATTCAAGGTGTACAAGGGATAATAAATTAAGTAAAACTGCAGCTTGATAGTGCAAATACAAATATCACAGATAATCTTAGTACTGTATATAAAAAGTACTCTAACATCAGGCTTCAGGCAATGATCAGAAAACTGTATAAATGAATAAAAGTGCAGTCGGGCCAGGTATGGCCAGGAGACTTCTTGTTTATCAGACAAGATAGCCATAGCAGACTGGAGTATATGACTATACTCAGATATAGCCAACAGCACTGTCACAGTGTACAGTAAGRAGTGAGCAAACTTCCCTGGATGGAGCATCAAATAATGGCAGAAACCTGGACACTGCAACACAGCACCTCAACGTATGAAATTCAGTGTAGATATAAACTCAGGAGAGGAAGATTATCAGAGAAAAAACATGYGTTAACTCACAGCATGTTTCCCTCAACACCGAGCTCACTCTACCTTGTCTGCTAATGAACTAATCCAGGTCGCTGCCTAGGGTGTCAGCGCAAGCTAAACTCAGCCCCAGAGTTTCAAGCAATTGTGCTGGAAACTCAGCTGGGAACTGGTAACTCGGAGTGGCAATGAGGCAAAGTACAGCTCTCAATAACACCCACAGCAATGACTAATTGCCTGAATAGCCTTTCAGGTCCCTTCCATTGCAGCCAAACTTTAGCCTCCACCATCTCCAGCAAYATCATATGCTCACTTGAGCTATGTTGCCCTGTGGCAGACTGGAAGCATTTGCTACTCACTCGCAAGAGGCAGTAAGGACCTGCTGAGCACCACACCTCATTTCTCTGGGGATCCAGGCAGCTACACAGATACAAGGGGAGACCTGGCCTGCCCTTCTCCTGCCCCTGGCGAGGTGGGGAGCAGGATGGAGCCTCACCACAGCAGCAGCTCTTCCCTATGTGCTCCGATCCATCCTTCATGGGCATCAGCACCCAGCTCTGGCACAGATAGAGTAGCCAACAAGGCCATGGCATTTTGCWGCCTCCAAGTATTTGTTGCCCAGGGGAACTTCCATCTTCAGCTGTCCCTAATGCCAGTGTGGTTGAGAGAAAAGTAAATGAGATTGTTTAAAAACTTTCCAGCTGAGGTTCAACTTCAGTGCATTTCAAATTAAAATAGAATCATCCAGGGCTCTAAGCCATAYTCTGGTCTAATTTTTAAGAAGGGAAAATTAAGATTTGCAAACCTTAGGTTGCATTCAAGTAGTTTTCACAAGCAGTCATATGTCCAGAAAGGCAAATACCATCACAACCAAGTAAGGCAGGCTTCGTARCAAAATAAACTACACTTCAGTTACTTGCTGATGATGAAAACACGACTTCATTTGATTGTAGTGAGGAGATAGAATCTCTAACACATTCTTACAGCCCTTTGCAATTATTGCTACTTCTGGCAGGACCAGGGAATTAAATCTGCAGCTAAGCCTTTGCTAGGTAAGCACTGTCCAATTCTTCAAAGGTTATGGGTAAAAGGAGCCGCARAAGGAATTCCAGACTTTGGCCAATTAATCCTCCATAGAATTATCCTGCCCAGGTTCTTGATGACTCTGTGAAATTAAGTAGTTTTATTCCATCCTTGAGTTGTTGCCTGTAGATAGATGAGATCTCTGGCTCCACTATGTTTCTCAGCTGCCCCCATGTACTACATGAAATTATGATATCATTAAAGAAGAGCTGATAGAAATAAGTCCCTGTCAGTTGCACTGTTTACTCAGTTCTTCTGAAGTCATTGTGGATTCACAGCTGAGATTTACACTATGCTTCTCTTGTATTATCTGGGGGAGCCTTAATATCTGTCAACAGAAATTTCATGAGCATGGTAGCAAAAAAAGGCACAGCATAGGCTAGCAATATATCAGATATYCAGTAGTAGCAATCAACAGTAGCTTTTGTGCAAAAATTAATGACTAATCAACTTGGCTCAACTGTGTATTCCCTAATATGATGTCATAGYCCCTATTTCCTTAGACAGACTATAAAACACTTCTTTAACATCGTACTGAAAGAGRCTGTATTTGCACCTTTTCTTGTTCTCGTTATCGCTACTGTCATTAGATGAGATTCATTTGATGTCATTACTTGTGCTCGTTACAATCTTTGTGACCAGAATATGGTACAGTATCAGGATTTTAATGCCTCATATATTCTATGAAAGATGATGGCAGTAAATGCTACYGCTTTGACCTTCTTAGTGTTTCATCATTTGATTCATTGGTCATTTCCATTCCTTCATGCCCATAGCCTGAAGAGCCAGTGAAGGAAAACTAGAGTTACCAACAGTAAGAATATTTACAGAATYGAATGTCTCCTATTTGTAAGCATATTAAAAGTTTATAGCTTTTCATCAGCTCTATTAAGCATTCGTATTCTGCTTTACCCCAGAGACAGAGATTGATGTSAGCAGGCAGAATGGCAATGCATAGATCCCTTTGCTTTACAGGAACGCTACAAACAAGCCCCCAAACTATACAATCTTGTGACAATACTTGTGACAAAGGACTTCTTGTTTGGTACTGTTTTCAAGATAGTTCTTAAAATATTTCTTTGTATTCATAACATGAATAATAGCTGTAGCAGTGACCAATTAATTCCTTCACTGCAAGCTTTTCCCTGATGCTTTCTTTATGGCTGGCACTCTTATTACTGTGACAAGTCAATGAGATATAAACAGGTCCCCGGAGTAGGGATACCTGGGGGAAGAAGTGATTYAGTCTGCCCTTGCTTTAGCCACCAAACACAAGTGCCTGTCTTAGGTGCCTAGATGGGATTAATCTCCCCACAGCTCCTCCAATAATCAAGAGGAGAAATAGAAATTCTTAGGACTTGAGTCATCTGACATGTTTTAGATGTCTCCCTAATTTTCCTTAGGGATAATGAGCAGAAGGAGTTCTTTCAGAGTATCACCTGTAGAACCATAATTGGACTTTTTCTTTGGATTGTTGGCTGGAAGAACCTGGTTGTCTACGCTATGAAGACAGGCCAATCCTCCCATTTAAGTTCCTTTSCTGGGCACTTAAAACTAGGCAGTGTGACTACCTCTCCTCTCGACATGTTTGACCTGGATGTTCCCAGGCAGTGAAAAGAGGATGCTCTCTGGTACATGGTCTCTGCAATAGCAAMTCATGATTCAAAGGGATGTTCATTTCACAAACTCACTGACTTGAGAGAGCTCACCTGATTTAATGTGCAAATTGRGGTGTGGTGCATTGAAATTGAATTGTTTATCCATCCAAAAAGAATGTTTCAGTGGAAACTGTGACAGAAGCATTTATTTTTTACCTATCTTCTTTCACAAACATCTACTTTTCAACAGGTGTTTTATGAAATTAAGCCATATTCACTTCTGCACTGTGCTCTGCTTTAGTACAGGAGAAAGATTATACAAGAGTGTTCATTAGTCCATGAAGCTCCAATGGCTTCTAGCACTGTTTATAAAGCTGCCATAAAAGGCCAACTTTTTTTTTTTTTTTTTTTTTAACTTGTCACAGGGATTTACTCATATAGCTCATGTAGCTTTGGGTAGGAATTTTTACAGTATTCCAGTACRTCAAGAATATACCAGCAGCAAAACATGGCTGCAATAACCTCATCACCCAAATCAGAGCTCCCCTGGGAACAGGCAAAGTAAGCAGTTGCCTAGRGAAGCAGATTGCTGGGGGAGGAAGAAAAATACCTATGACTGCTGCCARCATTGTGGTTGTCAGAGTACAGGGAGATGCACTGGCTGCTGCTCTTCCTCCAGGGTGACTGCAAAGGGTTGTGGCTGATGGCTACTGTCGTCAGGCAATGCAGTGAGCGGATGGTCACCACCCTATTCTCCCAGCTCCTCAGCAGCCGGAGTAGAAAGTCCAGCTCCTCTGTACATATCTCCATATCTCCTTTCCCCCATTCCCCTGCCTACTGCCTTCCTCTTCGGGTAGTGAATGTAAATGAAGCAGAGTCCAGCCCCTGAGCTGTCAGATGGCAACATTTACTTCTGAGAAGCCTTTTGTAAGCTCTTGCCCTAGCTTTAAAAGAAAAACATTTAAAGATGATCTGTTAAGTTTAGTGGCACTCATATTCAGGAGGGTGCCTGGTCCAGATGTGGTCACAGTATCCCTGCCACAGACATCACCATGACATATTAAGTAACACAATGGCTCAGGAGCAGACTGTATTTTTTGCTTGTCTATTTTTTCACCTCAGCAACCAAGTTTTTGTGTGCAGGCAACACAGACTGCAGGGATGGCTGACTGATGGATGCTTCAGACATGCCAGAGCAGGGGACAGTGCAGAATCACTGCTGTGGCCCCCAATTCCCCAGTTTCCTCCTAGGGTGCAGAGCAGCATGCCTTCATATGCAGCAGGCTGGCCAGGAGCAAAGGGATTAAAGGGGTCTAAAACAAAGACACTTTCAGAGAGGGTGACTAYGTAACTGCAGTTAGAACATATAAAATTTAAAATGATTACTGAAAAGGTATAATTAGAGATACTCCTTCTTCCCTCCAACAGAACAACAGCGAAACCAAAGATTCAGTGAAATACTCCTTGCATCCACTGCAGATTGATCTGTGTGGGACAGATCCATGGAGAAGTTAGGAAGGGCCAGGCAAAGGCCTATTCTCTGTGTCAACGGTTACCAACTAGGTACGACAGGTTCAGTCCCTAAGCAGTTTCAAGGTGATATGAAGTGCTTAGAGCACCAATGTAAAGATAAATGTGGTTTCATATACAAAGATATTTACCAGCTATTGTCCAGAAAGATACGTGATTAGGACGTCCTAGTGGAGTATCAGGAGCATAGTCGTGGTTGGTCTACCTTCCATCTGGAAAAGTTATATCCCAACTGGGAAATAAATCTAGGGCAGACATGGCTGACATAGGTTTAAAATATCATTAGGATAGGAATAAAATAGGAGGTACATTGTCTGGTCAGAGATGCAAGATCTCTTGGATCCAGGCCAAATACAGCAGATCAGATATTTTTTTACTGTTTTTTGAATTGCTAATGTACATGAGTAACTGTAAGAAGAAGTATTGCCTTTTTTTTAACTGCAAATCTCAAAATTGCAATTTTTTACATATTTAATTTACCAAAATATCTCCTTTAGAAGAAAAGATCTGAGATTTTATTTCTCCTAACTATTAGAAACAGTCATTATATTAGAAGGCCTTCTAGGAATTTCTCTATCTGTGTTGCATAAGTGTGAATTTATTCATTTGTCAATGGCAATATTTCCTAGATATCATGAACTACAGTGATATATAGTGTATTCCAGGCAATACCTCACTTCTGAGCATTAAGGAAGGAGGTTGAGAGCTTTAAAGTCAGACACCTTTTTTGATTCACTGGTTGAAGGATAACAAGGATGTGAGAGGTCCACAAGCAACCTTTCCTGTTTCACCTTGAGGTCTGAGACTGGAAGACATAACAATGAGAGAAAATATCTCATTTTTGACTCTAGGCAATAGGTGAAGGAGTGATCAAAATTGAGGAAAAAATCTTGATCTTTCTTGTCTGGGAGGGATTGTGTTGACTTGGCTGGTAGGATGTGATCATCCAGCATGGAAGAAGTACATGAGTAGCCTGCAAAAAGATTATTTGAGGACTGCTGTCTGTAAAGGCCTGCAGAGCAAGGTTAAATTCTATTCAGACACACACTGTTGTGAATCCAGAGCAGCTCTACCTGAAGCAAGCTGAGTTACGCCCTGATATAAATGAGAACAGACATAACTTGCTGTCGACACAGTCAAATTTTACATTGATCAAACAAAATCTTCCATTGTATATATTCAGTAGCCATCTGATTACTGTAGACAGATTTACATGGAAATATTTTCTCTAAAGAACACAGTAAGTCCAAGTTACTCCTCAATGTGAGAAGGAAAGAGTCTGTATTTTACAAAGGGAATGCTAAATCTGAAATTATATGGGCTTTTTTTAATCATTGAACAGCTGCTTTGCCACCTGCTGAGTTGCATATCACCTCCAATGAATACATCTACAGTCACTGGTGACTTACTGAATCCACTGAGGCTATAGTGTTACTTGTATTCTAAAAGCTGGAACTCTGGACAGGATGGAGGAGAATTTCATGCCAATGTTAGCTAGAACGGGAGCTGTCAAAGACTGTCTTTTTACCCTCACTTGATCTCATTCAAATGCATCAACTCTGTTTATTTCAGTTTAAAGAGTACAGTATTCTCATTAAACATTGGCATTAATACTAGAAATCCAATCTGCTGCCGTTGCTGGCAGTGCCAGCACTGGCTAATCATTTAATCCCTCTTCGTTCTTTTACTTCCAACTTTTCCTTTTGACCTCCACTGAGCTGCTTTCTTTTTCAAACCCAGATGAAAATACGGCAAAGGTACATTCTGCCTGACACACGAGCACTGAAATCCTATACGGCATTCATCACTCCATGGTGCTTTCCCACACTGGCTTGCCGTTGTTCCTCAGTTCTGCTCAGGGTGGGTCATCTATGGAGGTGTGCAAGTTGTCTGGTTTTCAAACCCAGCTGATTCCTTGTGCTAGACAGGAGCATGGGTGATTACTACATCTACCAGCTATCAAGGTAGCTAATACTGCTAKCAATTGTTGTCTCAGATCAGGCAAGTTTCCATACTGGAAGATACCAATCCATAACAAGGGACCTCGACTGGTAACAAGGCAAGGTCTGGATGAAATCACACTATTGCACCCTATACCACATAGCTAGTACCCAAATAACATTGCCAGAGGCTAGTTGCAAAATATCTCAAGCTCCCTAACCCAACCATCATAGAAATAATACCCCAGCACTACGGAGCCTCTGTGCTTTTTTGCATGATATCAGTTTCACCTCTCTGAACTTCTTGATCAGCAAGGAAAACAAGCTTAGTGAAAGAGTTTCTTCACTGTACACATATCTGTTCTCAAGACTACTGTGCACACATTTGTCCTCCAGATAGCAGTAGATACATGTACACTTATCCAGCACCACACAGTTCTTGAGCATACTCCACATATTTAGTCTGATCTCACCCCTTTGGTCAGTCAGAGGTCAGGTTAAGTTATCCTGTCTCTTCTTTCGGCTGCTTTCTCTTCTGGCAGATGGTACTCAACAGGCTTCACTTAGAAGTGCCCATTGGTCCTATATTAGACAGTTATCAGAATAAAATCCAGGAACAGGTCTAAGAATATAGAGCAGAAACCAGAATCCTATTTCTCAGCCAAGTGCCCAAACTACAGAGTTGTTTTTATATCCCTTCTCTCTTAACTTGGCTTAATGATTCCTGAATACTTCTTTGCACAGTTACTCAGCCCCAAGGAGATATTCAGGGAGATTTGACACTAAGCTAAGTTAGAAACACAGAAAAATAGATAACCTTGGTAGTAGGATAGAAGTTGTGAATTTGAATTTGCTCAAACAAAAACTGAACCCGTTTATCATTTCCTGAAGAGTGCTCCAACTCCTACCTAAAGCATCCACAAATTAATAGAGGCCAAAAAAACCTCCTCTCTAAATATATGAGCTTGGCATTTCAGACTTTGATATCCTTATGGAAGATGCCCAAAGCTGTTTTCTGGAATTATCTATAAGTGCTTGTTTTAGTGGCTTCTAGAAGCTTTAGCGAGAAGAGCAATGAGCATTCAGGAAGCTTGCTACGCAGGGCTGTCAGACAGTGATGTCCCTTTCAGTCAATTTGGCAAGTAGTTGTAATACCTAAGTTAAGTGCCTGTAACAAGTGATCTACCTAACAGGCTGTGTGTAACATGCTATGACATACTCTTGAGTCACGCTCTTCCATACAGCTCTTGTACCCTGATTTCCTTTGCATCAAAATCAAGCCATATATGGTTTGAAGAGACAGCATTTTCCCAGTTCTTGCTTCAAAATTGAACTGGGATGTGACTAGGGCACAGACAAATCTGGGAGCTAGGAAATGCTCCCTGTTCTAGAGATATAGCCCTGGACCATCATGTCTATTTATATCTGTAGTTTATACAGAAAGAGAGGCTGGTCTGAGTAACTCATCATAATTAATAGCAGACAGATGTATGCAGTTAGGTCATTGCAGTTGTTGGTCTTCACGTAGCTCTCAGTGTAGAGTGAGAGGCTGTATACAACCCTTGAAGAAAGAGTACAGATTCCTACAGGATATATGGTATTTGCTTTTTTACATTTATTAGCCTCTGACTTCTTCACTGCCTAAAATACTGAGATACCAAAATCACATACTCATGATTGATTTGGGTTATCAGGGAAAGTGTTGAGAAGGAGACTAAGTCTAGTTGATTAGATAATAATTGGGATGATTTTTGCAACAGAGGCTGAGAGAGTCTTGTGGCTGTTGTGGGCTGTGCCTTTAAGGCCAGATTTTGTGTGTTACGGTATGTGGYACAACTGTAGTTGTTCACAGCTGCATGTATAGTGAAGACCAGCCTTGAGCAGGCTTCATTTCTCATTCTGTCATTCTTTTTTTTTAAATTATTATTCTGATAACTCTTCCTGTGCTCAAGAACAAGAAAAGGGGCTCAGAGCACTTCTCAGCTGCTCTTAGGATCACAGACTGAAAGCTCCAGACCTGGGGAAGGGTATTGAGCTCTACAGAATAGCTCCTTGTTTCCAGGAAARGCCTGTCAGTAGGTGGGACAGAGTTTGCATGAGGCCCATGACTGCATCTTGGACTGGCAAAGAAACAGAGAAACACAACCGTAACTACAATGGCATCCAGAAAGACTGTGCCCTTCTGACTTGACAGATACCTAATATCTTCAGTTACCTCATGAATGTGTGCTATCCTTCACTTGGAAATATCATGCTAAGCATAAAGGTGTAACTCTTGACTCTTCTCTAGCCGCTCAGGCTTCTCCTTCTCTGATAAAACCATGTAGCTCATTGCCAGCTTGTACTAACCTTTGTCAGTATTAGTATATGATTTAGACACCTTTTCTTTTGGGCTTGACCTGGCATCCACATCACAGAGCACTGAATGGTGCTCATCTGGTAATGATGAATGATGAATCTACTCAGTTTCTAAGAAATGAACAATTTATCCCATTATAAACCCCACATCAATCTGTTCTCTTCAGCCCCCTTGGCCCTTAATGCAATATTCCTACATTCCTTTCTGTAGCACATCTCCTTCTCTATAATCTGTACTCCTCCTGGGTGAGAACCAGGCAGAGAGACACTGCAGAAATGAGACCTACCCAAAGGGTGTAAGTAATGATCTTTAAAATCCTGTGCAGTGCATTGGTATTTTCAACAGAGAAAAAACACAGAATGATAATGTCCTCACCTGATATTCTGTGAATCAAAGATTCACAGAAATGCTGGTTGAAAGGGACATTTGGAGGTCCAGACTCCTGTTTGCGGGAGGAGTGTCGCCAGCACTAGATCAGGGCACTTGAGAGTACTTCAAGGCTTCTCCACTTCCCTATAGTCTGAATTAAGCTCAAATTTGAGCTTTTTTTCTCCTCCATACCTCTATCTTTTCCAACACAACCACCAGTATTGCTACTCTAATCTCCAGGCTTCTGTCCCTCCTATGCTCCTTGTGTAGTTTCCTTTGATTTGTCCTGCCACTGTAGCCTTTTTTCCATTACCATCAAGGCTGTCTTTGTACTGATGCACATCTTTGTTCTCTGAAAGACAAAGTGTGGTGTTTCCTGCCCCCTTACAGAGCACATAACATTGTAAGCATATGTTCAGAGTATATTCATTGAATCTTTGGTGAAAGCTTTTTAGTACAGACATATATGACTTAATGGGCAGGTTTCTGCTCTTTTTCTTCTTTCTTTACATAGACACRGTTAAGCAGAGAGAAACAGTCAATTATAACCTGCCCAGAACTCTAGAGGCCGTGTACAAAGATTCTTCCCAGTACATCTTCAGCAGTTTATAGAGAACATAAAGAYGGGAGTAACATTAACCACTACCCAGACAGATTCTGCTTCAGGGAAATGACTGGGAATACAAGCAGAAGCAGACACACCTGTATTATATCTGAAGCTAAATTTAGGCAGAGATGCTTCTTCATCTTGTTGCTCAATCCATTTTCTCTTCTTGCAGTGGAATAAGGATTTCTCCTGGAGCACATAAATGCATCTCAGATGTTCTCCATTTAACTTCCCTCAYATGAAATCCAGCTTTCATGATCACTAGCCTGCTGGCTGCGAAGACCTATAGATAGGGCCATCAGAACTGATTTTCTTTATAGCAGAGAGTTTTGCTGTTTTATATTGTCCCAGAGTAGTTGGTGACACCCAATTGCTCTGGTCTTACTCAAAAACTTTCAGTCTCCTGACTGGTCACCACTCTGTGCCTCCTTGAACCAGACCTGGCTTTCTAACATGACTTCAGAAGGGACTTGAAAGATCCCCACTTATATGTTTCATACCTGTGTTGCACTGGTGTAAACAGCAGTAAAAGGTGCAAAAGACAGGAGAATTTCAGACTTGGTTTCCTAATTGTGTAGTCTTTGCATTCTTTTGAGATAATTTTTCTCATAAAGTGTTGTAGTATATCTACAATCTGTAGATGCCAGACCAAGAAGCTTGGTCCCTCCACAAACATACTGGCAGGAGAAAGAAAAATCTGAYTGATTACTTAGAAGGCTTTCAAACATGAAAATTATTCCAACATGAATAACTAACCTAAATTTGCAGTTTGTATTGAAACAGTGGTACTGATAAAGTATCCTGGCTTTCAATAAGGAATCGGATTAGATACACAAGAGAGCAGAACTAATGGCTGTTTGTCCCTAAAAAGGAGCAGTTCAGCTCTCCCTTGTCAGCTTTCTTTCTTTTTTTYCCCTCTTCCACCTCATCACAACTGCTTAACCTGCTTCTCTCRTTACGCTGGCTGTAGTAATGTATGGTGAGCATGTTCAGCTCTCTGATCTGGCAGAAAACTAATTCAAGAAAAAAAAAACATGCAGTTTTCTGACTATTTACAAGTTGATGGGCTCAGTAYAGGCTCAGAAGAGAGTGAGAGCCACAGCAACTGAAGGGAAAGACTGCATAGATAGAAGGAGAAAGGTAGGGGGAGAGGCATGGGAAGGGCAAAACAGAGCAACGCCTTTAACTAACAGCGAGATGTTAGAATGGTTCAGCTGTTTTGTCTAATCGTACTGGCTAGTCAGCAGCTTAGTTACAGCTTTTAACTCCCTAGTAASCTTTGTCCAATGTTACTAAATACAATTAACCTGAATTGTCTAATCCTTGTTACATTTAAAACAAAATTTATTAACCTGGGTTAGTAAATCTGCATTAAACATCCATTATTCTTTTGCCTTTTATGCTCATATTGATGTGTGGCTCTATCCTCAAAACTTCTTGGTAGCTCTGTTGGAAGAAATTGTTAACTCTGAAGATCCCTGTGGAGACTCAGTGAAATCATTTCAGAGGGAGATGCTGGACCTGGCCAGGCCATTGCTAGTCCTAGGATCCAAGGAGCTCACAGATCTGCCAGAGGTGGCAGAATTCAAGACCAGCAAAAATGGAAGATTGTTTTGAGGGCTTTATTTGAATTTTCAAATTAAATCTAGAATTATTTTGCACTAACTTTCCTCAAGAAATAGTAGTAAGGTTTGGGCCCTCTTTTGATAATTCTTCTCAATACCATAACAGAAATAGCATTAGGTATTTACTGTATGCCAAGGATACAAGCTGTGGGCCAGCTCTATGTGGCACAGTGCTATGCTACAAAGAAATATCCAAGCTAATTCTGAACTAGTTCAGTTATTTACTATTTTTTAGTCTAATATAATCCAATATTAACAAATTTATATTGCTTCCAGTACCCTGTTGTTTTTAAATAAAAATGTCATTGCTGATATCTTATTTTGACAAATAAGTACAGCTATCTTATTTTGATAAACAAGTACTTATTCTGATAAATAAGAATGATGGGAAGTGTTTATCTCTCTTGGAATTGGAAACATTTTCACTGTATTTTTCCAATGTTCTGGATATAGAAATCTAGTGATAACTGCTGGCAAAGTCTTTTGAGAAAACCATGTACAAATTTCCCATCTATACACTTGTAATCCATGTACAAAAAGGGGAGAGGAAAATATGGTGAAAGTTGGTCGTTTATCCTTTATGGCATCACATAAATTCTCAGAAATTCTTCAATGTTTCCCATGCCTGTTGAAGGACTAGAAGGACTTCAAACAATTAAATGATACTCCTGCTAAAGTGTGTAAGTTGTTTCTTCTAATCTTTTTTGTTGGCACTAAATCATGCAGCTGCATAACAACTTTTAGATAGAAGGAAATGGAAAAAAATAAGAAGAATTTTCTTATCTTTTGATTTGAAGCATTTCTTTATTTTTATCTATTGCACAATACTCCAAGTCTGAGTATTAGCAGTTATGTGCAACTTGGCATACATAGCTGTGTTTATACTAACAGATGAGCCATTCTCTGCTCTCTTACTGAGTTTCTTGCATACAACAGCTCTGTGAATCTGGCTCCCAGGGGAACCGAACAGTGAATCTTGAAAACTGAAAGCCACAAATGCAACAAGAAGGGCTAGGAATAAAATGGCCACCTTGCAGGACAGAAATGGCTTGTCATCTTCGAATTTGGATTTGCTTTCAGTGAGTGTACTAGTAAACAGTTTTAGAAGCCAGAATATGCCCTGAGGTGGCGTATTAGTGGAATAAAATACTGACAGAAAGTGAGTTTTCAGATATCTAAATTAYGTCTTAAACACTAGATAATTAGTGAGGTGCTCTTCTATGCAAGGGAACAGAAAAATACTGCTGCACATGCCTGAACAATTGTGGCTAAGCAACATGCCTTAGATTTCAAAGATTAAAACATTTCAGTAAACTAATCTTAAAGAATCCCCAGACCAATAATCAGGGAGATTTAATTTTTAAACTGCTGAAAATAAGCCAGAGAAAATTCTTTTTTATAGATATCTCTCAAAATACAAAATGTAGGTATACACCACTGTTTTCACTTAAATTATAATTATGTGTATGTAGATGAGGTGAGAGTGTAGCTTTAGATCTATGAAAACCTAAAGGAACAGATATAGCTGATAATATACTCAGAAATTATTTGTAAACAATGTRTCTCCAGAGAAAGCTGTGATCAGACACTGGAGAAATGCATTCTTTTCTGTGAGGACAACATTAACAGTGAAGCATTTTTGACTCAAGAAAATCCTGAACTGTTTCCTAAAGTCAAGCAGTGATCTGAAATGATCACTGTTTCACAGTAGGGAAATGTGAATGGCTCTGAATGGTTGCTARGACAAGCTCTTCATCTCAGATACCTAAAATAGGTATTTGAAAGGATAGGATGAATCTCCTTCTAAGGATCCTTTTTTTTCCATTGACTATGAGGGAAGCTTTCACAACTTTGGGAGGAATATAAAACTATTGTCAGAGTATGCAGGGATGAGATGAGGAAGGCTAAAGCCCATTTCACAGAATCACAGAATGGTTGAGGTTGGAAGGGACCTCTGGAGATCATCTAGTCCAGCCCCATGCTCAAGTAGGGTCACCTAGAGCATGCTAGACAGGATCACATCCAGGCGGGCTTTGAACATCTCCAGAGAAGGAGACTCCACAACCTGTCTGGGCAACCTGT
>NW_028186812.1:4362935-4393769 GCF_003343005.1 Rhea americana | reverse complement strand
GTCCTGTTGCTTGGCACCACTGAAAAGAGTCCAGCCTGAGCCTCTTGACACCCTCCTTTAAGGTACTTTTAGACACTGATAAGATCTCTTCTCAGTCTTCTCTTCYCCAGGCTRRAGAGGCYCAGCTCTCGCAGCCGTTCCTCACAGGGCAGATGCTCCAGTCCTCTGATCGTCTTCGTAGCCCTACGCTGGGCAAGTGCAGAGTCCTGCACCTAGCCCATGCACCAGTGCTAGAGGCTAACCCATGCTAGAGGCTGACCTGCTGGAAAGCAGCTCTGCAGAGAAGGACCTGGGAGCTCTGACTGGACAACAAGTTGACCGTGAGCCAGCAATGTGCCCTTGTGGCCAGGAAGGCCAATGGTCTCCTGGGGTGCATTAGAAAAACTGTTGCCAGTAGGTGGAGGGAGGTGATCCTGCCCCTCTCCTCAGCCCTGGTGAGGCCTCATCTCGAGTCCTGTGTGCAGTCCTGGAGAGACATGGAGCTACTGGAGAGAGTCCAGCATAGGGCTATGAGGATGCTCAGAGGGCTGGAGCACCTGCCCTATGAGGAACGGCTGCGAGAGCTGGGCCTCTTCAGCCTGGGGAAGAGAAGACTGAAGGGGGATCTTATCAGTGTGTACAAGTACCTGAAGGRAGGGTGTCAAGGGGATGGGGACAAACTCTTTTCAGTTGTCCCGTGTGACAGGACAAGATGCAATGGGCAGAAATTGAAGCACAGGAAGTTCCGCCTGACCGTGAGGGGGAATTTCTTCCCTGTGAGAGTGACGGAGCACTGGACCAGGTTGTGGAGTCTCCTTCTCTGGAGATATTCAAAACCCACCTGGACAAAATCCTGTCTAGSATGCTCTAGGTGACCCAATGCCAATCAAAGTATTTGGGATTTCTAACATTCAATAGAGCATTAAATCCTTGATTTTTCATCTCACTAAGAAATACAATWGACTCAGTCTACAATTATTCCCATTGCTATTATGCTATTACCCTGAAGATACATCCTAAAGCCTTTGCTTGGTAATTACCATATCCTTGTTTCAGCCAGTTCCTCCTAAAATATCATCTGATAATATATCTGGAAATTGGTAGAAATTTGCTTAGAATTAAAAAAAAAGTGCAAGAGACATGGATTTGGTTGATGGGTGTTATTCAGATTTTCCACAGCTAGTTGAAAAAATCTTGTCAGAACTCCAAAAGAGGTGTTTTTCTGAAAAGACAGGCTTTTCTGCACATTAAAAAAAATATTTTTCTTCGGAAAAAATGAGGCTAAGAATGGTTCGGGTTGAAGAGTTAGTCAAGAACCCAATATTTCAGTGTATATATTACTAATGCACCTCAGAAGCACTCCAGAACGGATGTTTCCTTCTTCTTACACTTGTCCATTTCCCAAATATCCAGGTATACTTCAGTTTTGAAAATGTGCTTGTGGCCATGCAATCTTTCCTGAGTTTCTTGTGCCATTTTCCTCACCAAAATGAAATACCATGGGAAATATGACCCAACTCAAAGAAAAAAATGAGCTTCATATGGCCACTGAACTACAGCTCTCATAAATCATCACTGTGAATTTCACAAGGGATTTTTCTCTCAGTTGAAATATTTGAGATATTTTCTTCTTTGAAAATTGAAGATTTTTTATGTGACACAAAAAGCCATTTTCCCACCATGGGGAACTTTTATCYGGTTCCTCATACTGCAGTTTTATGCCAACTTTACTTAATCATTTCTAGGTGTCAGCTTTGCTATTTTACTCTTGCTATAAATGATGACTTCTCAAGGACCTGTCTCCTGGAACCATGTGAATACTCCAGCCTTTTAGCTTTTTTGTGTGAAAAAGAAAGTTTCTGACTTGCGTTATCGTCAGAGGAAAATATGAAATTTGTATTTGATTGTGGCCTAACAGCATGAAAGACAGAAGATAAAGAGAGAAAAAAAAAAAACTCTAGAAATTGATGGGATGATGCTGGATTGTTATGTATTGGCAACACTGCAGTTTCTTCAGTGGGATTTCTGACCAAGAGCAAAACTTCTGTATTGGCTTAAGGTAGCTAACAATTAATTTTATCAGYGGAAAGCAAGAAGATACCTACATGAGTAATGACCCATTGCTGGAGCTGCTGGAGAACAGAAGTGGCAGCTACTTTACTAATAGACTTAATATTCCCTTTTTAAAGAAGACAGTTCTCAGATTGTTGGGTGATCTATGACATCTGTGAAAAGCGTTTTTCTAATTAGTAACTAAATTTAGACCTTGGGTGCTCTGCAGCATGCCTGATGCATAAAAATATCCCTTTAAATGATGTCTTTGTCCCATGCCTGTCTATTTGTGCTGTTATTATCAAGTAAGAATAAAACTCTTCTGGCAGGTGTTTTTGTTTCACGACAAAGAGCTCATGGCCTTGTGAATTGAAGTATTTTTTATGGTCACATAACTCATCCAAATCTACCTGCAGTAYGACTTTGTGGTTGTGCACATACAGAAAAATGCAGATGAATTCTTGTGATGCCCTTGCTTCACCAATTCTGCAATTAAACCACATGCTGYTGAGAAACAGGAACACATGGACACTAATAAACTCACCTGCAAGGCGCTCAGTGTTATGCTACCCAGTCAGCACTTTAGAAAGTATCAGGGATCTGAAGGAACACACATTAAATATGACATTTGAAAGTAATACAATCCATTACAGCAGACAGTGCTGGCTTTGGAGGGGGSTTGACAGCTAATAAAGTGATCAAAGTTGCTTTGATATGTCTCATTTTGGCTCACACAGCTGAGTTCTTTTATAGCCAACAGAAGTGATTAGAATAGTGGTCGTCTCTTCTGCAACTTCCCAAGGGAGGGATCAACAAATAGAAACAGCTTATGTGAGCGACACAGTGATGCAGCGTTTTCTTTTCTTTTTTCTTCCTTTTTCTTTTTTGTATTCCTAGCTAAAAAATAAATGATAGAACAAAAAGATACAGACTGGAAAATAAATTTAACTGAATATCCTTTTTTTAATTCTAATCATTGAATGCTTTTAAAAATTGCGAGAGTGCGAATATTGGTTTGCAAATACTAACTCTTCAGCAAATTAATTGCCAATACATCTTTCAGTGGACTGTGGAATTTTGCTATTTGCTAGTGGGAAAATATGTACCATTCTGTATTCTCACAGCACAGGTGAGTTCAAGTGGAAAGAGATGGGATTTTTAYACCAGTAAGAAATAATTTATGAATGTATTATATTTGCAGCATTTCTGTGAAGCATCATAACAGAGTTATATGGTCTCTGCCAACTACAGAGTGTAGTAATAAATCTCATCTATTATTACATGAATGTTTCTTACAAAAGATGTAACAGAATTATGAGTTAAACTGGACTGAAATGCAGACGTTTAAAAACAACTGTTGAAATTTAAAATACCAGTGAAAAAACAAGTCATTTTCTGCCACGCAGAGACTTAATGCCTGATATTCTACCAATGTTTAATAACTTATATGTCTATAGCAACTTCCATCACTCAGCACTAGATGTTTGCAAATTAAACAGCACATTTGAAATCTTACTGCCTACCACAGCGATGATCAGCTTAAGGGGTATAATGGGGTATGGCAGCAGCATCCGCCCAGAATCTSTGAGTGTTTTTGAAAATCTCTGAAATCATTTGAAATATTCCAAATACTAACCAGGTATTTTTTTTCATGACTTTCAATGTATTCTTTCCAACAACATAGTAGATTACTGGTGATGTTATCAATGACTGTTACTGTTCAGATGAATACTGCCSTGAGTGTGCAAGCTGGCTGGACACCTCTGGATCCTTCACCAGGACCTTGAAGCCATTTCAGGGGCAGGGGCAAAAGGGACAGGAAAGAAAGGCAAGAACTGGGAAGCCACCACACAGGGCAGCTGTTGGCTCCAGCCCATGCAGTTCAGATCCCAGGCTCTGCGACTATTCCCTCCACCAGAACACTGCACTGAGGAAACCAGGGTTATGAGAGTGTTCTAAAAGAACAGGAAGAAGGAAATAAAAATTTTACAGCTGTTCCTTGATGCTGCTTCTGTGTCCTTGCTTTTTTCCTGAGCTAACTTGGGGCAGGTTACTGTGAAGCAGGGCTGGTGGAGACCTAGACCTCTGGCTGTGAAATAGCATAGCTCATTCTGTGAAAGTATATTCTTTCAGATAGCAATTTTCCATGATTTTTAGGTGGGGGAATGGGTGAAGAGCCAAAGAACAAAATTATTTGGCTTGAGTAATTTTTGTCTCTTCCTCCTGTCTGTAATTTTATCCATGGAAAGAGTAGGGATAGGAGAGGAACAGATGCTGCCTTTCTGGTATTTTTTGTTCTTTTTTCTTAAGACATAGTTGAACGAAGCAAGCTGAGTCAAAGCAGGAAGAAGATAAAACTGGAGACATTTTCCAGTAGAATGTCATCAGGAAAAGGTTTCAAAGGCAGAAACAGTCTTCTGAATGACCATACTGCTTTCAAACACAATACTATTCCCCATCTTACTTCAGGCCTTCARTGTGTTGTCTCCTCTCTGCTTCTCTTGAATGTTGCAGTTGCAGGATGTCTTGTCTTCAGTTCTTCAAACTCTAGCAACTCCTGCTGCTGTACTCTACCTCAGCCTTCCTTCAGCCATAGTAATAAGTGGCTGTCTAAGGCTATATCTGGCCTTTTCCTTCTGTCAAGACAGCAATATATATAATTTCCTGTAACTGCAAGCAACGTGATAGGATCTTGCAGCTCTTTTGCCTGAGGGCAGTGGATTGTGCACTGCTGAYGTCCAGCTTCAGTTTCTAATGGTGTAATTCATTTGACTTCAGCAATGAATGTGAAAGGCCATGCATGGAAATTTCAAGTCATCACATCCGTTTACCTAAGCAATAGCTGTTTTCTGTTGAGAATGAAAGATCAATTATAAAAACATGTGACAGTTGAATATATTTACACCTATATAGCACACACACCTGTTTTGTTCCTGCTACATATATCCTTACTTATCTCCACGATGAACTTCACTCCAAAAGAGAGCTTATTGAGGTTTCTTCTCCACTGCAGGTGGAAGGGAAGAAAACAAATTAGTTTCTTCTGCTTGCCTAGGTCCACACTCTTTCCAGTTTAATATTTAGCCAGTGGAGGACCTTACGATCTCCAGAGCACTGACAGCAGCATCCTGGCAGTCAGCTGCTTCAGCGTGGGAAAGGCCAAGTGACAAACAGCTTGAGAGCTTGAACTGGACTACAATGCTGGGATACACTCTCTACTCACGAAGAGCTACAATAATAATGTGAAGGAATAACTTCATATCAGTTCTTACACATTGCAAGATGTGGCTGTTCAGAAATGGAGGCAGATGCCACTGAAGAAGGATTCTGAGTATTCTGGCTACCAGCTTTGTGGTGTCCATCAACACAGGAGAACAAGTTGTTTTCACCTTAAGTAAGGCAAAATGACTGGTATGCAAAATAGTCACAGAGACGACAATTAGGGGGACAAAAAATCCCTATCCTCTTAACTGCAGACTTCAGACATAAGTGTATCAGACCATTTACTGAAAAGGGGGAATTATATGGGGAGCCCATAAAGGGAGTTGAAGTTCTCCATCAATCTGAATACATTTTGAAAGAGCCTCACATTAAGAACGGTTCTCTGCAGAGGGGGATTTGGGATATTAGGATGGAATGAGCTGTTCATGCTGATAAGGTAACTGTCTGCTATAATGAGATCCTACATTGACATTTTGACAGTACAGATGGATAGATCAGTCAAACTTTTATTATTTAAGAAAAAGGGATTGAACAGAGACAGGTTGAATGAAAACTAGCCAGCAAGTTTTAATGTTCAAGATGTTAGCTGGAGCTTAGCTTGAACTTCATCGATATCAGCCATGAAAGAGTCTTTGGCCTACCAGGCTGCATCCAACTTTAAAATGAAAGAACCACAGAGATTTATCTGTCATGCACTGTATCTTCTCCCGGAGGCTCTTAGTTACAAGACATCCTTTGATAACAAGATCGCTGTAGTCTGACTGCTAATTCCACTAAAGTCTATTATAAACTCCAGAACGATACTGAAGTTCATTGAAATTCTCCATTGGCTACATAATAATCGTCTTCATTTATCAACAACATAAAGCCCTCTGTCTTAAATTTCTCCTTCATGAACGTTCCTCATTTTAATATCTTTGCCATTTCACTAGTTGCCTAGTCAAAGTTAATTTCTCTAATGAATGGAGCTATAGCTAAGAATCACTAGTGTTTGGGCTAATTTAAAACCCCACTGAAACTGTCAGGGGTTGACTTCCAGCTTCTCTGCAGAATGGAGCTGACTCAGCACTACTTTTTCTTCCTCCACCTCCTCCTGTCCCACAGGACCTTGGGATGCTAACAGTGATTTACACAAAGCTCTTCAGCAAACTTAGCAAGAAGGCTAATTTCTTTGTAAAACAGGAGAAATAAACAAGGAAAGCTAAGGAAAACTTTCCAGGGGACATTCATGAATCATGTTTATTCCTTATAACAACATTCAAAGCCATCGCTTTCAGAGGACAGCAAACACGACCTCTTATTTCATCAGCATTGCGCTCTAAGAAGGATCTTTTAGCCTGTTGTGTTACCCTTGAAGTAAACATGACAGAAATTGCCATTCCTCTTGTCAGTCAGAAGGACCATCTGGCACTACATTAGAACACTTTTCTATTAAATTCACCAGCATGCTAATTATAGGATGACTAGTGAATGGTTAAACTGCCAGATGCTATGAAGATATATCACCGTCTTTTTACGTGGTTAGGCAAATGTTTAATTAAACCTGCAGCTGCTGTGTCTACTCTATCTACTAGCATATCTAAATTACATTCACCTGTGGGAAAGATGGAGCCGTCTCAGAGCTTGTCTTTCAAGAAGAAAAGCAACTTAAAAACAACTGTGCTGAAACATACAGCACGTATACATGTGATTTAATTACACATGCTGGTAATTTCATCAAACCGGTTACAGATTCTTTCACTTCAGCTCCCTGGATTGCGCTCCCTGATCCTTGAGTAATCTTTTACCMCTCTTGCTGGCTTTGAAGGCTGAGTTGTTTTAGAGGCTTCAACAAAGACGCATTAGAAATTGCAATATACAGCCACTGTCAATAGGATGTTTAAGCAGATGATTCTACTACTGACTTTGAAAACCTTGAATACAYGGGAACAATCTACATCTTTTTACTCTTCCACATTCTAAGAAACCTTTCATTTGGAAAACACTGAAAAAAAATGGTATATGAGCTTTCAGCATGAAAGAATAAGCAATATCGGGCCCAGGATTTTTAACTTTCCCTTGAAACTTCTTTACAGGAACAGGAAGGACATGCTGTGACTCCGCAGTTCTCCCCATTTCATRTGTGACCTTGGCTGCAGCCTGCAGAGGATGATTTCCAAGGAGTATACAACTCTAACTGCTGAAAGTTAGCTCTTAGCTCTGCTTGGCACTGTAAGATYTAATGGTCAGATCAGGAAAAATAGGATTAAGGGATCTAGCTAAATTCTAGMCTCCATTCAGTCACTTTTCTATTACCCTTCCATTAAAGGGTGCTTTATTCCCATTTATTACCTGRGTCCCTAGCCTGTCTGGGCTCTTTTTAACATCTATCTCAATACACAGAAATTGAGRTGACCAAAGATGTAGGTGGGCAAAAAGCCCATATTCAGCCTCAGAGCTTGAGACTCCTGAGGTGAGAGCTTTGCTGGATGGACAACATCTGTGGCTGGAAGTGGCTTGTCKTTTTCCATTGATTTCAGAAAGTGCTTTGGGCAACTAAGTTTGCTGAATTTTGCTGAATTGTTGCAAAGAGACCTTGGTGCAGTTTTGGTCCAGGCCAACGAGCACTTTTCCAGGCAATTCCTGAGCACAATCTGGGAGTTAGCACAGGTGAAAGAGACTAGTGTCAATAGGCAGACTGGATGTGATTATGTGTTTGGAGGTGAAGGAATTTAACTGTATGGACACAGGTCATTTTGTGCCAGTTGATCATAGTGCCAGAGCACTGGTGAGAAGAGTAAGAAGAATGATGCTTGGAAGTTATTTAGGTGATTCCAGGGAAATAGGCTTTGAGGAACAAAGCAGGAATATAGGGCTTTTGAAGAGGAAGCCCTCAAAAAAAATCATTGTTTTAAAAGCTCGACCTATTTATAACTTTTTTCTTCCTTTGCTAGCATCCTTTTCAGCCAGTTTTCATCATGTGTCTTGTTAGGAGCATACAGCCATCCCTCTTGGGCACCAAAACCGACAATGTGCTCCATATGATGGTTACCTCAGRGTGAGATGCTTGTAACATGCATCCTGCAGAGCAACATCTGAAATCCAGAAAGTGTATTTGGGAATATACGACATCAGCATCGCAGGAGCTGYAGTCAGTGGTGTGTGCTTGGGAAAGCAGGCAGAGTATGCTTGCTCTCTTCCCTTACTGTTTTGCTGATTCCTGGTGCAGATTAATTTGGATGAAGAGAGTAAATATCCTCCCATACCATCAACATCTGTGTGTAGAGTGAAGCCCTTTGTGGGCTTGGTCTGATAAACTAAGAAATAGCCTCTCTCTTGAAACTATAGGACCCAGAAAGTGGGGAAAGCACAGGGGCAGATTGCAAAGTATATTTGATGGCTCTGGAAATTGTTCCTCTTTTCTGCTGTGAGAGATTAAATTTGCTGATTTTCCAGGCACACTAGAAAAGACATTTATGTGAGAGAGTTTTCAGAGGAGGTAGAAGCATGCTTTTTAGATGGCAATGGAGGTAGATAGCTAGCTGACTCAACTGCTGAGGTTTAATTTAATGGTATTTTGGAATGATTTATTACAGCAGGCCCCCTAGAGTCTCAGGAGCACATCTTGATTCTTTTAGATTTAAATAAATAAATGATTGATTGACTGTTGAACACACTGGCACTCAGTTTCAGGAGGCAAACCCGAGGCACATCAAAGGCGTGCTCTCAGTGCCAGAATCAACCGCAGTTTAACAACTATGCTAAGCTATGCAATTATCTTAAACCACAACAATCCTGTTGGATTTACAGGGGAAAATTTAGCATCAATCTCCATGCACAAAACAAACAAACAAAATGAGCTTGCATTTTCTTATTAATGCAGCATAAGATAAGGCCAGAAGTGAATTACTATCTACACTCAAAAGCACCACCAGTGTACTGGCTGCCTCACAGATAAATAAAAATATGTATTTGCTGGTCTGAGGAGTTTATGACTACCCCAAATAATTTAGTGATCTGCRGAGATCGTGACCACTAAGGTAACTCTGAAGAAACTCTGATTGTCAAAAATAGTGTTGAATGGGTCAGCATTTCATCCTGCTGGTGTACGTAGCCCTGCTGCTTCCATTCACCATTGACCCCCATTTTTCAGCCCATCCAGCCATCCCTGGGGAAAAGTGATTACAAGAACRAGCCCCAAGACAGAAAAAGTATCATGATGGCAGATAACTACCGCAGAGCTGGAAGACTGGAAGCAACAATATTGAAAAGAAAAAATTGTAGAGGTGGGTGGTAAAAGCAGTTGAAAAGAAAATATTCCTAGAAAGAAAGTCAGATATCTCCTCCTATTGCTGTGTGTCACTTTTTCCAAAAGCTGACAATACACCCTTAATCATATTTTGGGGAAAATAAATAAATAAATAAAAGTGACATCCCTTTTAAACCCGTGTGGAGAGAGAGAAGGCAGCACTGCAAGAGAGATTAATGATAACAAGTCAATAAATAAATTTAAAAAATGATATCGCCKTTACATATTACTCAATGGCTTTGACCATTGTCAGGGAGAGCAGGACTTCTCTGGTCACCTTGTCTTTCTGCTAGGCTCGAATTCAATGAGAGAACAGTGTTGAGGGCAGCTTTCATTGAAGGACTACCTATTAATCAGGCAGACAATCCTATTAAGAAGAGAGGAATTTCCATGATTGCACTGCAATATACGTTTTCAATATTGTGCAAAAAAAATCAGTGTGTTTAGCATGAGGTGAAATTGTAAGCTTGGATGAGACCCTGAGCAGGAGATGTGGCACATGCTGTGTTCCTTGGGARAAGCCCCAAGAGGCATTTTGACTTAAGAGATAAGGGATTCCTTCTCTGCCAGATTTTTTTTCCTGGATTAGACTAGCAGCATCCCATGGGAATGCCTGCTTCCTGGCAACAAATGAGTGTGTGCAGTGATGGATGTGATTCCTGTCACTCATCTTCTGCTCATTGGTGATGCTCTTCTAGCTAAAATAAGGTGCTGACTCCGAGTATGCCAGTAGTGCTAAATAAGCACGGGGCAGGGAGCGAGCCTGAGCACTGCACCTTCAGCTCTTCTCTGCTGAACTTTTCATTTGCTTGTTTTCCCAAGACTAAGCCCCAGCAGGCATCTGGGGGGAGGGGGGGGTTTCCCAGCGACTGCTCCCAAGAGGCACCATGGGTGGACTCCAGCCTTCGCTGTCCTCCAGTGCTGCCCAGACAGCTCTGACCCTCCCAAGAGAGGCACATGTCCTTGTACCACGCGCTGCCACGGACGAAACGCCCACGGCTCACCCACGGCTGGCGCAGCAGAGCTCTGCCGGGAGCGTACCTAGGCAATGGTCAGCGTCACCCTTTTTGGTTCACACTTCGCGCCGCTCTGTCAGTTGCTGCATCTCAACAGCGGGGTGGTAAATACCTGCCGAAAAGGACRTAACTTCTATAGATTCTCTTATTCGGTCATCAAGCACGAGCATTTCTCAAGACATTTTTAACTGTAACAAGAGCAGCAAGAGTTGTCAGGTAGAGATAATCAAATTTTAACACATGTAGTGCCATGATATCTTAACAGATGAAAAGCTGTCCAGAAAGATTTTCTTGGGGATCAATTTTCTTCCTAATGTCGCTAATAGCATATGTGGCTAATAAAGATAAAACTATTTCTAAACAAAACTGATATGCCTCTATTGTGGTCCACTCACAGGAAAAGTAGTCCTTTTCTAATTCCTTTTAAAACCTTTCTAAATCTAAGGACTAAAAGATAGATACAATATGCAAAATAATTATTATAATCCATCAGTTTCACAGAAACAAAGCTGAACAACAAACAATTATAATAGGAAATTGAATCATAAAACGGCATATGCCAGGCCGTATATCAGCTGGGCCTTTTTACTTGTCTGTCGGCAAAATAAAGCAGATTAGAAGAATGACTCATCTGGTGATTGGAAAAACTGCTTTAAAGTTGCAAGGAAATTTGAACAACATTTAACAAGCAATAACTCTTTGCACAAAAGCCTCCTTTCACCTACAGTTCCTTCCCCCGGCTTGTAAACTGCAAACGCTCTGGAGCAGCAGAAACGACCCAGCTCTAGCACTAATTCCTCCATCATCAGGTTTTGCCTGCTGCTGTTTGCTGCAGTCCTCATCACCGGGGCGCTGGTTGTGCCTGAAGGAGAACSGGCACAGACGTGGTATATTTACATAAGGGCAAATCCTGTTTCTATTGCAGCAGGCAGTGGCAATTTTATTACTGACTGCAGTGCAGTCAGGATTTTAATCTTTCCTACAACTTTTGTCTCCTCCTGTGCTGAGTTGGGATTCATAGCGCGTTTGAAGTTGCGGTTTTCAAACTGCTCACAGCCACTCAAGTGTAAAGCGATGCCTGATCTGTAATTAAGGCAGCGTGAAGTATCACACTCTCCAAACTTGGACTTCAAACCTCCTGCTATCGGTGCAGCTCCTGGCTCCCGGCCTGTCCTTCACCTCCTCGCTACTCCTGGGTTCGCCCGGCTCAAGCTTTTGCTTCATCTTAATCAYGCAAAACCCCCAAGCCACCAGACCCGCTGGTGAGACCCGAAGTTCACCCCCCGCAGCAGCCCGGTCCAGGATCCGGGCAGCAGGCCTGCGCACACGCTGCGCGGCTGAGCCTCCGCTAGGCATAACGGCGCTGCGTTGGGGTTTGGCAAGTGCCATCTGGTTTTCATTTTCATTTCACAGTATAATTCATCACCTCCGCCTCCGCAGATTTACAGTGCAACTGCCTTTCGGCTTTCAAGACAATTTCAGCTATAGTGAGCGTGTTTTGATTTATTTCAACCGAACCCAACAGACACCACCACCAAATCACCCTCTTTTCTAAATTAAAAGGAATTTGATTTGCAAATTTTAGCAAGATAGGACTACTCATAAAGTAATAAGATGCTAAGGAGATGACAGGACCAGCCAAAACATAACTCTGATCACCAGAATCTAGGAAAATACTCTGGAGAAACATCTGAAGCACATAAAAGCTCATCAAATAGTAATTAGAAGAGGTATAAAGAGGAAAACACCTATTAGAGCTCAGTATAGGAAATTATTTGTTTAATATTTCTTGTTGTAATTCAAATTCCAATCTTCATAGGCAAAAGACAGGAAGTATCTTTCATTAAAAAGCTATTTATGAAAGCTGACATTGTGGGAGGTGACACTGACCTGCTGCATATGTATCATCTGTGTACGGGCAGGAGGAGAAGAAAGAAAATTTAAACCTAAGAAGGAACAAAAGATACAGCTGATTTCAGAAGTAACACAACCGRGTAACTGGGCGCTCTTTGATAAACCATGAACGCTGGTTTTATTGTAGGTTCCTGAGATGTCCAGAAAACAATTCCCCCCCACCTCCGCTTAAACACATGCACTGCAAACACCATCAGACATAGCGGTAAGAAAAACTGCAAATAGCAGCTAAGATCCAAAGAAGAAAYTTACCTCCTGTGACACTGATTACCAAGTGTTTCTTTTGCGGTAATACCAAAAGCCCTCTCTTCATTGCAATTTTATACATTTCTCAGTTACATCTCAGGGCTCATTTTACACAATAGTTATTTTCATTAAGCTATATTGCATACCAAGGCATTGTGAATTATGAATGGAATTATCAGATTAAAGGGACATCATTGGCAAAAAATATTATTTTACRTGTACCTATATAGACATTTAAAAAAACCCTGTGAGGTCTGCTAACTCAAGCAGGGAAAAACTACGAAGTATCAGAACTAATGCTATCTGTATCACCCTAAATCTRTCCTTTCCACACATGCATCATGGCTGCAATACTTAATAATATGATTGCCCAATTTATTTTTTTCCCCAGGGACTTCTATCTCATTTGGTGTCCTCTGCTGGATGCTCGTCCCCCAGCCCCCAGTTCCTGGGCCCTCTCCAGGCTCACTGAGCAGCCAAACATACACATATTTTCCACAGGAATAACAAGTGGAAATTATCTCATGCAGGGGCCATGCCCTTTGCTGAATTTAAAGCCATATTTAGCAAGAAGGCATTACAGCTTCTCCATGCATTATAACTCTTTCTTAAAAGTCAGTGATTTCAGCAGGAGCTGAAGTAAAGCCACGGCGTGGATGATTGCAGCCGGCAGAGTTCAGCTCGGGAGGTTAGAAGCAAAGGCAGCCGGCGTCTACCAAGGACAAGCATCGCAGACATCGACTTGGTGACACAACCAGTTTTACGCAGCTCGGAGGTCCGCTGAAGCCGCCGGGGTTTTCTTGGTGGCCCTTTCTGAAGAAGCGGAGCGGGGCACTAGGGGTTAGGGTCTAGCACCGGCCCCCGAAGGTGCATAAAATCGGGAGGAGCGGCGGTGCGGGATCGCTGTGCTCTGCTCCCCCGTGGGGCTCTCCGGGGTTGCTTCCAAGGAAGAGGCGGCCGTTTGGGGGGCGCTGGGAAAGCGCGGGCCGGCRGCGGAGAGGACCCCGGCTCCCGCGGGCTGCGGGCGCCGCAGCTCGCTTTGCGTTCCTGTGCATTCCCTTCCTCCGTGGGGCAAGACGGAAAACAGAAGAAGGGGCCAACACAGGATCCAGATTTGCTTTCACTCATTTAAAAACTCAGGGCAGGCAATTAAACCAACTGCAGCAGCTGAAACGCTCTCATTTGGTAGCACGAGTGAAATAAGGTTGCCAGCAGCCCTTTAATTTTGCCCTTCCTCCCTCCCCCGCTGCGTTTGATTATCTGCGTAAAAGGCTAATAAACTCGTTGCTGAATTTAAAAAAAGCAGCGGCATTTGCATTTTGAACGCTTCAGATTTCGGCCCATTTAATTATTACGCTTCGGAGGACGTATCCAGCTTTGCCGCTCGCCATCGCCGGCTCGCTGAGGAGAGGAGGCCCAGCAAGGGACGGGCAAAGGATTTCCAGGCCGCCCGGCGCGTTCCTATTTATTTAAATATCACCAATTGCCATTCTTGATCTGTAGTCTAACCTGCGTGTCAGATTTGAAACCACTATCCCAGGGAAAGTGTCTGCCCAGCTCTTCAAAATACGCCCTGCTAATCACACGTAATTTGACCAGGCCGGCGTAAAGCATTGCCTGGGAAAAAGGACGTTTCCAGCCTGTCTCATGGACGCGTACCTTCRGTAAATGCCACGGAAAGTCTATTTAAATTTTGAGTTCTTTGTTCATTTGGATGTGCTTCTAACCACATCACAGTGAAAAACTAATCCTTCCGCAGGCCTACATGAGTGTTCGTAATAAATTTTTTTGTAGAAGGTGCTGCGAATGTCCTAATCTTAATTTTCCCATATCTGTGACATGCTTGTATGGCACGCTCTCGTAGCACTGGCTTTCATCTCATGTCTTGTGGAGTTTCAAGCACTTTTTTTTTTTAATTAATTAATGAGCTTGGAGATTTTTGGATCAAGCTGCAAAGGTTTCTTCTCTGATAAAGATTTTGAGCCATGCAGCTGTTATCCCCTTCTTATTCCAGGTGAAATTTCTTATAAGCAGAACACTGAGAACTGAAGATGCTATAAAATTCATTAAAGCTTCAACACTGGAATTAACTCAGCAAGTGAGATGAGTGTAATAGCACTTTCTAAGACACCTGAGCTGATGTAACAGCTCCCTCATGCCAAAATGGGCCTCCTTTTGAAGGCAGGGAGATTTCAGATTAGCACATTTGTCTTACTGAATCATATTCTGCTTTTCCTTCACACCTGTCCATTTCTTTGGCAATGGACACTCCAGGGCAAGGACTGTCTGTGCTCCAGATATGTACAGTGCAAGAACAGCAGGTAACACAACTGGTACTGGATGGCTTGGAGAGCTCCGGTACAGAAATATTTGTTACCACTCTTCTCTCTCAACATTTCTGTTATCTAAACTATGCCAATAAAAAAAGAAATAAAAAAATGGGTGATGTTACACATATAYACACACACACACACATATGTATGCATTTATCTATACATATATAAATGTTAGATTATATACACTGCATCTCCTACATATACCCTTCGTGCTACATTTGTGTGTGTGTGTGTCTGTATTTAGGAGATGCTACATATATAATCTGAAATTTCTTACGAGTCCTCTTTCTARAGCAAGCTGAGATTTGCTGGGGGAGGTAATATCTTCTATTAGAACAAGTGAGATAGTTGTAAAAAGAAATTACACAAGGGCTTGTATACTCAAATGCTTGTCTCCAATTTCCAACTGTCACAGTTGGGCTAATGGAAGATATTACTTCCCCTTGCAAATGTTGTCATGCTCATGTGTGCAGATCACTATGAATTTTACAATAGCAGCATGTTTGTTGCCTCCTTTGGAGAATAAATGTGGTGCTCAGAGCCTTTGTGTTCAAAGCAGAGCAGGAAGGGCACAGAGGGGAAACAAACTGGATGCACCAAGCCTTAAGTGATGGCTCCACRGGGCTGACCTGATTTCACTGTGGTTAGTGGTATTCCCAGGCCAGCCCACAGATGGGCTTGTTTTGGAGGTGGTCTCTCTAAGTCTGCCAGTAAGTCTGCCTTTCCAGATAGCCTGTGACTTTCTTTGGAATAACYGGTTAGAACAGAAATTCTTTTAGTATAAGGCACTCAACTGCTATGAGGTTGTACTGGCTTGCAGTCTGCCCTCCTCTCCCTCACACCACCAGGCCCCTGTGCACAGGGATGAAAACTTTTGCATTGCTAAAAAATGGATCTGCAGGTCACAAAGCCTCTGAAGTTAGAACTTTATAGCAGTGTAATCTGTCATGTCTTTCAGTCTGGTCATGTCAAAGAGAAGAGGACGTGGGACAAGCAGCAGACAAGCTGTATTCACAAGCTGTCAGAAAAGCCCCTTCTGGGTGAATGTGTATGAAGGTGGTCCATAGCTACCTATGTGTGTGGATGGACCAGAAAACAGCCAGCTGTGRAGGCCACCAAGGCCTGGCGAGCTCTGGAGACAAGTGGTCCTGATAGACCCACATGAACAAACAAACTCAGGACATCAAGAGTTGGCTGCACCTGTCCAAGGCTGCCAGCACGCACTGCCATCAGCAGTGGACTGCATAGCATGGGCCACATCCAAGAAGGTGRTGGCTGCTGCATGTGCACCAAGACTAGAGGTTTATATAGACATCTTACAAAACAAGACCTTGTGAGGGACTTCCTGATCCTAGAGCCACTGGTGTATCAGTGTGACCCTCTGCATCCACGTAAGTGGTCAGAGCTCCCAAATGGTGCTCCAGCTGGGTAACTGTGCCTGTGAACTGTGTGAGGGTGTAGGTGAATGCACTGTGAATAGTTATCTGCTATTAATAATAACAGCTTGATTCTATTAATAACAAGAGCTTAATTAGTAAAAGGTGTTTAGTAAATATTGATCGTGATCTGTGTCTCCCCTGACTTGATCGTCTATTAGGGAAAATGGAATTGTACAAAACACAAATCACAGGCTCTCTGCTTAAAAGTCATATCAAGATTTTTGTTTTCCTTCAGCTAGTTAGCTGTTTTATAGATAATACAAACATTCTTTCTCCTGGTGTTTTCTGGTAGCATCATCTGTCACAAAGCCCCCACTAACTCAAGACCCTGAAGGGATTTCATGGCAACCCTTAGGTACAGTGTAATCTCCCACCCTCACAGTAATTCTCTAGAGTTTCCATTTTTAAAAGTTCTACAATTAGCCTGGGCATGAAGTAAGACATTGCAAGCTTTATTACAGAATTATTGTATAATACATGAGGTAGAATCACTCTTCCCTGTTCCCCCTAACCCTCACGTTTTCTCCTTGTAAGATTTACACTTTGTTGAAGCATACTCCCCTAATGGGCTTGTAYCTTTCTCTCTTTCTTACTTACAGCATCACTCTAGAGATAAATATGGCTTATAGATCAACCACTTAGTACTATGAATGTTGAAACAGGGACATATAAGGAGACCACATTTGGGAGCTAACAGGACCATTGTATCTTGTTCTCCTTGTTGGTTCCCAGCTATTGGAAAGAATGTGCTGCACCTGTGATTGTGCTACCTCACATTTATRTCAGTCCATTTGTGATGATGTGTTACAGAAAAACATACATCTTTTTGCAATTTTTGTTGACACAGCAAGTATAGTATTTCTCATGACTTTGGGACAGTGGAAATTTGCCATGTGGCATGACTTGGCAAAGACATCAAATCTCACTGGACTGAAGCCTGGGCACTCCAGTCTTCTTTGCTAAAGCTTTTGATTGAAAGTACAAAGTTTAGGAGATTGCAGTATGAGAGCATATGACTGGAAAAACTCTTCATCAGCCCAGTTTTCAGTAAGACTTATGAACTGATTTTGTGATCAGGTAGTTTATACAAAAAGCATCTAAAATATCAGGATATTTGCAAAGACTTATCTTCCTTTTCAGCTTTTTGTCCTGCACAGTAGACGCTKTATGTCACCATCTTAATATGCTGCCCCATCTTTGCATGCTGACAGGTTGTACTTCCACACAAAGTTTTGAAGCCAAATCATTCAGAGTAGCAGCTATAGTGAAGAAGGCATGTTGACACAGACACTTTAATCTATGAAATTTTGATGATACAGAAAAYGAAGAGATGGACATAATCAAAGATTCTTAACAGATTCTTCACCCCCTCTCTGTACTATCTCTAGCTCCACTGGAGAGGGAAGAGGAGCCAGAATTGCTTGCAGTTTTCAGACTGAGCATTCACCAGGAATTCACATCTTCACATTACAATGGCTTCTGTTTGACCATTTCTTACTTTCCTAATAATTCCCATCATTGTCTTTGTCTTTTGATTGCTGCTGAGTTTGGATGTTGATATTTTCACAGAACTATCTTTTATGAGTCCAGGATCATTTCCTAAATGGCAAATATATTAGATCAAAGCTATCATAGCACATATATAATTAAGTTTCTTTCTACTCATTGTACCTAATTTTGTATTTGTTAATGATAAATTTAATTTGCCATTTTAATGTCTATTCAGTTTCATGATATCATTTTGCAATTCTTTGCAGCTTTTTTTTCTTTACTAGCCTGAATAAYTTGGCATCATCAGTAAATTCTGTTCTGGACTTTCCAAGTCCATTTCCAGATATTTATCAATATATTAAGTAGCACAGAACTGCTTTTTGATATACTTCATTTGTAATCTTTTAATTATTTATCTATAATTATCCCCTCTTATTTCACATTATTTCTTTACGGATATTTGGCAAGAGATGCTGTTGAAAGCCTTTCAGAAATTCAAGCAAACTACCAGCCAGCTCTTCCTTGTACACGAGCTTGGAGATTCTTCCAAAAAAATCACAATAAATTTGCAAGGCATGGCTTCTCCCTTCAAAAGCAGAATGGACTTTTCTTCAGCATTTCACAGTTATGGATATAACACATGCATTCTTTTATTACAGTTTATGTCTACTAGCAAAGTARAGCTGTCAGTTCCTTTGGTCCTCTCCAGAATTCTCACACACAGGTTTTCCTTTTTTTACTTCATTAAACCATATTTGCCATTTTTATTTCCTCTGACACCATGGCATCTTTAAGCAAGTCAGTTTTTCATAAATTTTCTGAAAATGCTTAATGAAATAAACACCTGTTAGCAGTTTATCATTTTTTTTAAAAAACAAGCTTTTTRGTGAAACTTCAATTTCAGCCAGATCCTCTGATAAAGACCCTGTCTAGAAGTGTTACATGAAAATTTTGCTGAGTTCTTCACCAGTGAGCACAGATGAAAACTTCACTTTACAACTCTTATGGCCTACTCTTCCTTCGAGGTTCATTTACACCCTGACCACCTAGTCACCAAAGATCCGTGCTGAKTGTGAGAAATAAATTCAAGGCGTATCAAATTACAGGGAGGTACTATTAGCCCTGTAAAGCACACAGCGCTAATATAGGCTTTGTATTGACAGTTCTAAAGCCTACACTTCCTATTAGGCAGTGAGAATTCTTTTGGATCCATTTTTAATAACAATAACTATGAATACGTTGTGAAATTAAAGCCTTACTAATTTTCCACTGCAAGGCAAGTTTTCTGATCTAGAGAGTTCACACAAAGAGATGACTCGGTCATCATGTGTAAATGACTCCACAGGAGATAAGAACAAAAAAAAAAAAAAAATCCAAAAAATCCCTTATTGGATATCTAAGCTAGCTGAAAGAAGAGAATGTTTTCTTAAGGTTGAAGACCAAATACATGCAGACTGAAAATAAAGCCTTCTCTTTTTAATGATAAGGTTTACTGAGCATTCAGAAAAACTAAAATATACAGATGTTAGTTACTCAAGAGTTAGATTTCTTAAGTCTTAATATGTTTGTAAGAGATCACATTATTGTTCAGACAAAATTAGTGGGCTCATTCCTGAGGTAACTGGTCAAGGTTCTTTCACCTCTGTTTTGCAAATCCAGTTATGCAAACATATTTAGTTTTCTCAGCCTCGATACACATGATCTTATGATGAAGTAGATCTATTCATCTCTCATTTACACCAGCGTTACTTTGTCTCTAATGCAGGAACAAAATATCTTGTATTAATAGATTGATATGCTCCTGCTTTAAAGTTTCATGTAAGCAACATCACATTAAGAGATGCTTTATGAACGCTGAATCACTCAAATATTTTGAAATATTTACATCACATAATATGTGTGTGTTCAAGTTTCTTGGTTCTAACTGCTGGCAAATACAATTTTTGCAGACGCAAACCTCCCAAATGTAGAATAAAATAGTAACAATAATAAAATATCCTAACAAGGTTTACACAAAGGCTGAGAAAGGAAGGCTACAATGAAACTGGTGAATCAGTAAGCTTAGCTGTAATCTCACTCAGGGTCATCTCTGTAGGGAAATATACTGGCATTACTCTTTTGGTAATTATGCTGCTACAGTTATACCATTATAAATTATTAYGTTTCCAAAGCAACATATCAGGAGTAATTCCATTGAAATCAATGGCAAAAGGAAGAGAAACATCAATTCACATACTCAGTAGTCTCTGGACACTGAATTACTGATTTTTTTTCAACTAGACAAAATAATGGAAAAAGACATAAATCCAGTAACAAGCTGCCAAAGCAATTGTAATACAGCTATCCGCTTATGTTTAAAGTGGTCTATTTTGAAAAGAAAAAGGAAGTCTGGGGCAACTCATTATTATTGTTGACTTACTCCAAGTGTTTAGAAATTATCAGCTGTTTACATTTACCAGTATGTAATTATGCCGAGTATGCCATGCATCAGCAGGGGTTTGGTGCCCTCTTATGTTCTAAGTAAGCAACTTCAGTGATCGCAAACACCTCTTAAAGACAGATTACTTGTGAAGACTTCGGAGGTTGCAAACTGTTAAGAAAATAAGTATCAACTACGATAACTAACTCCTTTATGCATCAAAAAGGTGCAAAATCACCTTAAGGCAATGACTTTACTCACAGTAATGAGCAGACACAAATACCTRTACGGACCTTCCCCTCCAGATTTCACTGAACTAGTTCAGCCTCACTAAATTGATCGTTCCTGGCACAAAACTTATCCAGTCTTATTTTATTTTGACCAGACATAGTTAATCAATTGCTGACCATGATAACACAATACTTACTCAAAAAATGGCTGGTTACCATCACTGAGGAAAATCAAGATGAACTGTATTAACAGCTCTAGGATCTGACCTGGTCTGACCTTGTAGGGAATGTTCATCCAATTCACAATGGAGGTACTCATTGAAAGACTAGGATCAATTAAAAAAATGCAAACTTGGAGACATCATAACCTGGAATATCCTCATTTCCTTYACTGGGATGTTTCAATGATAATACCTCTCACTTTAAAATCTCATCCCATAATTGCATTAAAAYTTGTTGGATTCTAGTAATTACATTGTTTTATGTTTTCTTCTTTTTTCAGTGCACACTAGTTGGTGAACACTTTCTTCCTGTGCAAGTATTTCTACCCCATAAACAAGTTCCTTCTTGATCTTATTAAAACTAAATAAATTCTTCTTCTGGAAATAAACCCTGATTCTATATTAAGAAGTTTTTGTTGCTTTGCTTTTAATTTCCTTATTAGTGTAAAAAGAGTACACCATTTAAATAGTTTTTATACCTGGCACTTACGTAAGTCATCATCCTATTTTACTAATTACTCAGAGGAAAACATCTGGAAGAGAGACTTATGTGCATTTTTGATACATAAATTGGAATAATGTGAAAGAGACAGGCCACAGAAATAGTAATGTATAAAAATAACATAGAATTTTAGATTCCATTTTAATAAGGCATTTAATCATTTCTGATACCAACACTCATGTGCAGCAGACTCCATATTTAGAAAAGCAACACATCACAATGAGATGTTTTGACATTAGAACAGAAATAAAGAGCACAAAACTTTCACAATGAGAAATTCTAGATTTATTTTACCAAATTATCCTAAAATGTAATTTTCCAGAGATCAGTTTCAAGATGATACATAAAAAAATTCTCATAAAATTAGCAAATAAATGCACAAATTGATCATTTTCTCAGTGTGCTCATATACATAGAGGTGAAAAGGAGTCTGACCATCTCATACTAGTCACTAATGAACACTCTTTCTTATCAGAGATACCCAATGACTAGCTAGATGTAATATAGATATTTTGGCACCATAGCCTATTTCAGTGAAGTCACGCAATCAGGTGAATACTCCCCACCTTTATGGGCTGCAGAAGTAGAAAAAGCAAGTTGAGAACAGAACCATGCATCAGACTCGCATAGATAAGTTACTTGTCAACATCCAAAAACTACACTATTCCTTTACTGGACAGAGAAGCATTTTCCAGAGAGTGTTTCTAGCTCTGTTTTAAATGGATGCGACAAAGAGCAAATAAATAAAGAGGGGAGGTGTTCAGGAAGAATGGGAGAGTGTGGATCCCTTATACCACCAAGATATGCTCAAATATATTATTTTTAAAAATATTACCATAATATTAATTCCCCTCATGTAGGTAGGAAATAGCTACATGGCACGCATAGTAGAGATCCCTGAGCTAGTAAAGACCTAGTTGGGAAATCCACACAACATATTGCAAAACTATTTGGACCTACCCACCTAGGTCTAGAGGAAGTACTGCCACCTCTTCAGCTAATAAATGACTTACAAGCTCCCATCAAGCACCACATGAATGATGGATCATATCTGGCAGTGTATAACCCCGAACTCCCTGTTCTCAGATTGGTACGGGGGCAGYCAGGTTAGATCTACTTCTGTTACTGTGGATATAACCAAAAGCAAAGCATTTGTAACTACCGATTCAATCTGAAATAGCACCAAAATCGAGATATCAAGCTCCACAGCTGAGTTACTTCCCATAACATATATGAACCTGGTTTTCCTGGTTAGCTTTCCTGTCTCTGATCAAAAAATTTGTAGATCACATGTTGAAACTCACCAAATTAAGATGCTTTTGATGACATTCTATGAAGTGGTATTTCCCATCAAATTCTATTTCTCACACCCCTATCTAAGGAAGTGGAAAAAAAAATGCCTCTTAACCTGCAATTAGCATTTGAAATAGTCCCTGAAGCAGAGTAACTGTGTGGAAATATAAAAATCATCTAAAATGTTTCAAAAAGGTTTCGTTGCAAGTAGATGGACAAGGAATGCGGGTCCACAGCTTTAGAGATGAACTCAGTTATTCACCATAAAAGTCATTTTTGTCTCAGTCTAGCCTACCATGCCCACCCCCCTTTTCTATGTCCATTTCCCACTATGCTGTGAAATGAACAAACTTAAAAACATCTAGCAACATGTTAAAAAACTGGAATCACCCTGGACTGGGCATGGAAGGAGACCTCTGAACCAGTATTCATACTGAGGAAAGCAAAGCGGTTGTGCAATCTGGGTTCTGAATTGTATGTAAAGAAACCACTGCAAATGCACAAAATCTGAAAACGAGCTGGACAGTATCTTTTCAGAACAGAGCTTGGAGATTTCTGCAAGATACTGAGGTAAGTTCCTTCAAAAGAAGAAACTTACGCAAGACATTAATGAATTTGTTTTTGAGAGGGCAGGGGAAATTTAAGGATAGAAAGTAAAGCAGCTAAACTTCCTCAAACCAAAGTGACAGATACATTCCTGTTAACCGACTGAGCATCAAGTCACTAAGATTACAGAAACATTATAAGTTTCTAGGTTCCTGATGCTGAATGGGAGTTTCCTAACAAATTATGATTTGTTTATCTTGAGGAATTTAAATGACTTGAACTTCAGAATATTGCATTATGAAATCCTGGGGAACAGAAAACTCATWCTGATATAAATCAAGTCAGGTCAAGAATTAATATAGTTAAGAATCAGCACTTGGCTGCTGTGCATACACTTTTAATTTAGTTTGAAGTGCCTGATACCAATTTGACTTAAACCTGTTACAAACTTGACTGCTTTAGCAAGGGCTAAAAACTTTGACTTCAGTGCTGATGYCGTTAATCACCAAAACCAAACACCAGTGTCAACACCGAGATCAATATTCAGCAGCATCTTATTCAACACCATAACATCACATTGTATTCAGCGTTGAACCAAGTTAGCACAAAAATCCAAAAAATATGAAGAAACATTAAAATGAGGTGTTTGGCTCCTAGAAAATCAACTATTTAGATCACTTCTCTCAGCTTGTTCTGCAACGCATGCAGGATGGGTACGGGAATTTCAAGATGAAATTCTAGACACTGAAGAACAGCAGCTGTGTTTATAAAAATTTATAACATAAAATAAAATTAAGATACTTATCAAATTCATTTCCCAAATCCAAGTATCAAAAAGAAAATCAATCATAACATCAGTAAACTGAGTGACAGCCCAACACCGAGTACTTCTCCAGGACTGCAGAACAGGGCAGTTGTGAGCCACAGAGTTCCCAAAGCACAATGTTCTGTGCTTATCTTAAGGAAACACAAGCTGCAGAAAACTTGAGAAAATGTGATTATAAGTCTTACATGTCACACAGCTTGTGCTGTAGTAGTTGTGGAAAGCCATCAGTTTAAGGGCACATATTTTTGCACTTGCTGGGCTCCAATCTCTGCCACATAAATTGCTCCGCTCTTCATGTCTACATCCACAAGGTGCGGTTTGGTTTCATCTGCCAGCTGGATTGTGTTGACTACAACACAGTTCCCAATAGAGCCAACAGGTGGTGCTGCCAAGATGGACAACCGGTTGATACTTAGCTGAGCTACAATCAAGTACTTGCCATTGGCAGTAAATCTATGAGAGACAGAAAAATACTTTTGAATAATGAACTTCATATGACATCTCATGTTAATATAGTCACCTACTTTTAAGAAAGAGGATTTTTGTTTAAGATATAGGGTTCTGAGGCCTGCAACAGACTAAATGTAGTGAAAAGTAAAGAATTAACTTATAAGCCTTGCTCTAGATGTTGCTGCTCCTTCAGCCAGATTACATTGCAGAAAATTTGTTCAAGACAATCTTTCTTCCTGCAAAGGTTGCAACACTGGGTCAACAAAACACAACAAATTTAAAATGAAGTTCCCAATCCTGCATTCAAATCCATGGAGCTTGTTATGATGTCAGTGTTCCCATATCATATCAGGATTCATCTATGCAGATCTTTTCACGGGATCAGGGCCCAGCTCCCTATTACTTTAACTGGTTAACTCCTTGTGATCAGGCACTAGATACCAATCTTACACTTCACCAATAGAAGTGTACATTTTATTTATATAGTTGTATGTTTCTAGAAGAGCTGTTCAGTAATACCTGACAGAACATGGACCACCTTCCACAAAACAGCTGCTCCAAGACCCCAGCCACTCCCCTGTGACTTTATCAAAAACTTGGATTCTTTTGTTGTCTCGGTCTGCAACCCATACCTATTAAGCACAAAGATCATGGCTGTTCATAAATAGCACAAATCAAACACATTAGTTTCTTWCGTGAACAGTCAAAGTATCCTGAAGAAAAAAGTAGTATACCAGGGAAGAATATACCTCCACATTCAAAAATGGCTAAATAAGTATGACTTCCAGATGTAAAACAAAACCTTAATTTTAAGATACACATTTTATACCACTTTAACAGAGAAGTCAGTGTCTTGTCTTTATTTCTGGCTATAATATGGATATATATTCCACAGCACCTTTTCTTTTTAAAAAAAGAAAGAAAGAAAAAGTAAGGACATATACAGATCTATTTAATTGTAAAGATAGTGTTTTGTCACCCACTGACAATTCTGTTTTTCAACAGAAAACAGTAATCTAATTTCAGGACCTCAGCCTGTGAGATCTGTATCCGCAAATAACTCTGATATGCCTAATCTTACTACAAATATTGAGCAACTTAAGAACCAAGGGCATTTTCAGCGTGTTTTTTCTAATCAACTTTGTGGGGCTTATCTTTTTCTGTCTCACCCTATGCTAACTAGGTTCACAAATGCTGTAAGCTATACCATGGACGGTTACAGTGAAATCATCTCACTTACTACTATCATTGAAACTTTGGCTGTTGACAACCCCACAGTCAGATAAGCAAACTTAATAATTTTCTTAGGATATCACCTGAAAGAGAGCAATAAACAGGTCTATCTTACTATTTTTCACTGAAACACTACTAAAGCATTCTCTCAGATTTCCTAGGAATTGACAATGGTTTCTAACCTAGGCTAATGATCAATGCCACCTAGGTAGTAAGATCTTAGGCCACGTCAACTGCTGTATGTGAATATACGTACTCACTGTTACCCTTCTAGCAAAAGTTGCCATTTCCCTGCACTTCTTCCTGCCTGAGTTTTGTCATAAAAGTGATTTATGTGTATGTTCCTACTCTAGCTCAGACTACATCAACAGAATTAGCTCAAACCGCTAATGTAAGATGTTCTAGCTAAGCAATCTATTGTAAATCAGATCTGAAGCGGATTAAGGAGCAATCACACTATTCCTTCTACAAAAGAAGCAGGGGTGAAAGCCAGACTACAATTAACACCTGGCAGCAGTAATATTTTGAATGTTGAGCTGCATGTATAAAAGGACAGTTATCCACAGCCTACTGAGGGCCTTACCTTCAGCTTAAGCTTATTTGAAATTTTCTAGATATGAAATTAAAGCCTCCTGAAGAAACTTTGAAGAGATACCAAAGTCTCCCATGGGCAAGACTTCATAAACTATCACAGGAAAAAGGTGTGGGTGCCAAAGCACTTTGGTGGACATCTATTACAGAAAATAATTCTCCTGTACTTTAACAAGAGCAATCTCTTTGAAACTGCAAAAAGAGTAATCTGTTGCTGCATGGACACTGACAGTGTAACTGATCAGAATCAACTTCTTAACCTGGAAGCTAGTTACCTCAGTAGGATATTCAATATGAAACTTTAGCTCATGACTGCTATCACACTGAAAATTGTAAGCCACATAAAATAACTCAGATCACAAAAGTTTGATGGCAAAAAATACACTTTGTATTATTCAAATACGTGTAAACAACTCTGTTGAAAAATGAAAAAAAAAAATCTCTTTTTATTCTTTACCCGTCCAAAAGAATCCATCGTAACACTGTGAGGAATCCTGAACTGACCAATGCCAGTCCCATTTGGTCCACGCAGCCATATCTCTTTATAATCTAAATAGTGAACACCACGAAAAATAAAAGCAAAAGTCATGGTAAGGAAACAACAAATAAGCTTAACTTTGATTTTAAGTCATTTCTTGTAAGGTTATTTTGAGTTATTTTCAAAAGATAGAGTTTCTAAACTGAAGTTTTTAGACCAATACTTCTGATTCACAAGTCCAGGAGAGCACAGGAATTACTACAGTGAATGTTGCATTATTAGCAGTAGTCACAGGATTATAGTTATATAAGTGCAACCACCAGGGCTCAGGAGGCATGGCCCAAGGCTGTGCTATGTCTGGTAATGTGTAAAAACCTGAGAGACAGTTGGGCGATTATGATACCCATTTACTGTATTTATCTTTTCCATTTGTTACTTGACAGTTTGGGTCTATTTGAGTTTTAAAATTTTACTGTTTTGCAAACTGCGTATGACCTAACTGACTGTTTAATGAAGTGGGTACTGCAAAGGAGAAACAACTACTCCTGTTCTAGTCCCTAACTGCAGACATGCAGACTTCTCACTCACTGTTCTAACCAACACTGACCATCTACTCACTGTCCATCAGTGGAGAATACGAGCAAATGAATTAGAATAGCAGAATAATGTCAGCATAAAAGAACCTCTGAACACTATTTGGTCCAACCCCCTACTCACAGCAGGACTAACCTTGATAATAAATCCAACTTTGAAGTTAGATTAGGTTGCTCACATCCTWTCAAGTTTTCAGCTTCTCCAAAGTTGGAGATTCCATAGCCTCTCTGCCAAGCTGTTCCAGTGTTTAATCACCCTCATGGAGAATTTTTTTCCTCTAACAACCAAATGGAGCCCATCCTCTCTTGCAACTTTTGTTTACTGCCTCTCATGCTTCACTGTGTACCTCCAAGAAAAGTGTAGCTCTCTCTTCTCTGTAGCCTCCCCTTAGTGACTTGTAGATATCAATAACATTTCCTCTTAACTCTCTGTAGACCGAACAAACCAATCCTCTCAGACTCTTTCCATAGGGAGATTTCTCCTAAAGTGACCAGCAATAAACTAGGTTCTAATCTAACAATGTCTTTAAACTAATTTTAAACAAGAAGTGCATCCAGCCCCAGTTATTAATTTTCTAAAGCTGTGTTATTTAAAATTCAAGTTTCAGTTGCCAAAATTCAGTTGTCAACTGCTGCACAGGTTTGTTTTTTCCATACCTTCAGACAGTTTGAGCAATCTGTTATTCATTCCTCCATCTCCATCTACAACATAGATTTCTCCAGTTTCCTCTACAAAGATTTCCGCTGGCTGATCAAACTGTAGGGGATTCAAACTTGAACCAGCATTACCTGGTGTGCCCAAGATTTGCATAAGTTTACCTGAAGGGCTATACTGTTTCACAGTGTGCCCATATTTCCCTGAAATAATAATAATAATAAAGTCTTTACAAAACTGAACGATAAATGTTACATCAGATTACAAAGACAAAACATAAAAATTCCTGATACTGATTTAATAATCTGAGTTTAAAGTAAGATAAAATTCTACAGTGAGAATATGATTGTGGGGTAGTAAATCCATAGGGTATAACAGTATTCATCCATYGTATTAGGGTCACTAAACCCAGAGAAGCAGACAAGTCTAGACAAAAGACATCTTTTTTCTGATCCTTCTCCCAGACAAACAACTAACGTTACGTTTGCTAAGCTGAGAGGCTATAAACAGATACACAACATAACTCATGAGCCTTCAAATTATTCTGCACAGTACCTCAGCAGTTTCTTCAGGGCAAGAAGAGCACAACTCTGGCTAAAAACTGTTTAAAAGCCTTATTTAAACAACCGAGCTTTTTAAAGCAGTATCTGCAATATTAGCATTATCTTCCATGTTTAATACTTCTCACGTATTTACCATGCATACCTGTTCCAACATCTGTAATCCACACTGAACTATCTGTTGCGGTGTTTAATACAAAGATACCATGAGGCATTTCAACTGTATCATTCCATGAGTAAAGAAAATAGCCTTCCTCTGAGAACACAAGTACCTTTGGTATGTTTTCTCCTCTCTGAAAAGGCAAGGGGGAAAAATGTCTATTAAAAAAAAATTAATCGAGTAATTATACTATGAAAATTCTTCTTTGAAAGGTTTTTGTAACATTTTATCAATTTTAGAAGAGTCATAAGATTGTCAAATACTGCTAGATCTCATTTTTTCCAACTCTAACCAGAAAGAGAGAGGAGGGTCTAAGTTTAGCATGTAAAATCTTTCACTCATTCTAGATTTTCAACTTGAATCATAAGGAGCCCAACTTGCAGAGCAGCCAAGCTCCTTGAACCAAGAACCTTGGTTCTTCATTTTGACTTCTGTTTTTGTTTTCTTGCTGGAAAAAACCCCAAGTATAACAAAGGCACAAAAAACTGTAACTGTATTTGTTACCTGCATGATATTCTAAGTATTCAGGCTATGCCTTGTAATTAAAACCCACCATTTTCCATAGAAAGAACATCCTATCCATGTTCTAAAGATATCAACACATGAAACTCCAATTACTGTATCTGCCTGCAAGAGCTGCATGCTTTTGATTTCGTGGGAAAGGGCTGGAAGAGGGCAAGGGGACTAGACAGTTGCCTCAGAACGCATTCTCTCAATTTTACCCTATGGTTAGAAAAGACACTGAGCCCTGGCTTCTCAGCTGAYAGACAGCTACTGAAACTCAATTAGGTTACATCATGCATCCACACCACAAAAATGTAATGCTTTTAAAAGTAAACAGGTACAGTCACAGAACTGTTTTAAAAAATTAATATTGCAGTCAGATCTACACTTGTTTTTTTTTCTAATTTTGATACAAATATTTATATATATCATGATCTAAAACAGTCACTCTAAAGGCAAAAATACACTATGTTAACAAGGAGAAAAGTCTAATATTCTCACTCACTTGTGCAACATAGACCAAACCATGAAGAGAGTCAACAGCAACACAAAATGTCTGACCAGTGAAGTATTCTGGAATTTTAGGCCAGCCTACATCCAGCTTGTACAACTGTTGCTGTCCATTCCAAGGAGAGAAATAATCAAATGCTTTTAAAAGCTGAAAACATAAAAATAAAGATCCATTACTAGTTAAATTCCATGATGAAGGGATTCTGGTTTAGATCCAGTTTTAATGAATATGAAGAATAGAAGAATCAGCAATAACAAGAAACTTTGGGCTAAGTGTGATAAACTGATTTGTCCAGTTTAACTTAAGGAGAAAGATAAACAGATATAGCTTCATAGCTATGGCTTTAGCCTGCGAAAGGGAAAATTTTACAAGTGTTGGAAATTAGCTAATAAATTTTGGAACTTCTGGAATTTCACAGCAGAAAAAAACCCATCCTGAAATTTCTTACATCAAAGTTGCTATTATTATCTGTAAATCATTCCATAGAGGAAAATAATAGAACAGGTTCCAAATGCGACAGAATGAATAATAACTTCAAAAGCAACAAAGCAGAACAAAAAGAAAATAAGATCAAGAAAAAGAAATACATCTTAGAAATGAGGAAATTCAGGATTGCAAAACTGAAGCCAACGTGTACATTGTTAAGTATAACTGAAAAAAAAATCTACCTTTTTCTTTTATTTTTACAGCTGAAGCATGCAAACTAAGTGCAGCTACTTTGCAACAGGAACTAGACGGAGATCCAAGTACTGAAATGGAAGGTTCAGGCTAGAAGTAGGAAGTAACGAGTGGCGACCCTCATCCTCCTTGGTAACATTTTGGTCAGCAATGCTGTCAGAAGCAGGAGTAAGTTAACGAGACACAATTAAGAAGAGCTTAAGACACGAATATCATGAAGAAAAAGCTGGAGAAGCAAAACAGGGTGGAAACCCAGCAGTAAAAAGTGCGGGAATTAAGAGAGCGCCCCAGCAGAGAAGCATAAGAATATTATTACACGTATCCCAACATTATTCATAGCTTCCACCCAGAGTCCTACGTGCGGCCCCGTCCAAGACGATCTAAAGCGGCAAGGCAGAGGA
>NW_028186812.1:4188220-4362034 GCF_003343005.1 Rhea americana | reverse complement strand
GCCCGCTCCGGGCGGCTGCGGCCTTCTGCCCGGGCCGGGCCGGGCTGGGACGGGCCCTTGCTGCTCTCCGTCCCGGCCGCCAGCAGCCCCCAGCGCGCCGGCGACGGCCGCAAGCGCCGCCGAGGCGGCGGGCAGTGCCCGGCCTCTGCCTTTGTCTCTGGCGTTGTGTCCCGCATTGCAAAGGTGCCAGCGCTAAATTCCCAAGTGCTAAAGAAATCCTAAGCCACCTCTTGTGCCCTGTTCTTATTTTTTTTYCYKGRWKGRMKRWWWTTTTTTTTCTTCTATATTCTTARCAATACTTTGCTTAAAATATTTGGCCTGGATTTTTTTTTCCTGTTTAAATACCTGCGTTGAGTGAGCTAATAAAGATGGATAAGAAATCATTTGAAACCGTGCTGGATGAAATTAGAAAGGTAACTTCTTGTTTTGCATRCTAGCTTTAACTGTTTGGCTGCAGATTATTGTGGTAGATGAACACCTGAAATAGTGTGTTCATTTGGTTTACTGTTTACATGAAAATTGAATAAAGGCTAAGTTATTTCTCACTTTGAAGAACTGCAGTGTGGGAATGGTGCCAGAAGCTAGCCTTTGTATRTCAGAGGTAGTGTAAATCTTTGTGTGATATCCTTGCTGTCTTTGAGATTGTTGGGCAGATARTGAGATGCAGAATTGTTATAATTCATAAAAAGCTAAGCAACTATATTAAATACTTTTAGCACAATTTAAAGGACTTCTTTTAAACTATCAGTGGAATATCCCAAATATATATTGATGATCGTAAAATTAAAGCAGAGAGTTGAAAGATCTGAGATGTGCATTGTATTTCTTGCTCTTGGCCTGTATGGTAAAGGTGATTTTTCAKAYTTCACGTCTCATTTAACCTTCAGTAGCATGTTTGTCTCTAGTTCTCCTGAATAAATACCTCATTCAGGAGCTTTTAAAGTTCATGAACAGTGCCTTGTTGCAAAGTCAAACATTTTTGCCCTGTACAGATTGTCTGTGTACAGGGTAAGTTTGAAGATRAGCTTCAAAGATTGAAGTTTGAAGATGATGCTTGCAGTGATAAGACAGGCCATCAGACTCTGTTCAGCTGTAAGGCTCTAAAAGAGGTTTCAGATAAAAGAGATTATGGAAGTCTAGATAATTAAATCGATCTGTCATTGTTATTGTGTGTTATTTTGTTGTCCTCTGAAAGTACTCTTAATGTATTTCTTCTGAGTGYGTGTCTTTGGCTCAAACTGTTCTTGTTTTCTCAGAAGATTGAAACTGTCTAGGCTGTTAGCACTAACCTCACAAAATGCAATTTAAAAGTGTCACTTGAAGTAACTAATTTATCATGGCATTTTCATATAAGTTTTGAGGAATAAAAGAAAGTAATTTTTTTTCCTTTTTGTTTGTGACTGGAGAAGTTAACTTAAAATGTGAGGTATTCACCTTACATGTAATGCTTTAGGAGATGCACATTTAAGACATGGGAGGGCTGAGTTCTAAGATGTCCTTGGCTTTCCTTGTTCTAAGCCACGTCTCCCACCACTTAGGAGCATGCACCCACCTTATCCCAGAATGTAAAATCCTGGGGTTTGATCCATTCCCTGAATTCTGTATRTACCTCTCATGTTGGGAAAACTTGCTGAACAAAATATATGTCTACTTGGTGTGGGAAGCAGAGATACACATCTGGGCTTCCCATTCTTGGGCAGATGCTTGCATTTCTTTCTGTATAGAGACCTGCTTTTAACAGGAAATCTAGAAATTAGTTGTTGGGACAGTCCCCCCAACTGCTGGAAATGGACAAGGAGGTGGAAGAGAACTTTGAAGGGAGTTGGAAGAATGTCTGGATCCTTCAGAACCTCTGAAATTAATGAGAAGTACATGAGAAGTAAAAACCCACAATGGTGTATTTTGCTGTAGTTGAAATGTTAAGCAGAGGTGACTTAAATCTCACAAAACAACAGTTATGTATCCTGTTAAACCTTTCTTTGTATGAATTTCAAGAACCTGTTAGCAATACAATTGCCTTATGGTAGAGATGTAACCCTTTACCATTTTTCTAATAAATGTGCTTGTTATGAGGGGTTGTATGAGGCCATCTGCTTTATCTGGTGTTGGATGCTCCAGAGAAGGCTGTTCTGTTTTGGGGTGAGATGCGGCTATAGCTGCAGTTACAGTTTAGGCCTCTGAAACATACTGAGGTATGTGCCACTTCTGCACAAAAGCCCTGGTGATGAGCCTTTGTTATCCCCACTGCTCTTAGTAGCATTCTTGCATAAGGTCATKGTCACAAATTCTCCTTTATAAAATAAGTTTGTATCATTCCGTGTAATAGAGAAACAGTTTCCCAAGCCAAAGAAATTTCTGAATGTGTTCTTTCCTCCCACTCTAAGATCTTGCGTGGGAAATTTGGGGGGAAAGCAAGAAACAACCTTTGTGTAACATATTTTCTCTGAGAATTGATGTGTGTGGGGGGGAGTGATGTTTCAAATATTACTAACGCTGCAGTGCGGTACTGCTTAAATTCGCCATACGACTAGTAAGTACTTCAGACAAAAGATTTTCCTGACATGTAATTTTAGGCAATTATACTTCCTGTATGTGCTCTGCCTGTGTTCTTATAAAGCAGACTTACTGTTAATCCTTAATACTGTGCTTTGTTAATACTAGCTCTGCTGCTAATGTTTCTGTTGCCTAAGGTTCATTTTCCAAATGCTTATTTTATATCTTTGTTATTAGGTCTTTGTTTAAACTTCATTTCTAGCTCTCTAGCAAAACCCTTTTTTCTGTTGTTTGCAGGTAATCCTGTTGGTACGCTCCATTTTCAGTCTCACTATTAGTAGGAAAAACATTGATTAAAGTCTTAATGTGTGGCTTAGTTCCATCTTTCCCCATGTGTATCTGTGATTATTAATAAAATATTTTCTTTCATAAATGTACATAACGGTGCTTTCTGCTTATGTTCTTGTTATGAGTCATTCAGTTGTTAATTTAAGGAGTAAGAGTTACTTTAGTTTTGATGAAGAAGTTGTTATACGAGATAACTAGACTTTTTCCTAAATACGTGAAAAGAAGAAAGGAAGAGAAGAAAAGGAGCATGAAGAGAGAAGTGTTTTTTACCCTGTGACTTCAGCATTTCTGGTAATCTCAATCTCTTAATGAGACAGCAAAAGGAAGAGGTTTGCCTAGGACAGTGTGCAGGTTGTTTTTTGTGCACYCATGCTATTCATAATCTGATTGCAGTGAAGGAGAACAGCGTGTCTGTCAGTGTGGAGCCACAAAATGGGGAAAGCAAAAGAGTATAGATGGGGTTTCAGTCTATACAGTGCAGCTGGGAAGAAGATGGAAACGGTTGCAGCGGGTGAAGGGGTGGGGGCGATTTGAGAGGAGTTAGTGTGGGGGTTACCAATGGATGAGGGCCATACAAACTGCAGAGAAAAGGATGTGTGCTAGTTAGAATGGTCTCAGTTGAATTCTTGCCCTATGTTTATGTCCTTTATATGCGTCAGTGAGCTAGGTGTGAGGAGAGGGGGGAAGCCCTGGCTATTGCATGCCCATATGGTATCAGAAGAACTATGTCTTGCTACTAAGTCAAAAATGGTGGTCAGTACTGCAGTAGAGTACTCTGCTTCCTTTGTTTTGTATGATTGCATATTAAAGTTTAAGCTATGGGATGGTATTGATAATACAACATCACCCTCTGGAGCAAGGTTTTCTCATACAGCTATCTACAGACTTCACACCCAGCTTTTTCTTAAATTCACTGAAATAAGATGCTTTGCTAATTATTTTACAGGAAACATATGAAAATATTGTATGAATAAGGACCCCTTTTATCTTGTTTAACATAAAATTGGTGTAAACGTTAGAGGCAAAGGGAATGATGATGGTAATGTTTTTTCAGTAGAATTTTATGCCAAAAAACAATGCAAAATGATGCAAAGAAAATCAGTAGCTTTTTTTTAACAAAAGAATTATATGTCCTTTCTCTGGCTTTCCTTGTTGACTTAATTGTCTATGAAATATCCTTAGACAATTCTCAGAAATATTTCAGGGTAATGATGCAAATATTGTTTTGTAAAATCAGACATTTTTTAGATCAATAGATTTGTATAGCAGATGGTTGTGCTATAATTTTTGAGGAGTTACTTATTTTTCTTTTTTTTTCTCTATCTTTTAGGCTGTATTGACTGAGTACAAGTTAAAAGCTATTGAATATGTTCATGGATACTTTTCAAGTGAACAGGTAAAAGTCAACATTAACTTGGTTTAAAGGGAGCTCCTGTTTTTTAGAAAGACATTTTCTTTAATCGTACTCAGATGGATTATATTTACTTTTTTAATTAACTGAAGAGATTTAAATCTACATTGTTATATCAGCATTAATTTGTTAAAAACAGTTTTATGTTATCATAACTATTACATTTTAGCTCCTGACGTAGGGGAAATTAGTCATCATGAAATTCGGGATTATTTTGGATGTAGTTTCTAAATGGCTACGTAGTAACAAATACCCAACTGTTATTTTGGCACAAAAATATGTTTTTTTTTCTTTATGTATGTGTTTGGTTGTCATACTGTTTGAGATTCTGAGTATTTCTAAGCCTTTGTGAGAATTTTTAATTTTAATACTGTGGCTGCAGTTGGGCACATATACAAATATCTATTGAAGTAAGTACCTATTTTAAATGTTTCTATAAAAACTTTATCTGATAAGGCAGGGTTTTTAAGAGCTTACTTATATGCCAAAAATACATTAGTTCCTCATATGCACTAATGTTTTAGCATACATTAGCATAAATTTTGAATCCACATAAAGAATTAATTGAAGTCCTTTCTRTTGCAGGTTGTTGAGTTACTGAGATACTTTTCTTGGGCCGAACCACAGCTCAAGGCAATAAAGGCTTTACAGCATGTAAGTTTTTGTAGCATGACTTTGTATTTGYGTTCTTAATCTGCCTTTAATTTTATGATGTATACTTCCCCAACTGATGTGTCTAACCTTTAATCTTCAAGCTTTCCTATTCTCCTCGTTCTTTTTCAAAAATATCATTATGAGAGCCATCATACTTCTAAAAAGTATATCTCTTCTTACTGAAGTATCTTTTACCTTCCTCTATATCACAAGAAGTTACCTATTGTAACTATTAATAAAGTCTTCTATTTTTTCTGTTTTTTGGCAAGTGCTTTTTAGAGTTGTTTTCCAGCAGTTATCACGTAGAATCTCTTTCCCAGTGAGAGGGAGATAATATTAAACATTTACTGCAATGCATGATATGAAACTGTTACCATGTTGCATCATGAATTTAAAGTAATTGTACTGCTTTATTTTATTTAAACGTTTTTCTTTCTTGTCAGAAAATAGTGGCTGTTCCAGCATCAAAAATGGTTAATATTCTCAACTGTTTCACGTTCAGTAAGGACAAACTTATTGCCTTGGAAATCTTAGCTTCGTAAGTACCTCTTGTGTTGTATTTCCTTAAGATGTAATCGTTATTTTATTAAAGTTGGAGTATGTATAAGATACTTAAGATACTTCTAGAAGGAAGCACTATGGCCAGTTAAGGGAAAGTGCAACTCTTTTTTTCAGAAATGCAAATTCATTGCCAATGGGGCTATAAAAAAGAAGARTAAGAAGTAGATATGTAAAATTCCAAATTTCAACTGTCGTGAGCATCATGCTACGGAGGCTTTTGCCTGCTGGAAATCTGCTGCTTCACCAATGTTTTTAAAGTATATTCTCTAGTCTTTACAAGATTTAAGAGACCCTTAAGATTATTCAATGGAATGTAAAAGGCTTTAKATCAGAGTAAGGCTGTGAGTAAGGTTGTAGCTGTGTAGTCTGTGAATTAAATCTTTATCATTTTAAAAGCTCTGTAAAAATTGTATTTGTGAAAATGARGTGAATACTTGCTTTAAATTGGCACATGTGACTTACAGATCTAATGTCTATAAAAATGCTATAGGAATTTTAAATGTATGTTTATACAGCAAGATTTTTTTTTATTGAACAAAGCTGCTTCAAAGGATCTGGCATTTACATTATTTTAGAACTCTTCTGATTTATTATATGAATGAAGGGTGGATGCATGTGTGGTGGTTGAGGTTTCTTAGTTTTGTTTTTTTTCTTTTTTTTTTGTATAAGGCATGTCTGCCTTGTATATGAACTACTATTTATCACAGCCTACCACAGTCTTGCTTTTGGAGTTGATCTGCAGGAAGCTGTGTGAATGGTCCTAATCTATTTTAGTCCAAAGCAAACTAGATAGCCTAAAGGAATTTTAGCAACACATTAAACTAATCTGTTTTACTATTCCTTGAAATGGGATTAGCATATATAGACTGATTAGTTGCTGCTCTTTAGCTGGTGTGTGTGGGGGGTGAGTGTGGTAACTTTAAACTGTTGAGTTTCTGCAGTGTAAGAGCATAAGGGAGTCATTACGAAATAAAAATCTTAACCCATGACTTAAAAAAAAAAAAAAATCTAGAGAAGAGAGCTGAAAGTACATTCACATTTTAATACCATTCTTTAAGGTGTTTTACATGGCTTTTTTCAACATCCTGCTGATTCCATTTCTTCTAATGCTTTCCTCCATTGAGAATTCCTCCTTTAAGGGGCTGTACTGTAGTTCCACTACCTTAAGGTTGGGACAGAGAGAGGACATTTGTCAGCAGTAAAAGTGCTGTGGTCAGAATTTTGAAGCACGTGTGTAGAATTGGGCATTTGGCTACCTACTATGTTTGCAGAATTTGTTGTTCTCTTAAGTATGTCCAGCATTATTTTTTTGGAAAAGAGCAAGGAGAAGGGAAGGTACTTCCTGGAACTATCTAAAGAGTTTCATTAGCATTGTGGAACATGAGGAGAATTGCAATAAGTTCATCTTTTTCATTCTGAAGTAAATAAGAGACAATGGCAAACCTCATAGCTGCTGTTTTTCTGCTGTGTTGGGAATTGTTTGCTAGTAGCAATTAAAGCTTTCTAATGAACTGCTATGATGCAAAATTCATTTTGTCAACATAATTATTTTTACTATAAAGTCTAGTCATTGTTGGTTACTTTGTATTGATAAGTAATCCTAATACCATGTTTCACTTAGTTATGAGGTCAATATTTAATTAAGCGTGAGGTTTTTACTTTAATAATGATAATGTTATGATCTGAACTTAAGTTCTGTTGAATACTGTTTGAATAAATGTTATTTGTTTTTCTGTAGCGTACTATTTCTGGCAAGCATATGAAATGACAGTAATCRTTTGTCAATATCTTCCTTTATAGCAACATTGTTGATGCTCAGAATTATCGCCTTATTGAAGATCTATTCAGAATTAATATGTCAGAGAAGAAAAGATGCAGAAGAATTCTTGAGCAGGTATTCAAGATACTTTAGTTTTCTTGATTTTTTTAAAATACAGTATTGTTTCCATCTTTATGGTCATGATAGGATGAAGACTTCATTGTGAGGGCTGCTAGTAACTGCTGGTGGAAGACAACATGCAAGAAGCAGCTACAAAAAAAAAAAAAAAAAAAAAAAAANAAAACATGTAATGCATGTGCAAAGAAGAGGGAAGGTTGTCTGGAGTTAGGATCAGATGGCAAAACGGACATAGACATGTAACCAATGCTTAAGTACATAGTTTGAGTTTACTTTAAAGAACACCAAGAATTTGCACCTGAGTTTTGTAAAAGCAGAGATGGGCTGAGTTATTCAGTACAAAGGGGATTTTAGCAGAATATCAGGAGTACCTCAGAATAAGATCTGACATCCAAGAGAGACAAAGCTTTGTGTTCTTCTGAATAGATGGATTAATGCAGTCTAAATGTTATGAAATAGTAATTCATTTCTTTAAAACATTGAATTTAATAACAGGTAATATCTTTTCTTTGATTATTTTGCAGGCTTCAAAAACGGGTTGTAAAGCTCCTCATGCTATGATCTCATCCTGTGGCATGATTCCGGGCAATCCTTATCCCAAGGGCAAACCAAGCCGTATAAATGGAATTTTCCCAGTAAGCATGATCATTTGCTTGTGCTTTTCATAGCATTCTTGATTTAGCATTCGTTAGAGTATAATCAAACCAGGATTCATATACATGGAAGGAGGAATGGAATTAAAAGCAATGATTTTTTTTCTTGAGTTACTCCATTATGTGTTGTTAGTCAACCTGCTTTATTTTTATTTGCACATTCTTCCTGTGCTGCTTTGGGGGAAGATTACTGCATAAATAAGATATTGTTAATATATGGAAAAGATTATAAAATACAACTACATTTGGCAGAAGGAAGGAAACTAGAGGTTTAAAGAACCTTAATAGTAGGTAGGAGAGATGACCTAATATGATCATTATGATACTACTGTTAATCCTAGTGTAGTTTTGAACAGCTATGTTAAATATTTCTTGTGAACACTTTGAGAGCCAAAAGCACAAGTTACGGGGAAACATGGACTGTTTAATATGCATCCTGTAGAAAAGCCCARTGTTATAAACCAAACTACGTGGAATGCTCTTACTTAAAAATCTTTATGAGCATAGAACATCTTTTTTTTTTTCTGAACAAACATGATTAAGTGTCACACTCAGAATATCCAGAAATTTGACTGTGATTTAGAAATAAGGCAAATATACAAGAAATTCTGTAGCAAGYTTTGCTTTTAAATTAATACTTAATAGTTTAATTTTCTTATTTCAGGGAACTCCTATCAAAAAGGACACAGAAGAATGTACTAATGAGGGAAAGGGAATAGCAGCCCGTATACTTGGACCATCCAAACCAGTACGTCTAATAAGTAAATAAATGAAATATTAAGAAAAAATGTGCAATCAACAACCAAATTAATAAAGCTTTTTATGAGGTACTGTTATGTTACAGGAAGACAGTAGAATAACAATTTCACAAAGCTTATTTTCTATAACCAAAATAATATTCAGTGACTATTTCTGTATGTAAATTGAAGAATCAAGCTTTAGTTTATATCCTTGGGAATGTGACTCTCTAGTGGATACAACATGCTAGCATTCAAGGCCAGAATTTAAATCACAATGGTGGAAGAGAAAACTAAAAGCAGTTTCAGTAGTCCGTCATGAGCTAGTGGAAGTTTTAGATAAATTTTTATACAAACTTTATATCGCAGTCTCTGAGGGTTTCCCACATAAAAAAATGCATGTATCTTGAAAGTTTGAATTAAGGGGATGCATTGTGAGGAGGTTCTTGTTTCTTGACAACACAGCTGATTTGTATTCAAAAATTTTAAATGTGTGGGACAAATGTTCACTGGATCTGATACTACTTCTACTGTGAATTTTGAAGTATTGTCCAAATATTTTATTTGCACTTTTGTGAGGTGTTTCCCACTGCATTGTATTATGTTAAAAGAATAGATAACTTCATAAATATTTGTTATTTTTAAATGTGCTGAATATTTGAGTATTGTTAAGAGTACTCTTTAACAACACRTTTAAAAATGTGCTGAATGTTTAGTACGAAGAATGCGGGGTGCAATGACTACAATCAGGAAGGAGATCCTTTTTCCTACCTGCACCTACCTTAGTGTTTCATTAAAATCTAAACATAAACTAGTGGTGTTTATTTCCTTCTCTCCAGAAGGTGTGAAACATTTATGGCCACTGTAGCATTTATGATGAAATTTAGTATCGTGATATTTTTCTCATGAAGGACAGCTCTGTGCAGTATCTGAACGTTAAATTTCTGTGTGAGAAACATTAGGTAATGCTTTCACTATTGCTGCTTCTGTTTTCTTTTTTTTTGTTTGTTTTTGTTTTGTTTTTTATGTAGGCTCCATCAACCTACAACCCACACAAACCAGTTCCATACCCCATCCCACCATGTCGGCCACATGCAACTATTGCACCAAGTAAGCTTCTATGTGTTTTAGCTTGATGCTATTGTTTCATCCATTTGCCTTTTAAGTAAAGAGTGTCAAGTGTCAGTTTCTCTGACCATGATCATATCTGAAATTGGCTTGTGCTCCCTAAGCATGCTCTGGGTACTAGTTTCTACCTCTTCCTGTCATGACTGCAGAGTTAATAAAATGAGGAATCTGTTGGCTTCTTTTTCCAACATCCACATCATAAAGAAAACTAGCAGTCCTGTTCTGACAACAAAATATTTCATGTATGGGAGGCATTGTGTATGTAAGATCAGACTAGGGCTGTGTTGTTGCACTAACGTTTGACCAAGGTTTGGGTTTTGGCTTCACAATTCTTTTGTGCCAATTTAGGATGTGGTCAGGCACACCTAAATTAGATGGCAATATATAGAAACTTGCTGAATGGCAGTAATCTGTTTCTCARCTGCCTGCAGTAAATTACCTTCACTTATCCCCATCACAGTGGAAAATAGCTTCCTAAAAGAAAAGTTTAGGCATGTAGACTTTAATTTCAGAGGGAAGTAGTGGTTGCAGTGTGCAGTGTTTGATTCTATCCCTTCCTAGCCTTGTGCTTCAGGCAAGGCTGAGCCTTTTTGCAAAAGCATTTTTATCTTTGCTATGTCAGTTGTTTGATTCCAGGTATTTGTGGAAGATGGCAAGGTGCTTAGTAGCACATCTTTCATCTGCAGCTGGAATCCAGCCRCCTGAATACTGTGACATGGGTTTGGCGGGTGGTACTATTGAGTTACCACTTATCTGGAAGAATAGGTTGGAGTACTTAACATAGCCAGGGTCTGGTCTTTTGGTGCAGCAGCTGACATTTAACATTGCCATTCTGTATTGCCTAACAAAGAGTGCTTTGGTTTAGAAGCTTGCTTTTTGTGCTCTTAGAGATTTCAAGGCATTTTCAAGATACGTGATAAGGGGATGTTCTGGAATTGGTTTGAGATGTTAATAGGGTGGCTGTTGAAGGGTGAGTCATCTCACCAACTTGATGCTTACGAATCCCTTTGTAGTCAGTTCAGAAAAATGGAAACTACCAGTGACTTAAGTTGAGAAAATCTGATGCTTTGTGACTAGAAAAGACTTTCTCTCCAGTGAGTATAAAGGAAATCTATAGACTAGCTCAAATTTATATTAGATGAATCTTGTCAAAAATAGGTTAGCACAYGAAATTTGGCCTCTGACTAGACCTAGATGTTATCAGATTTTAGCATATGAAATAGCTTTTGAGCTCTTGGGGCCTTATTAGGCTGTAAAATGKTTTTTTAAGAAGTCCCTTGTTAATAGGGAACGGATGATTTACTTGAATCTAGCTCTTAAGTGRGTTATATTTCATTAAGAGGTAAAAAACATATTTCAAAATGGGAAGAGATTTATTTCTATTGCTTTTAGCTATTGCGAGCGTTTTGTTTTATATGTGCAGGGATGTGTGTGTGTGTGTGTATATACAGACACACACATAGATGTTTAATGAGATTGCAGTTACTGACCTGAGACTATTTTAACTTTATTGTTTTTAAGTAATAGTCAAAAACGATGGAAATTATGTTTCGTTTTGTCTCATATATATATAGAACACATAGGTATAACATCTACCTTGGTGGCATAATGATCATGAGTTTTCATGCCAGAAATCTAACTTTAGGTAGATGTGCTATAAAAGTGTAAAATCAGAAAAAACCTTTGTATGGCATATTACTACACTCTGAATATTGTTCATGTGCTGCCTTTTCATAGGACGCATGAATTTGCTTAAAATGTTTGTTCAGGCTTATTATTGTATACATATTCCTGTTATTTAAATTCTGATGATGCTCTTCAGAACCATATACCATAGCTGTAGAACAGTAGTTTGAGTTACCTCAAAGGGGGGAGAAAGGTGTCTTTGGTATGTCAAATACAATGAACATTTTGTATCAAAATCATCTGCTATCCCACTTCAGTTTCTTAATGTTTAAAAAGTTGTTGAAGAATAATAGGCTAAGTATTCGATGTGCACAGAGTGGGAACATTTTCTCTTAGTTTTCTGGCTAGTATTGGAAGGTTGGTGAGTGATCATTGCTATGCATATTTGCCTTTATTTCTAAAGGCTTTTGCATTAAAGGAAGAGTAGCAACAGTCTAAGTTAGGAATAGGAAGAAGAACAAATACTGCTGCAGACACTCCAAATCACTTCTCTCCCTCTGAGTTTTTCAGTTATCACAAAMCTGAAAGCAACAGAAGTCTGGCTTTTTCAGGCTGTTTCAAGGAACAGAACTTTTTTAGTTCCTGTTTGGTTCTGCTGTTAAAAATGGTTAGAGAAGTGTCCTTACTAAAACTTGGATCATAATGCATGTCACTCGGGCAGATTTTGACAAGAGCCTGGATAATAAAGTCTGGCTTTTTTTGTGAAGGAAAATTTTACAACCTTAAAAATATTCTTTTAAAGCAAGATACTGCCTGGTTTATTCAGATGTGTTTTTTTGACAAAAAGGTGTATGTTGCATTTGTTTTCAGGTGCTTACAACAATGCTGGCTTAGTTCCAATGGCTAATGTCATAGCTCCAGGCTTACCAGCTCCTCCACCATACACTGCTAATCAAGTTGTACCAGGTAAAGCATGCATACCTTTAAAAATGTTACTAGTGTTTTTTCTTTTTTTCTCCTCTATTGTTGTGAAAGGATCACTCTCTTCTGGAGTTCCTTGTTCTTTTAAATAACTACCTGCTGTTCTCTGTTTAGAAAATGAAGACCTTTCCAGCCAGGCAAAACCTTCCCAAAATCAAGGTAAATTGCAAATCTGCAGGGAGATTTTGTGTGACTCTAACTTGGTTCAGAAAATATAAATAGCTTTTATTTCTTTAGCGGGATTTTTGTAAGCGTCTAAGTATGTAACTGCTATTGAAGTAAGATCCCTTGAGAGTTAAGGAAAAAAAAATCTTCTCAGGCATTTGACACTTTGAGATATTAAAACGCTAAAATCTGGCCTATTGAATTAGTACGTTGAAGTTTTCTATTCTTAAGCACCTATGTATGTATTTGAGAAATTGTGTAAAAGCTAAATCAAAATACACTTTGAAATGTAATGCACTGAAGTTCATTAGTATCTCTGCTGTTGCTAAAACACTGGACTTCAGCCTGTGTGAAAGCCCATTCATATCTTTATTTCATGCACAAGTTGCAATGGAAAACTTGCAATGCAGATGGACCAGGCAAATTCTTTATTCCTAGTTTGTTGAAATCCAGATGTAGTATTGCAGACTGTAATGTATGTCCTTCTGCATTCTCTTAAAWCTATAACTCTTTTTGCAGAAGAGAGTTGTTGAGGTTTTTTTGGTCTGTATTTGCATAGTACTTAATATATTGGGTTTTGGTCTTGGGTCTTGGGGTGATAGTGATGCAAATAATAAGATTCCATGCTGAACTATTTAAACTTCATTTGATAAGACTTTTTGTTAGTTTTGACAAACAGAAACTGCAGAACTACTGTATATTAAATGAGATGTTCTAGCAAATACCCAAATTAGATAAAATGACCGTGTTAAGTTTAGATCCTGTAAATATTTCTATGAGGGTGGGAAGGAAAATTTTGTTTTGTTTTGTCTTTTCTCCACTATGTCCAGGGATGGCTCTGCAGGAACATTACTGTTTTAAAGACTCATTATGCATATATACCCTTTAAGTGTATATGTATGTATTTGCAGCATAGTTTATAGAATTAAATCAGTACAAAAGAAAATCTTCTCCAAGAAAGAGAGATTCAGTAATAGCTCTGGATTCTATTACAGCTGTATTTCTTTGGTAGCTATTGCTGTTGGGATTAGGAACTGTGAGCATCAGGAGATTCTTCAGTTTGGAAATGGAATGAGGTAGGGAAAAAATCCAGAGCGATCTAGATTCAGCTTTTTGAAAAAGAGTATGTAAAAGGAAGTTGTTTGCAAACTGACTAGTTTTAAGATACAAAAAAGAGGAGTATGTCATAGAATTTTCAAAAAGAGGACCTAAATTGATGTTTTCTTTGGAGTATTTGTATGTAAAAATTGTGCAGGAGGTAAATCTAATTTATTGCATGTAATTATATGAGTGGTGTTTGGCTGGTTAGATCAGTGATCTGTTTACAGTTGAACAGAWTATTTTAAAAGTAAAATAAAAGATGAGGGTTGTTTGAGAGGAATGCTTAACACATTCATGTTCTACAGGGAACTAGATGTAAAGATATCAGTTTTTAACATGCCAGGGTTCATAAATGCAGCTTTTCCCTATTTACCCCTATGTCCCCATTAGCAGTGTGCCTTTCTGTTTTCCTGCAGCTTGGTGTCTCTTTGACTTACTTTGTAGGGTTGATAACAGCTGATATTCATAGTGGCAAGTGCTTTCCTCTATTATAGATGACTTCAGACTTCTAAAAATATTTGTTAATAAGCTAACATTGACACTTGATGTTATTGTATTGTGATGCATGAATTTAAAAGTGTACCTTCCTAGAATAAAAGTGTGAAGGAAATAGTGAAGAGAATGACCTGATTTTGATGGAAGTACTGTCACTTGAAATTACTTTTTTCAGTTGTTGACTAATCTCTGAAATCATGGTGTATTAGAAGAGCTGGTTCTGAAAGAAATCCTGACCTTCAGTGAGAGTGAATGCAGAGGAGGCCCTGTGAGGCTGCTAGAATGCTAGATCTAGTTTGAGTACAGCTAGATGTTAGAGATTAGAAAGAAGATATTTATCTGAATCACTTAGAGATTCTTACCAAGTTTATTTGAGTATCTAAACTGTCTTGCATGAGATTATGAGAAGGTGACAGATGCCATAAAGGGTTTTAAAGAGAAGTGGTAACCTACAATAATGTACAACCTATGTTATRTGTTTGTACATACCTTTTTATTTTACCTTCATAGGCCCCAGCATGGGTTGTTTATATACAGACGCTGTGTGTTAGCTATTGCCTATGTGTCATATTTTGAAATACTGTATAAAATGTGTTTGTGTTGATTTCAAACATTTCTGACAGTTTCAAGTATTCTTACCAGTTTTGTTTCTTTGCAGCTTTCTCTGCACAAGCGAATCAGCTCTTTACTCCTCATGGTTCTAATCCTTCAACACCTGCTGCTACTCCAGTCCCTACCCCATCACCTGTCAAGGCAATAAGCCATCCATTAGCACCTGCAACTCCACTCATCCCTGGGATGAACATGTCTACCCCTGTCCTTCCTGTTTTCCCAGGACAGGTCTCCTCTTCCATCCATACATCTCAGCCATCCACCCCAACCCCTACTGTCATCAAATCCCTTTCATTGCCTGGTGTTCCTGTCACCTCTGTTCACAGTGCAACATCTACCCCTGTCCCTGCAGTTTTCTCTGGGCTGGCTTCTATACCCACTGCTACGCCAGCTCAACAAGGTTCTTCCACACCGTGTGCCACACCTGCACCTAATGAAGCTTTTGCATCTGCTACTGCACCATTTGCTAGCCTCCCTTTTTCTGCAACCTCTTCAGTTGCTTCAGCTAATAATCCTACTCCATTGTCATCAGTTTTTGCTGGCCTCCCTCTGTCCTTGCCACCTAATCCCCAAGGGATTTCTAGTCCCGTGCCCTCTACAATTGCTAATTCCCCTGCCACTACCATTCCTGGTTCACTTAGCTTGCCTAACCCAATTTTGTCTGTTTTAAAGGGATTTCTGACATCAAATGACACTTCATTAATCAATTCATCTGCTTTACCTTCTGCTATGACAAGTGAGCTTGCTTCTTTATCTGCCCTTGCTAACCAAAGCTCTGACCCTCCTGCTTCCTCTGTCAACAAATGTTATACTCCATCAGCCACCCCCACCCCACAGCGTTCCTCCACACCTGGGCTGGCCATTTTTCCAGGTCTTCCATCCCCATCTGTGGCCAATTCTAGTTCCACTCCTCCGACATTGCCTGCACAGTCGCCTTTAACCACTTCACCGTCTATTCTGCCAGTCAACTGTGGCTCCTCAGCCTCCCTCTTGCATGGCACGAGCCCTACTAATCCTGATCAGCAGCTCTCATCAGCCCCAGCTGCCACAGGTATCCCCACAGTTCTGGTCAAAACAGAACCCATGAGTCCTACCCTTTCAGCCTTCAAAGGTCCTTCTCATTCAGCTGGCCCTTCTCATGGCACTCTAGGACTGTCGGCACTTGGGCGTGCGTACACTTCAGCAGCTTCAGTGCCAGTCAGTTTACCYGGTTCCCTAAATCCAGCATTATCAGGTCTCTCCCCTTTGAGTGCTCCTTTAAACAATTCCACTTCTCTGGCTTCCATTTCCCTTGCCCCACATGGCTCCCCTGCTCCCATTGCCCCTGTATTTAATGGACTTCCTCCTTTTACGTCTCTAACCAGTAACTTTGCTTTTACTGGTAATCCAGCACTTACRCCACCCGTCACTCTCCCAGGGTCTTTGTTAGCTACTCCGTCTACAACTGCTTCACCTGTGTCTGCCCCTCATGTGAATACCACAGCAGCCGTGCTCTCAGGACTTGCCGCCTCAGCAACAGTCTCTGCTCCACCCTTTTCGCTTAACTTGTCCAGTGCCGTCCCTTCCCTTTTTTCTGTTGCCCAGGGACCTCTGGGATCATCAAACCCATCCTTCCCTGGTTTTCCTGTCTCTAACACACCCTCTGTCACTCCTGCTCTCCCTTCTTTCCCTGGCCTCCAGGCATCTTCTGCAGTAGCAGCAGTTGCACCGTTGCCGGCAGCTGCCACAGCCCCGTCTCCGGCTCCAGTCCTGCCAGGGTTTGCCTCGGCCTTTAGCTCAAACTTCAACTCTGCACTTGTTGCGCAGGCTGGGTATGTTTCTGTTTCTGAAGGAGGTCAGAACCATTTCTTTTTCTCTGAGCAAAACATTAGTTTTACTTTAGGCATAGACATTATTTTCAGTCGTAGTTAGCAAGTAGAGTTAATTTTTTTAATTTAGCTCACCAGTAGATTTCCACCTGTCTTYAGAAACTAATAGTTATTGAATAGATTATCCTCCTCAGTAGTCTGTTACGACAGAGTCTAATCCAATGAGGTGCTGTGTGACCTTATTTCCCAGATGAGTATACTTGGCACCTCCTAGGATTTTTACAGGAATGGATCCCACATGGGCATCTGTTGATACATTCAGGGCATGGCAGACAATATCCAAGATGTTACTGTGATTTTAGGAAGTACTCAGCATTAACTTTCATCTGTGAATTTTTGTGTACAAACAGTAGGCACAGCCAAGGTACAGAAACATCTGACTTCCCTTCTTAGGTACATGYGTGTTCCAGACAGTCTTGGCTTCTATGTGCACGAATAATTTGTAGGTAGATAGAGGCTGGGCTTCTGTTTGGAAATTCTAGCCTTTATGAGGTTTAGAAAARCAGATGCTTATCAAACTTACGTAGATACAAGCTTATATAGACAGAAACATAGGATAAAATGAGATACAGGTGTTCCTAATAACAGCTGTGTTTTGACTCATTTTTTCAGCTTGACTTCTGGACTTCAGACACCAGGAAATACAGTTTTTCCTGGTCTTTTATCTCTCCCTGGTATCCCCGGCTTTCCCCAAAGTGCCGCACAGCCTTCCTTACAGGAACTGCAGCACAGTGCGGCTGCACAGTCAGCACTACTACAGGTAACGTACCTATTTGTTAATACTGTTCTGCTTTCAGTAATTATTTGAGCATATACTTGAGCATGAACTGTTTGGGATTCACGTAAGTAAATAACATCCCTAGCCTGTTTGAGAACTGATTACAAGGCTGATAATAAAGAACTTAAGAAGTTTTGGATTAAACTTCTCCTGAAGGTCCTGGATAACCAATGAATGTGCAGTGCTTCTGGAGATTATGAATGTGATTAAACTCTTCTTGAAAAATCTTGGTAAAATGGTGAGTGGTAAAAGGAAAAAAAAAAGAGGAGTAAGTAGAGTTTGTGTTAGATTTATTTTAAATCTATTGAACTGACCAGCTAGTAGTTCCAGTCTGAGATTTGAATGCTTAAAGTGGTTGTCTGTAGAGATTTTTTTTTTTTTTTCACTTGAGGTCAAGTGTCTTATCTGCACATAGAATTCAGATTTTGTTGAATTCGTTTCTGCTGGAGTTGTGCCTTCACCTTGATAGTTCCTACAGATACTATAGTTATTACACAAGTTCGAGATGGCTGTAGATAATGTGTAGTTTTATCATGTCTCTTGTCCATGGAACAACTTGTTTCAGGCCTTGACCTACCTAGATTATCATCAGAATTTGTATTTGATAATTTAGATAAGTTTAGTGTACCTTTTGAGTAGGACTAGTATTATGCCTGCAGTTTTACTTTATTTTGTTTTTATCAGTGCTGTTGCCTAACTTCTTTTCTTTCCTGAAGGCACATTCTGCTTCTGCTCTGGAGAACTATACAGCTCAACCTGAAGGTTTTGCTAACTATCCATCAACACCAGGAACACCATTTTCTTTGCAGACAAGTCTGCCCCAAAGTGGATGGCAATAAATACCAGATATTTTTAAAGACTGCAGTAGTTGCTTGACCGAGCCTGATCCTGCTCACTTTGAAGGCTGACAGAATTGCACTCCGCTTCAGTAGGAGCATGATCTGAGTTGGGGAAAGAAGGGGAAATATGAGGATAAAATGCTTCCAGGAAACTGTTTGTGTCAGATGGCAAACTGTCATGATTGCTTTTAACTGGTTCAGGGTYTGATCCTGTGAATTGCTGAGCTTCTTTGACTCTCTTTGTAGCTTATGAGTTCAATGTTTGTTCTTTTTTACAGGATTGGGAAAGTTCAAACAGACATATGTGTAAATAGAGCAATTGACTGTCAAACTGAATGGGGAGAACAAGTATACTTAATAGTGTGTATAATTGCCTATCCTTCTATTGTTTTATATGGTATATGTGGTTAATGTAGAATGAGATCTAGACTAAAATTAGATACTTAAAGCAGTTGGTGATCTTTAGTCTAGATGTACACCTTTTGTGTGTGCATGGATCAAGATCAGTTTATGGTTCTTAGGATCCTTTCATATATAGGAGGATCTCCTGTTAGCATCACATGTTAGATTGGAGGAGTTTGGGGGTTTTCTTAAGCTTTCAAATGTTGTCATGGGCTTACTGCTGAATTGAGTACTCCACTGTCTGAATCTGAACAGGAGAGCTAGGAAAGGATGCCGTAGTATGTTTGGATAGAAGTGGATTATGTCTTACTGGAGTATAATTTAGCTAGCTGGTAATAAGTCTTTCCAAAGTACATAAAAGCCTTTTAATTTGTCTCTAATATAATGTTCCATAACATCCTCCTTGCCCCCTTACCACTCTGTGAATAAAATAATTGTACTGCGGATAGGCTGCCTATCCGGCACTTTTGACTGCAGACTTTTGTGAATGTTTACAGACATGGGTCAAGTTCTTCTCTCTCTTATACTCACAAACCCACTGATTCTCTTAAAGCTTTTTGGCTCTAATCCATAACTTGATGGTGCTTATGTTATCCTGTGAATATAAGTGGGAGCAGAATTTGGACCATGGGATTTTTTAGTATTTTTCCTTGGAAAACGTACATGATTTTAAAGGCATATAGCTAAATTAACTGTATTGGTTAGGAAAGGTTATAACATGATATATAGAAAGGTCTTGCTTTGTTAGTGAAATTCAGTTGTGCACTCTAATAATGTTAGTACCTGTGGCAATGTGTAAACACATCATTGAATATCATCTATTTAAGATAAGCTCTTGATCATGTTTTAGAGACGATAGAGATGAATGATATTCAATCCTGTGATTAAATTAAAACGTAGAGGATACTATACTGTAGAACAGCTCTGCACCTAGAGTTTTACTTTTTTAAAGATGAATTCTGCTGGGAGATGTTGCTAATGTATTTTCTTTCGAGATGTGAACAAACTTTTTTAGAACATTAATGGAAAWTCCTGTATTGCTTTTTAACACAATTTTTTTAAATAAAAAGTTTACAGTCATGGCACAAAGGCTTTGCTGACTAATTACCTATTTGCTTAAGTAACAGATGAATAAACTTCTTTTTACTAAGATGCCTCCTAATGTTTGATCTTGTTTATGTTGTTTTTTATCGTACTGAATTATAAAATAGTCCCTAAAGAGTGATAAATAGAAATGTTGAAATGTTTATGATAAAGTGTTTAGAAAATTTAAATAGTGCCCTATTTATTTTGTAACCCATTGGATAGTCATGTATTTTAATAATGAAACTTATATATAAAAGTAAAAATGTAATACACTTTTGCAGTTTTTTATTTTGTGGAAGCTATTAAATTCTAATGATTCTCCGCTTTGAACTGCTTTTAAAATCAGTGCCTTTTATCTTCACATTAAGAAATCTGTGGACAAAATCTGTACTATCTTTCATTTTACTTTTCTACTCTTTCTTTTAATGAGCTTTTCTTTGTAGATTTCTGGACCAGTTGGAGAGGGGGCAAATGAAAATATTCTTATCAAAAGGAAATTGTCTTTTGCCTCAGACTGAGTGTAGTTCAAGATCAGTAAGCATTTTGTGAACTTACTGAGGTGCTGAATTTAGTCTCTAAATTGAGCCTTGATTACCCCATTAACCAAACAAAAAAGGTTAAGCTAACTCTAGAGTCACCATAGTCAAAGACAAGTACTGGACATCGGCTTTTGGGCAGTGTTTTATCAAGAGGTAAACAGTTTGTYTTATTCTTACAACATACATTGAATAGTCACAGATTGTGTGCGTTTTGGGGGCTGATGTCTTTTTTTTTTTTTTTTCCATTTAGATGGATTTTTTGTGTGTGTCTGTGAGCTTTGGACAGCTGAAAGATACCTGAGAGACTGAAGCCCTGCATCTCCAAATGAAGTCAGATGAGTAGTGAATGTCCACTGTATTAAATGCTATTCTCCTGAGACAGTGTACTTCGTAAGTGGTGCCTACCTTCTGGGAAATGTCCTTTATCCAGAAGAGTATTACATGCTGATGTAGTTTTAGATAAGAAATTGTCATCGATCTCAGACAAGTGAACAAACTAGGCAAGAAGCATTATAACTTTCAATAGTTACTCTCTAAAATAGTCATTCTGGTTCTTACTGAATCATATTGAGCAGGATTTTGTAAATTGAATAAACTTTCCAGATGTTGAGATTAAGGCAAATTTCAATTTCTTAGAGATCTCTCCTGATGTAAAATCATTTTACTAATTTTTTGTCCCCTCCACCCCCAGGGGTAAATTTTGTGTTCTGAATTACAGCTTGAAGTAAACTGTAAACTGATTTGTCCTGAGCTGTCATGCTTGCTTGAGCACCGTTTTTAAAAAGCCAGGGAAAAGTTTGCTCCTAAGACAAACCATGTCAGATCTTACACTGAGCCAGGAATATGCCAGGAAAGGGCTGTTACTTCTTCTTTTTTTTTCTTTTTTGATTATTCAGGTTGCCTGTTAGTGCCATGGTTCAGCTGTACTGAGAGACTACAAAGATAAGGTGCAGTGAAATGTTCTCTGATATGAAACCTTTATTTGTAATGGCTAAGAAMATGTGTTGGGGTTGTGTTTGAAAATACATTTTAATATGAAATAGTATATGAAAATACATGAAATCTATTTGAAAATAGTTTTCAGTATTTCTATCAAGTGCTCTAATTGCAGCTGTACAGAATGTGAGATGGAGCAATTAATTGTCATCTTTTCCTCATTTGCTAATGAGCTGAGTGTTGTGATCTTGGCTGGAACTGGAAAGAATCTTGATGTGATTTGAATATTCTTATTTGCTTGCAAATTGTCTCTTTTTCTGGGCTGGGATGGGAAAGAAGCCTTTTGGTTGACTGTCTCCTATTGACCCACATTCTAGGGAAATGTAGCCCATAAGGAGTCCCTCCTCTTGGCGCCTCCATCTTCAGCTCCTGAAAGCTGATGTCATTTTCATATGAAAGAAGGAATAAAATAGAGAACTATAGAGGATGTTCCTGCAAGTAATAGGATGGAAATCTTAATCTTCTCTGTCCTGGCCCTTCTAAATTTCAATCTGGAGGAGAGGAATAATAAGCCCAGGGCAAATAGACCAGTGTGTATTCTGGGGTAGCATTCAGTGCCAGGAAAAGAACAGGTTGAGAAATCTCAGCGGAGCCAAAGCCACCATATCCAATGCAGATGAGGGTATGGCCCAAAAAAAGGTCAGAAAAAGACTGAATGAAGCCTAATATTACATYAAATCTTACTTGAGGACTGGCTGGTGACTTCCCTGAAATCTTTGGCACTACTAAGAAGTACCTATATGYGTGAATTGCTGTTCTCAGTGATTTTAACAAGGAATCACGACCTGGATGCTTGGTTTATAGGATTAGGCCTCGGCAGCTGAGTGATGGATTAATTGGTAGCCAATGGAATCAGGCAGATTATGAGGAGACTGTCATGTTTTGCAAATTTGGGGTGGTTTGGTGGAGAAAAAGTTTGATGTTGGCCTGTATGCTGCTTACAAAGTAGCACCTGATCATCATGCCTGACTTGAGTCTCCCTTTTTCAGTTGTAGGCTTTAACCATATTGGCACAATGCACTCAGATCCATGYGCTGCCCCAGGCAAGCGGCTGCAGAACCACATTCATCTAGTGTCGCAYCCAAGCCAGTAAGCCCTGCTAAAGTGTCTTTGGATTCTGGTTTTCCTTGTGGTACTACTCTGTGCCCCAGAGCTGTGAACTTGCAGCCTGTAAACTGTGCTTTGGCCCTGAGTGCTCGTGTATTTTCTTCTCAGAGTGTTTTATGGCACTTGAGGATGTGAGAGCTAGTAACTATATTATCCACATGATCTGACATATCCCTGGGAGAATGAATTGATGTTGCATTGCCTTTGACTTCAAGTTTTTGGAATAAAGAGGAAATAAAAATGCAGCTGAAATTAACATTTTATGACTTTTTCTGTGTTCCTGAAGATAAAAGAAAAATACACTTTGTCCTTTCCAGGGGTGTATTTTCAAGCACCTTAGAATTTTCAATAAACAGCAGGGAAGCATTCTTTTTTTCTGTTAGATTTTTAATGTTTTGTTAATTATCTGATGGTGTAAGCAGCTATGTAGACTGTAGTATTCAAGTGGCTTGTAATAAATGAAATGATTTTCAGTAAAATTGAATTGCTCTAAAAACAAAAATTGGAGTAGTTTTACAAATTATGTTTTCACTTTGGAAATACTCAAAAGCACATTTTTCTTCTAGCTGTTCACTCAGATTGCCCTATYGGTAAGCATATGTCACGAAAGGGTTTGATATTACAGCTAGGTATGAGAGGCCAAATAATTAGGAAAATGCAGCAAATAACATGTCACAATGTCTGTTTAAAGTTAGGGAAGATACTGAGATCAGCAGGGGAACTCCAGTTTTGCAGGCTGTTTGTGGCTTTCATTGTGATTTAAAGCATCCGTTCGCAGTGGTTCAGTTTCCTCGCTTTGTAAAGCTGAGGAGAGGATCCTCTGGGGAGCAGCCAGCTTTGAATGACTCATCTGGGACCAAAGMCTACTGAGGTGGATGGAGACTTGAGTGAAATGAAGCTGGATCCAGATCTTCCAGGATACTGGAGGTGACGAATGTGCACAGAAAACATATTGTTAAGGCTGCTATTTGTCAAAGTTGTAAGTTACATTTGAAAAACCACCTCTCACTTTTTTTCTCTAAAAACATGCAAGAGTGTTGTGTCTTTTGAGACAGCTGCTCTCTCCTGCTGTGACTTTCATAAATGGCTTAGTCTGAAATGTTAGTGCTTTAATTTTGGTGGATTTGATGTCAGTGTTGAAAGAAAAGACTTTTGAAAGCTGAAGAATATTCTTATTTCTGGGAAAAYTTGAAGACCTTGAAGCTGAAATCTTTCCAGTGTTTTTTGATTATCTAGAATGACAGGATTCAAGCTAGTGGGTCTTTAAGACCTATTGTAATGTAAAATATTAARAAGTGTCTCGTGAGTTATCCTGTGCAGCATGGAGACTTCACCATGGAGGATTATTTAAGTGTTTGGGATCTGAACTATGACTAAACCCCATAATATTAGGATGTGTACAGCAGAGGAACAGTACTCAGTCTTTTCTATCTGGTTTTATCTTCTTTTTCCCTTTGTTAAAAATTTCTTTCTGGGGACAGATGCTACCAAGATGCATAGAAATAATTTCCAGCTTGGATATTGTCAAGGGTAAAACCAACTGGGCCCAGTTCATCCTCAGCTGGAGGCCTCAGAAGACCACAGAGTTACATCAGAGGCAACCGCAATCTGCTAGACTTTGTTTTTGTAAACATCCCCTCCTCACCAGGGTAACTAACTCCCAGAGAGTTGTCATGCAAGCAAAGGTTTCTTCTGTCACGGCGCTTCTCTCTTCAGCCCTGTGCGTGAGCACCATGCTGTTTGAAGGTATGCTGCTGTCTCATCTGTGAGGGGATCAGACCTTCCCAGAACAAGATGGATCCCAAGAGAGAGACATCCAAGAAAAGCAGCACAGAGCATTTAATTGGTAAGCTTTGGTAGCCTCTTTTTATTATTTGGTTTGTTTTTTTTCCTGATGATTATAAAGGAATAAAACCAGTTTAAAAAAGTATATTTAAACCCAAGGCTTCATCATAGGTCTCTCCTGCAGGTTAGACTTGAAAATCTTAAAACCTGTTCTGTTAGTGATGCAACAAATTATCTTGTACTGGCCTGCCAGCATGCTTCAGCAATTRCCTTCTGGCAAAATGACCTCCAGGCATTAAAATGGCTAGTTCAGCTGTTGGGCCATAGATACATAGGGATGGGTGGAAAATAAAAGCATGAGTGATTGAAGAATGGTAGAGGAATTTTTCAGTCCCCTCAAAAGACACTTCATCTGTTTGAGATTGTGTGATTAAGATGTAGTCCTGCCTTCAAGCGAAAGATCTGATACCAAAGAAAAAGTTTTACAGGCAGCACTTGCTGTTGTCACCATTGTGTCTGGCCATAAGAATGGAGCAGGACAAGCCCAAGTCTCTGCAGGATTCATCTGGGTGCTTGTAGAAAGCAGAGGGTAGATAGTGGTTACAAAAGGCTGAGGCTATTCCATCTCTGTGGGAGAAGAGACATTCCCAACTGCAGTCCTTTACAGTCTTCATAGGGTTAACTTTGATGCAAGCTTTTCATTAGTTTTTCAAGTTTGTCACCCACATTTTCAGTTTATTGATTGAGTGTATCAAGAAATACCAAAGTGAATTAAACATTYTGGAGTTTTTCTGCAATTGCTTATTGATGAGCTCTCACATTCTGTAGTATATTGCACCTCTTGATTTGCAGTGGTTTTGGTGAAGTGAAGGTTTTGGTGGTTGTGACTCACAGTTCATACGCAGGTATGGCAAAGCAGGTCATTGATATGTTAGCTTGTGGCTGATCCTTGATTCTTCACTGTTGTGTTTTTCTAGACACTTCCATTTGTTTTRTGATAGAAGGTATGAAACTTTGGGGCTAATCAGAGAATATTTGTGGTGGTCTTTGGTGGTCTAGGCCTGACTTCACTATTTAGAAGATGTTATTTGTATATCCTACTTTTCTCACTGGAGTCAAAGTTTACAATGTTGACATCAGGACCTCTAGGACAGTTCTTATGGAGAGTGATTCAGTTGTTCTTTGTCATGTTTTGGATGTGTATTTCTTTCCCAGAGTAGTGTCATTCCTAGCAGGAATTCACGTTCATTCCTTCACAGTACTGTCCAGGTGGATGCTGGTACATGCTGCTAAAATCCAAAACTACTRTGAATGATCTGGATGGTTTCTTCATGACAAGTCTGGCACTATAGAAAAAGACCTTCAAGTGTTTTTCTATATGCTAGTTGTTTAGGTGAAATAGAGAGCACAGAACATGGTGTTCTGATGAACAAAAGACCCCTTCATGATTACTGTTTCTCCAAGCTTTGGATTAACGATTATGAATCCATTCCATGAATTTCCTTGATCTTTTTCTACTGATTAAGAGACACTCAACTGCTTGTACCTGCTGTAATTCAGGTACCTGCTGCAGCCTAACACCCTGCTCGCAAAGATCAGAGTGGCAAACAAACAGCTGTGAAAGTGTTATGTTTGCRTACTGAATCTTAAGTCTTGTCTTCAAATACATGGCCTTAAGGTTTACGTGTTAATTTTACTCAAGTGAACTGCTCAAATCATTCCTGTGAGCAATTGCAGAAGGGTTGATGGTACCTCATTAGAAAAATATGGACTTCAAATTATTGTTTGATGGGAAGAGTCAGAACGAAAGCCAGACTGCAGACAGTAATTACATACTCAGCTCTCGTGGCAAATATTCACAGGAAAGCCTGAAACTTGGCCCTATTGGACAGAAGCTTATTTACACKTGAGTGATTAAATGTGTAGTGGGAACCTCAGAGGTACGAAGGGAAAAACTGCAAGGAGCAAAGGACTCTGTTGTAGCATCTTTCTTTGTAGTTAACATACTTCATTGCCAGAGCTCACRGTGCAGCTAGGCACAAAGTTAACTGAGAGGAATGAGCTGGAGAAGGAGTACTTTGTGTCTYGTCTTCCAGGATTGCCACTGTACCCTGACAAACCAGTCAATCCAGCTCAGCTAGCATGCTCCAGGGGACACTCTCCTWAGCCTCTCTCTTTTATATATATCTCTTATATCCTCCTGCTGTTTCACAGGATGCTAAGTGTTTCTCAAAAACTACAAAAAAAAGTGCTTTGTCCTTTTTGTTTATCTATTTCTATCAATATATGAATTTTCTGTAATGTCAGAAATTTCTATTTTTCTTGAGTAAACATATCCAAAACCACTGTGAATTTCTGTATCAACATGAGGGCTGGTTTTGGTTTTGCTTTGTTTGTAAGAAAAGTAKAAGTAAGAAAAGAGACAGTCTTGTATGACAGCTCCCATGAAAATAATGGCAGGCTTCCCGACATGTGCCGTGCCCAGCACACTGGCACGAGGCCAGCGCAGGGGTTGCTGAACATTGCCCATTCTCCGAGGAGGCCTCTGAGCCTTCATCCTTTCCTGCTGCTTTTACTGAGATACAGAGGGGAAACACAAAGTGTGAGCATCTGCATTCAGCTTCTGTTCTGTTGAAGGTCAAGCCTGCAAAAACCCTCCTCTGGCTCAGACTTTGCAGCCAGCCTGCACTCATGGCTAGACTACTCTTGCTTCCTTTGCTTTTCTCCTTTTCTCACAGCTGCTCTACTGATCCAAGTTTTTTTTTTTTTTTTTTTTTTTTTTTCCTCCCTTTTAGCAGTGCTCCGTCCTTGTGGCAGAACTGTCCTCTTTCACTCCTCACCCTTTTGCAGACCTCTTCTTCCATGAGGGCTTCAGCAGCTCCCACCGCTCTTCCCTTTTTAAAGGCAGCTCCTTGATCCGTTTTCCCCTACAAAAGACTCTCCTAAACTTTTAGTACTTGAAGAACTCAGCACTGCTTTTGTTTCAGACACTAAAATAAAACCATTAATATTTTGGGATGAGAAGAGTTTGAAMACGTTGGAAGGATTAGCTGAGGCATGAGTATGCATTTGGATACAGATTTGCTTCCACTGATTTAGAAGCTTGTCTTCCGGTGGATGAACTGGTCCATCAGTCTTCCTCAAAGCTTCCATCTTAAGATAGCAGGAATTCCTCTCATTTTCTGTATTTCCTGCTCAGTACTGTACTAAATCTTTCAACCCATCCCTGATATACTGACAGTGATTCATGTCCATGGATATTTCACTTGATGATTTATTTCTCCATCAAATCCCCCAGTGCTGGCAATGCCTTTCACTTTTCCTCTTCCTTTCCTGTTGCAAAATGTATTTTTTGAACTTTTTAACCTTTTGTGCAGAAGGGGTGGCTGTCTGGATGTTTGTTTCGGTGCTTTATGGCCTTTAGTGCGTGTAGGAAGGTGGGAGAGGGACTTTTGGACTTTGCAATCTCTCATTATTGCAGCAGACCAGATCTCTGCCCCTCAAATAATTCATCTCAAAATTTACTTTTATTGTTTTTCTTTCTTCTGTAGCTGACAGACGGGAAGGAATTGGTATCTGCGGCTGGATCCTGGTTTCTCTTTCTTTCCTGTTAGTACTTATTACTTTTCCTATTTCCATCTGGACCTGTATCAAGGTAAACTAGAGGGATTTGGAGCATGTAAATAATGCTCTATAATCATCATTGTGACTTATATGCATTGATTTATTCATTTTGTTAAAGGAGATACTTCACATTTGTTTTCTGGAAATCATCTTACAGCAAAGTTGTGTTTGAGACAAAGAGCTCCAAGTTCTTCCACAGACTTTCTGTATCACTACAACTTAGTAGTTTAATTTCTTTTCATCTCAGCTTCCGTTATCAGTTAAACTTTCCCGCTTTACCAGAACACTGGTTGACTAAATCTACAAACTTTTCTAGAGAACACTGATTTGATGCTGCCAGCAATAGTGCTAAACGAACACRGGTACTGATGAAAACAGGAACAAGTCCTTGCCTTCAGGATCTAGTCAGCTTAAAACTGAAGTCCTTTCAACACATAGCCATAATATGATTAATTTTAAACAATTTTTTAGAGTTGAGCTTCTGGGGTGATTGTCCTGAATGCCAGGTCATGAAGAGTCCTTACACACTAACTRAAGTAGTTGAGTAGATTATCTGATGAGAGAGAGATTGTACTGTGCCTACAGCTCCTCTGAGTTCAATTCTGGCCTTGAAGCAAAGCCATGGGTAAACTCCATTAGATCAGTGGCAATTCTTGCATATTTGGTCTGACTTGTAAGCTATTTGCAGGGCCAGGGCTTGACTTTTCCCAGCAAATGATGACACGAGGAGAAGACATAAAAGACTTTTAGATTTTTTCATTCCTTTATTAGTTGTATTTATTTTCACATTTAAAATGCATGTCAAAGATTTTTTTTAAAAAAAAGTCAGGCCAGAGAGCAGGAATATAATTAGTTATTAAATTCTAATTTTAAAATATTTTTTTAGGTCATCAAAGAATATGAGCGTGCTGTTGTATTTCGACTGGGGCGCATACTATCTAAGAAACCAAAGGGACCAGGTGAATGCAAGCAGTTTTATTCTTAAGATAAAATAGTTTTTATTCTGCTAAGATGCACTGATTTTATTAAGATCCATTGTAACCACACATAGAATTGTAAAGGTCCATAAAACCCTTCACAGCATGTCCTTGCTGCTGTAACTCCTTTACCTACAAGCCTGTGGCTGTGCTGTTTGTTTTCCTAGGTGATGAAGCCATCTGCTTATCACCATCCAGCACAGAAAAAAAACTTGGAAAACTTTGATATCAGATATGACTGTGCTGAAGTGGGACCCAGAAGATTTAAATACAGTCTTTAACTCTGCCACAGACTTTCCTGAGTAACTGTGGCTGCTTTCTCCATACCTCAGTTCCAACACTACTACTTGTTGCTTACTCTTTAGCTGTCTTCTGACCTAAATAGTAAACATTTCAAGGGCAGGAACATTTCTACACACTGCATTTATCCAGAACTTGTAGCAGTTGCCAAGGATCAGGTTACAAATTGCAATTACAAAACAAAACCAATAACACAAGGTATTTGCATCGGTGCAGTTACCACCTCTGCTCAGTGAAACTGTGCGAACTGGAAGTTCAAGTGTGAAGAAAWAGTGATACTTGCCTTCCTCATGGTCCACATGGTCCAAAGAGGAGGTAGGGCAGTGCAGAGCTATTCTGCCTGGCTCTGGGCACTTAAGCAAGGTGCCTGTATTAGAAATACGGTCATGCCAAGTCTCCGTCTCCAGTGAATGGAGACAGTGGGGACTCCTTCACAGGACAATTCAGACCTAGGACAATGTTGCTGATGTGAGGGCCTGCAGGTGGTGGATGAATCTGAATCTGAGAGATGTCTTTTCTGGGGACTCGCATATTATGCTGTAAATGGCTTACTATCTAGGGAGGGGAAACTAAACGAAGGCACTTAAGTAATTTTTTTTACTAAAAGTCATATGGCAGATTTGAGAACTGAACCTCAATCTGTCTATCCCCAGGCCAGAGCTCTAGGCTGTTAAGCTGAAGTAAATTCACATTATTTGCAGATATCTGCACTTCCTTCTGTTACTTGAAAATTCAAAATCTCACGCCTGTTACCTCCTACAGCAGAAAGGACAGCTGTAATAATAAAGCAGAGCATGGCTCCCTGGCCCATTCCCATGCCTTGTGGATGTTTTTGTGTGTTTGCTCTGTACATACCAGGATATCTGACTCTTGAATTAGCTTTCAGAAGCAAGCATATTGTCTGATTTATTCTTATTTTTCAGGTTTGATCTTGATACTTCCTTGCACAGATATTTTTATCAAGGTTGATCTCAGAACTGTTACCTGTAAAATTCCTCCACAAGAGGTAACTATTTTCTAGTAGCCATTTAAAACAAATAAAACGTAGAACTAATTTCTGGHAGGATCAAGAATAACGCAGGTGGTTTATATTCTTGGAGCTGTGGCCCATATTGAATTTAGCTTATTTGTAGCATCTTCTGACTTAAAAAAAAAAAAAAAAAAAAATCATTGCAGGCCAAGCAATGATGTCAGCCTTCTTATGCTGACATTCAGAACTGTGAGATAAAACGTAAAGAAGGCAAGGGTACAACTGCAAAAATTCCCGATTGTATTATTATTCCACACATGGAGATGAAGTAATAAACTGGGGTAAGATATTCAGAAACTAATGTTCTGATAAAATTGGATCTGGCACCTCACTATTCAGAAGTGCCTTCACTGAAGTTATAATCACTGCTTACAATTGTAATACACTCTATAACTRTCTTAAAAGCAAATTACATATATGTAATAAATCACGTTAAATTTAAAGTAATTCACAGAAAATCCTCTACRAAGCTCTTACCCTAATAAGAATGTCAAGGCTTATCTTTAAGCATTTTGTTGAAAGATGTTGACCAGAGAATTTGATCCGAAGAATCAGTTGCTGAGTTTGAGGCTCCAGCCCCAGTACGGTGCAGTGGTTTCTGCTCGGGGAATTTGCATTACTGTCCCCTTCCCTAAGCAAAGAGAAGGACAGAGTGGTAAAGCATTGGTCTCAGGACCCCTTGGCTCTTGGTTGTGTTCTGYAGGAGAGGTTTCTTCTGCTGTTGTCTTTCCACAGTCACAAACAGCCTTTTTCTTAGAGAAGCTGACAGTATGGTTTGTAGGGGCACATGTGGCAAAATGAAAAGTGGCACCCTCAAAATGGAAGGCAGAGAGGAAGGTGGTTAAAGTACTTGAGCCCTTATGCTCAGCAGCTGTTTGCAGAGATAATTGCAGACAGAAGATGCTTGGGAGTAGCACCATCAGTGCTCCAGTAAGGCCAGCTGCCTGCAGAACCACAACAAATTTGCCTCTCCTTGCACTGTCAAAAGATGGTGTAGTTTATTTATGAATATTTATGCATTTTTCAAGYGTTTCTTTCTCACAATTTCATTTCACTTCCCATTTCACTTTCTTTTAATTTGCTAATCTTTCTTACAAATATGTTATTTAGCTAAATTAACACAGATCTGCTGAACTACATGCAATGTATAAAAATAGCAATAGCCCTTTTCTACAACAAAGATATAGGATAGCCATCATTTATTATTGAAAAAAAAAATATGCAGGTTACGGGACTCCCTCATTACTGAAACAGTTGTTTAAAGGTTATGTACATTTTTTTTGTACTTGTTTACACTGTCTGTGATGCAGGATAACTTCCCTGAAGTTATTTCTCAGGGAAAGGACAAAAAAAAAACAAAATAAATTCTTAGTTTCTGAGAATTATTGAGGCCTTTCCTTCACTAAAGGAAACAAATTATTCCCCTTCTATGGCAAGGGTTCTTGGATCCCTTTCTAATGCTATAGAATTATAGAATCAGTAAGTTTGGAAGGGACCTATGGAGATCATCTAGTCCAACCTCCCTGCTCAGCAGCGTCTCCTAGAGCATGGTAGACAGGGTTACATCCAGGCAGGCCTTGAAGATCTCCAGAGAAGGAGACTCCACAACCTCTCTGGGCAACCTGGTCCAGTGCTCCGTCACTCTCACAGGGAAGAAATTCCCCCTCACGGTCAGGCAGAACTTCCTGTGCTTCAATTTCTGCCCATTACCTCTTGTCCTGTCACATGGGACAACTGAAAAGAGTTTGTCTCCATCCCCTTGACACCCTCCCTTCAGGTACTTGTACACATTGATAAGATCCCCCCTCAGTCTTCTCTTCCCCAGGCTGAAGAGGCCCAGCTCTCGCAGTTGTTCCTCGTAGGGCAGATGCTGCAGCCTTCTGATCCTGTACATTTCTCCAATGCAGATTCTCACAAAAGATGCTGTTACTATTCAAGTAGATGGGGTGGTGTACTACAGGATCCACAGTGCTGTCAGTGCTGTCGCTAACGTCACCGATGTCCATTCAGCTACCTTCCTCTTGGCACAGACAACCTTGAGAAATGTTCTAGGTACAAAGAGTTTGGCTCAGCTCTTGGCAGGTCGTGAAGAGATTKCTCACAATATCCAGGTAAATTTAGTTCTTGAGATGATTACTGACCGCTACGGTGATTTGTTCTGAGTGGCAGATCTTAGAAATGATATCTCTTTTTTCTTTAATAGTGACAGCAAAAGTCTTTTTTTATGTTTTTTTTTGATGTCTTTTCAATTATATAGCTCACTGCTAAAAGTAAGAAAGAACTATTGTAAAGATATTTCCCCAGCTTCCTATAGAAGAATTATTTCCTATCAAAATGCAATGAAGATTTTGAACTTACCCAGTGAATTGTATAAAACAGTGTAAGTAGTCTTTGCACAGAGATTGCTGCAAGCTCTTCAGAACTGAGTGATGACCAAGTCTACCACTTGTAGGAAGCTCTACCCTGAGCTGACCCTTAATTGGAGTTTAAACTGGCATTAGAGAAGCCACGCAGGAGGATGCCCTTATAAATTTCCTAGTTATGGGAAAAGCTTCAGGTACCCCCTCCTAGTCTCAAACACCAGTGTCACCCAACAAGAGGAACAGGGCTGCAGTACCTGCCATACTCACACCGCCTCTGATGTCTCTGCCAGAGGAGTGCGCTGTGTTTCTGTTGTATGGATTGTCGCTCCACATTTCCACCTAAAAGGCAGGGTAAATCACATGTTTTTCTCTCTGCCATCACTGCTATTATTGGGTTGTTTGTCTCTAAGACTATCCTTGACAGTGCTACGGAGCAATGGGGGATCAAAGTGGCTCGTGTGGAAATCAAAGACGTCAGGATTCCTGTGGCGATGCAGAGGGCAATGGCAGCTGAAGCAGAGGCCGCACGAGAGGCAAGAGCTAAGGTGAGGCCCATGGCAATGTTCACCCCTGACTGTCCTATATTTTTGTCTTGGACATCCAAGTACATATTTATTTTCTCTCTATCCTAAAGGTGTCTTTCCCATCTGTTGAGTTCATTTCCATTTCTCTTACTCTGCAGGTTGTGGCAGCAGAAGGAGAAATGAATGCTTCTAAAGCCCTCAAGCAAGCCTCTGTGGTTCTGACCGAGTCTCCAGCAGGTCTTCAGCTGCGCTACCTGCAAACATTAACTACGCTGGCAGCAGAGAATAATTCCACCATCGTCTTCCCTCTCCCCATAAATATGCTTGAGACCTTGGGGCAGAAAAATAGAGGGGGGTAGGTACTGTTTTACTGTAATTCCTTGTGCAGAGAGATTTTTAAAGGTTTCCCAGGAAGCAAGAGGTTCTGGGATGCCAGAATTAAATGAGATAGCATGCTTTGATCCTCTGTATCAAAAAAAGAGTAAAAATAGTTCAATTATAGCCACAGATAGCTCTCACATCAAGAAGACCGTATTTGAGCACAGAAAATTGCARAATGGAGACATCAAGCTGTTTCAGCTCAGACTTCTCTCCAGGTGAAATGGCAGGCAAAATGTAAAAGGCATGTTGGAACTAACATGAAATTTTAATGATGTTTTTCACCTCATTTTACAGCTTTATGAGTGCAGTAATAATCTGATGATTTGTCTCCTAACAAGAACCTATGAGCTCTTGATTAGCTCATAAATCTACTCCACAGTAGAAGGGTTAGATGCTGCCATTTAACTCAAACCAAGAATTTGTCCCTAACCTTAAGAGAGATTCTTCCAGAACTACTAATAGAATTACTGGATAATTTGTATGTGACTGGAACAGGTAATTATTTATCTTATATAAAGTAGTATACAACAGTTGCTTTACTGGCTTCAATGGAGTTTTTGCTTGTGTAAAAATATAAGAATCAAGATTTTGATTTATATGCTCTTTGCCATATCACTGAAATTCCTATCAGCTCTGTAATGAAAGGAAAAGAATATATATCTGTGTATTACAGCCACATTTCTTAAACTTTTGAAAGCTGAGCTAACCTTGAGGGAATTGAATTACCCTATGTGAATTTAAGTATTTTGCTTTTCCCTTCACGGGAGATTTCTTATCCTCCCTTGCAGATGTCATAAAACAGTGGTACCACTTTTTGTAGTATGAGCTTTCCCCACCCTTCATCTGTGCTGTGCCTGGCAGTTGAGGAGGAGAAGTTGGTGATATCCGAGTTCACAGCCTTCAAAAATGGCTGGCCAGCTCACATTTCRGACATGCTGATGGGCTGCCTGCAAATGAAGCAGCAGGCTCTTGTGGTTTGGCTATTCTGATAGRTGTTGTCCAGTCTCATCCACAGATGGCCCACCACTGTCTCCTCCTATCCAGGAGAGTCATCAGATTGCCAGGTTAACTTTGACTATCAGTTCTGAGATTGCTGGCACAGACCTATCCTATTTTAACTGAAGTACAACACAAGCAGTCCAGGTGACAAATTTGTGGACACAGTAGCCACTGGCAGAAGGACAGTGGTGTGAACATCTGGGGATGGCAACCTGTTCCACCAACATAGCTTGCCTCTGCAGCTCATCTCTGCCTCAGGTATGACCATCTGACATCCTCAGGACAAGACTGCAGGTAAAAATAAATAAATAAATAGAAATAACTGCATTTACTTCTCATCCTAGTTATCAGTGTTATCAATACTGTATTTTTATGGACACTACTATTTTAGGAGAATAAAGGTTTTAAGTTTTGGGGTTTTATTTGTCATCTTACTGTGTTATTTGTGGAAGCCTTTATAACTGTAGCATCAAAACTTCCCACCTGCCCTGTTGACAAATGTTACATCTMCACGAGAGCTCTCTGCATACCCACAGAAGCAGCAGTGCCTTTGAGCACACACACTCACAGACTGCTTCAATTTTTTAAAAGTAATGAAAATTAATTTAATTATTTTTTAAAAAATAAAGAGAAGAAAAAGAAAAGAAAACAGATTGAGGGCACAGAATACTTTTTAATTACAATGAGCTACTAGCACTAACTAGCCTGTGCAGGACTCCTGGGTCAGAAACATCTTGCCCAGTTTCCGGTCCATCATGTTGAGCCAGTTCCAGTTTCAGCTGCTTCAGAAGTGCACGTGGGAATCCTGCTGCAGGTACAAGTTTAATGGTGAAAGTTAGAAATGAAGTCGTGCTGAAGTACGAGTGTCCAAATCCCTTTTCTTTCAGGAAGAAGGTGAATGTGATAAGCCCACAAATGACCAGTATTCTTTTGGACCCATGCAAATTTCTTGGCCTCTAATGTGACAATGGCTGGGGCAGTTACCAAAACTGATTAAAAACACTTTTTTTTCACTTGATCCCTCACAGCATAATTGCGTTGTTGAGTAATGGCCAGGGAAACAGAAATTCATGCTCTCTGTCAGTAGCAGGGACACTAAACACAGTAATTAGTAGAAAACTGCAATTTTTGATATGTTATCCACCTACATATACCTCTGCAGGAAGATATTTCACTCAACCATTCCATTTTGTCTATGAGAAAGACAGATAGCAACAAAAGCATCTCTGCCACGTTTCAGGTGCCTCTGACAACTACAGGCTTTGCAAGAAAAGCAGATGGAGCTGGGGAGCAGCACAATCTTTCARAAGTGGCACAGGGAGTCATGCGTGTTCATGAAGTCCTGCAGCTGGGCACAGGCTTGCCGCTGAAGGGTGGCTTGGCACATTTTGTCGTCTGGAATTTTCTCCACCCAGGCTTGTGAATCAAGGAAGTACTGCAACCTAAGTAAAAATAGGGAAAGTAAAGGAGGTAATTCATTACTGAGCAGCTGGAGACCGTGGACCCCACAAGGCTCTATCCTTCCATTGCACCATCGCTGAGGTTGGGTAGTGCATTAGCCAAGAAACCTGCCTGAAACCTGGCTCTAGTTTCATCAACACGTTAACTGCACTCTGAATTAAGTTTAGGAAGGRTTGGTGCCAAGTTGGGACAAGCAGTTCCAGAAAGCAGTGCTCATACTTCTATAGAGATGGTCTCCCTCTGATAAGCTTTCAAAGGCACTACTATTCTCCACTTTGGTATAGGGAAATTAAACATGGGAGATAGATACATTCCTTACTGATATTTAATACAGACATACTGAATTTTCTGCTCAGGTAAATTCTTTTTTTTTTTTTTTTTTTAAAGAAGCGAACAGCAATGAGAAATTAGAAAAATGGGCCATACATAGAGATGATAGAAACTTTGAGAGCTGTTCTTAGACACAGTCCCATGCATTTCTTTTGCAAATTCACAAACTGTACAAGGCATTCAGAGTAGCTGGAACAGTGCACAAATTCCCCATTCTCCTTTTCTGGTTGTGATTTTTTTTTTTTTTTTTTGGATCCAGTAAAACAAGGGGCAGATTTTGATGCTGAGAAGTGTGGAAACCAAGCTGGGCACACACAGATGTGCCAGTAGCTTGGCTGGCCATGCTGTTCCCCACAGAGGAAGGGCAGCTGCCCTTTTGCCAATGGTGTGCCTATGTAAGTGGCACTCTGTGCATTTTTAGTAAAGCCCGCAGAATCGATCCCTAGGAAATTTGGCCCTCTCTTCACTTTCTGGAGGCATTGCACTACTTTGGGTACCCTTTGAATACGTTAGCCATGACAACAGCCACAGCTCAGAAAATGTTGCATTTACCTGTTGTTGTAGTCAACTGTTTGTCCRTCCTTTCCCATGAGGAGGTATCGTTTGCCAGTTTCCATGTTTAAGTTGCAGCTGGAGCGCTTTATGAACTGTCGGTGGGCACCCACGGCGACGCTCTCATCAGCAGCTGCGGCATGAAAAGCGAAAGCTCCATAAACACCATTTCTAATAAAGAGTAGGACCATAGGCAAAGGAACACAACCCCGTGCAATCCTGTACAATACTGCTAACGCAAGGTAGCATTTCGCTCAAGAGCTGCTACTTGACAAGGCAGTAAATRGCCATCCTGTGGCAGGATACTATGCCCTTAACATCACCTATCTTAAAAAGTCATTTTTATCTTAGCTGGTTGTCTTGGCCTCCTCAACAGTCACTGGAGGAAGATTCCCACCTGAAGCATGAGGCACTGGAAAAATAGAGCAATACGACACGTTCTTTGAATAGAAAAGAGATTTTCTTGTCCCTGCCATCYTGCTAACTGGTTTCCCAGCTACTGACTGCTCCTGAAGAACTGACAGTGCTSCATTCCCTAAYATATGATTTGCTATTTGAGAYRAGCAGCTRCASGGCTTTGACACAGTAGTGCAGACAMCATCAATATAACTAAAATGCAGACAACATCAGTATGCTAACTTCTTTCTTACACTTTTTTGAAATAYAGTGCAAAATGCGGCACATATAACTATGGTGCCAAATTCAACRTTAAACTAGCTCAAATTGCAGGTAAGACTACAGTCTTCTATCCGCTAACACAGGCTTGTGCAGCCTCTGCTCTTTAAAGTGTTAGAAGTTTAGTATTCAAAATAACATCCTAGGAGTAAAATAGAATCAGAAAGGTTGAATATTTTAATGCTAATAAGACTTTAGAGAATTTGAGGTAGAGTGCAAATCTGTGAAATCTAGTACTAAAAATTCCTAAAATCTAAGAATCTAATTCTGGTAACTTGCATTAATTTTTATATCTAACACTTAAAGCCCAGAGAAAAGAAGAGTCAGTGCTCAGTAAAATATGCTGCTTTACATGAGCATTTTTTTCCAAAGAATAATATAGCAGCAAAGGTTTTATGCAAGATTTTTCTATTATTTCTACTCTACGTAGTAGATTACACTGATTTTTCATTTTGTTCAAAGAAGGCAAAGGAATGTAATGATGGATCAGAATTACTTGCAAAAATGATGAAGTTTTGTCTCAAGTTTATCATGTTTGAATTACCATGGCATTTTCACTTCCTTTGCTTCACAAATGACCTGACAGAGTTCAGACTCTGAGGACCATAAACATTTGAGCTCTTACTTAACAAGTAATCATGTAACTTGCAATTTTAAATCTCCGATTTAAAACAAAGATAAATTTAAATTACCATAATAGTCCAAACTATACAAGCAGAATTAAGTTGGAATGGTTCCTTCAAGTTCTGGAATCTACAATAGGAAATATAAAACTGAATCTGTGCTATGTTACAAGGGCTATACTACTCTTCTAACAGACTCATAGGGCAGCATGCACATTAATCCAAAACACACGCACCAATTCTTATAATAATCAGAATAATCTGAGGAATGTACACGCGTAAGATTTTTGCTGACTCCTAAACACAAATAAGTTTTTCCATATCTCTTCTGAACCAGTGCTGTCTTTTCAATGACTGATACTGAAATAATGCCGGGAGTCCACAGAATGAGCTGTCACCCAACCAATTCTCATCTACTTTTGGTGCCAGCAAAGTGTTACCAAAACACCTTACTCTGCTCCCAGCTAACACCTTTTAATTTGTTCCACTAACTCCTAGAGAAACTACAACCTGGATGGTAGTGGGACTTGACTCTAGCTAGCTAACTGAACAGCATACCTTTTTTTCTAGTATAGGTATGGGCTAGAACAGGGGGAAATATGTCATTCAGTGTCATTCCTCAGTCAAAGTTTAGGTACAATAGTGACCAACCTCACCCCAAAAAAATCTTTCCAATGCTTGCCTGTGAATTGTAGGAATAAAAACAATGATATCCAGAGCTCTAACTTCTCTAGTTCCTGTAGATTTTCTGGAGGGATTAACAAATCTTTCCATCAAGGTACTGTAACCTCCCAGAGTCAGTCACTTGGTACAGTATCTTTCCCCCTGCACACAGAAAGCGCTGGCTGTTAGTAATGAGGCTAAAAAAAGTGTGGATTTGATCTTCTCATGGTAACTGGACTTTGGGTATGAATCACGAGTTCTGTGCCATATAAAGTACTTGGTGACACCACCAGTCCTCTGGGTAGAGATCAARGGAATAAGCTAATTATTCTGGTCAAGGCATGGAAGATTTTGGAACCTTTAAAGTCTTTCTTTAAAGGCAGTCTCCAGGCTAAAAGACATGAGAGACAGCCACATGATACCATGGTGGTTAAAGTCTGAGATGTCATCTGACAGCTTCTCCAGAAATTACTTGGAAGAATGTCTGTGTTCACTGATGCTGCCTGTAAAATAAAGTTCGTATCGGGACAGCTGGGATGGTGGGCTTGCAAGAGGACACTGCCTGAGAACAACAYAGATTTTCACAAGGTAATCAAATAAATAGAAAAAAARAAAGGTTTCTTTTTTTTYCCCATCAYTATTATTAAATCAAAGTTTCAKAAGTTTTCCTTTGTTCATTGAATTCAAGCAAGTTCARTGTGAGAACTCTCAGCCTTTTCCACAAGGCACACACTGAATCATTAACAAATATTTGAGTRACAAACTCTCTCTTCACTCAGGATCAAAACAGAGGTCAGTGGGTATGTCTACAGCAGGAAAGAGTGGATCAGTTAGACCAGTGTACAGAGTGAAATACTTGGTGCTGAGGACCTAATATCCACACTATGTGTGCTTTCAGGGGGGTTATTTTAGACTAGCTCCAGTTGGGTCCCCCATCCTGTTACGAATGCCCCATTARCAGTCAGAAAGTACCTTCTAGTTTAGTTTCATCTGAAAGGATGCTCCAAGATTGCAGCACAATGTGAACCAAAGCATGGAATGCGGAGATGATTCATTTCAGCAACCTACTCCTGAGCGGAGCTAAACCCAGCTAGACACTCCAAACAAGTCTTTCAATAAACCAACCTTCTTGGAAGTCTAATAAGTAAAAGRATCTGACCCTACTTTCTACTAATCTTCTTGGCCCATGGTCGTTGTCATTTAATTAATCTAGTTTTKCTACAGGTTAATACAAGTGCTCAAGCATTTTGATACTTACTGGCTTTAAGAATTCTCTGGATTTTGGCCTCATAGTAATCAAAAACATTCTTCTGTGTGCTATTGAGGAGCTCGACTTCATACACTGCAACAGACAACAACTGTATGAGGCCAGATGAAAACACAAAGTTATGTCCAAAACTGAAAGCACACTTTTGCCACATGTCAGTACAGAGGCCCATATATTACCTATTCATCAGTCCTAGGAMTATAAAAGACAATAGGACAGAAATTCTGTGTACCTACTATGCTTTCAGAAATTTAGATACTGATCAACATCCTCTAGATTTGTCATTTTGTTTTAGGAGCAGCTACTMTACGAGTAGGTTTCCACCCATATAGAGAAAGCTCTTTTTTTTTTTTTCCTGTCCTTCTGTTAGTGTCTAACTCACCAAAACTGCTGAATCAGTCTTCTGTGGGTAGCTCTTCCAATTTTTTAATCCAAGGAAGAAGCCAAAAAGGCAAATTAACAAAGGAGGAAATATTCACCTGGCTCAGCTCAGCAGAAGGAGCTGCTGGCTATGGGATGCCATGTACTAGGTACATTACTACCTACTGCTTACCCCTCTCATGCAACAATACAGATCATGAGGATGGTGGTACTCACTGGTCTTTTCTCACCTCTGTAATGTAATGGTACCCACTCTTCCTTCCTCCAGCATCCCACCACATCCTTCAGAGAGCATTCCTTTACCCTTTCCCTCCCCAAAGGACTACTGTAGCACAGGGACTCATTTCACCTCTTCAGCCTCCAGGCCAGATAGAGAAGCTGTTTATTTCCAGATAAGTCTCTATATATAAGACTCCAAACTTATCCTTAAAAAGCACTGTTTAAAATATATTGAAAATTATCTTCATGCCTTACCATAATCTGCRATCGGGTTGTAGCACACAAAATTGAAGCGTGTGTTTTCTGTTACCGCTCTACTGAAAGTTGATTTTTGTTTTGGGCAGGGCCCTGGAGTGAACAATAAAAGTTATGTCTCTATCTCTGTAGGTATGGATATTTTGATAGACATAGCGCACACATACTCATCCACTCAACGTTTTAGCAGAGAGTRCAATAAAACAGGAGAACAATTTCCTTAGGAGTGTAATGGAGAGTATTTACATATATACGTACATATACATCACATGTAATCTGACTACCTTTTAAACAACAGTTATGAATGTGGTACCAAGCACACTAGTGGATGCTCTGTGTCWTATGTTATACATTGAATTAAATGTAAGGATCACAATGGTCCATTTTGGACTTAAAAATTCTCAYGTTAACGGTTTTCAGAAGTAACTATCTTCTTTTAGACTGACTTATTTGGCAATTCATTACCTTCTGCGCACTGGCAAACATCTGCATGGCACACCTTTGAAAGCATTGCACTGTGCTGGGGTGCACTATAGAATACACTGCACTTTATTTCTGTAGAAAAGAAACAGGATAACTTGTTTCAGAAGGTTCCAGTGGAAGAGCTTAAGCAACTGAAACTACCTCTGTAGCCCAACTTGTCCCTGGTCCAGAGAAGTCAGAGCACTAAGGAGTTAGATACACATCAACAGTCTACAAAGACCTGCAGTCTAGGCACCTTGAATTCAGACAGCGCCTTTTCTTTCAGCTGGGCACTGAAATTCTTGCTTCTGTTTTGTTTGTTTAAGTTTTAGTCTTCCTTTTTGTTTTTTCGTTTGTTACTTCCCATAAGCACCCATCTTAAAAGCATCTGTTGACCATATGGTTACAGTGACCACTGCACCACTTTAGAGGGAGGAGATAGGCTCACCATCAGTTAATGGTTTGTACCTGGTACTCWTAGCCATCAGATAGAAAAGTCAACATGGGCCAAGCTTTGGGTGACATACACTGTCAGGGATACCTCAGCTTCAGCAAAGTAAAGGTTTCATCCTATTGTTTTCATGATTGTGGAAAATGGGGAAAGTTTGCACCTAATCTTCCTTGAATGGTGGATGAGATTTATTCTCCCAGAAACACTGTACTTAAGCCAAATCTCTGAGGTTGCCTCTTAGATGCATAGAGAGACAGACTGAACAAAGATAATATGAATGGAATATCCTTAAAAACACCGTGAGAAGCAGGAAGTCAAGAAATCTTATTTAAAAAACCATGAGTGTAAAAGTATATATGTTCAGTATATTTGCAATGATGGACCTTTCCTGAAAAAGTGTCAGTGTAGGTGCTTTTGAGCGATTGCTCTAGGAAATATTCAGGGTAGGTTCTTTAACACTGGAAAAAAAAATCACATGGTTTCGCACACTGCATTACAACTATCTTTCACTTTTATATTAAAAGCACTAGATCTCATTCCTAAAGCTYTCACTTTCTATACAGTTACATATTCATTTTTCTATTCCCTTCAGTTAGCATACCAGGATTGTAAAAATCATATAGGATGGCGTTTGCTGGCTGAACAAGGCCCATGGGATTGATTTGCTTTGCCCCAAAAGATATACAGTCTGGTTCTGGTCCACTTGTGAGCTGGAGGGAAAAGGAACAACAGCTGCGATGAGTAAACAAGCTCATTCTCCCCAGTTAGTTCCATATTCATTTGTGCCTGTATTAGCTGCTGAATGCTTGTTTCCGATGGTGGAGGTGTGTCAACTCTAACAGCTGTAGCCTCACCGTTAGAAGCAATTTTTTCCCATTAATTTATTGGGAGATTTTGTGGATGAGCTAGGAATCACTAAAGGCAAATTTGTGAGATACATGCAGTAAACTGACTGGTCTGACTCAGATCATCACTACTTTGAAGTTTACTTGAATAGGCACAAGCTTAATACATGATCAGAGCCTAYCCTGTACTGGGGGCTGCTGTGCCTTGTATGTGCCCTTTCTACACCAAAATGCTAAGGTCAGGGTGACCTGACATGACCTATTTAACATAGGTTTTGATCTATGTCAAATATACAGCTTCTCTAGGACAGTCATAACAGCCATAACATTTAAAATTATTCCTTTGGCTGTTGTCTTGCCTTTAGAAAAGCATTGCTCTGTGTAAGTCTTCTACAGGGATTACCTGCTATAGGCTACACAGGTGGACTATCTCAAGTGGGTATAGGGTGGAGTCATAATGCAAAATATGGAGAAATATACATGGAAACTAGGGAGCTTGATGACTCCACTTGTTTGTTAGTGTATGGATGTTGATCCAGAAATGTTGAACTTTGCATGTAAGGTATCCACATGGAATTTACAGGACCATCAGTTAATACTTTCATAATCTTGGACATAAAGACCTCCTATTTTTTTAGCAACTGTTCTAGCTAGAAAGGATTCCTTTGTTTTTTTGTCCAAAGACCAAATCTCAAACGTGGACTTCATTTATATTCTGTATATAAACACTATCTGAACTGGCAGAGGTTGAAATAAAAAAGAGAAACTGAGTTTGCTTACCTCACCAAAGTAAAGCAAAACCTTTCCTTCCTTGTACTCAAAGTGCTGAATGTATTTGTCTGAAGACATTACCAACTACAGTAAAGCAAACAAAAAAACAAACAAAACCTTATAAGAACAGAAATACTATTGCTATCATCCTTTTTATATTCTGATCTGCTTTGTTCTAACTGTTTGAGGTTTTGGATAGACATATTTTTGTTATTCTTGTTCTGAAAAAAAATGCTGAATATAGGCAAGAAATGACAAATTAATTATGTAATTTTGGTAGAGTCCAGCCTTCTTAGTGAGTTCCTTGTAACAGAAACCAAGACAAGGCTCAGGAGAGCACTTAAATACTTTCCTACRTTCACATATATTGCTGTCTTCACTGACTTAAAACATTTCATCACTATACATACTTAGGTTCTGTACCTGAATGAGATTCTTAGGGAATGCAGGGAAAAATAAGCAAGGAAGAGTAAAGAAAACAGTTTTCCCATCATTATTCTGTGGACTTTGGGAAGTTTTCCAGAGGAAATTTATGTAGAAAAGGGTATAAAAGATTGCACAGAAAAGCGTGCTTCTCACCTGTTCAAGCTCCTTTGTGTCAGGCTCCAAGCCACTTAATAGAGAGAGATCAACRAGAGACATCTTTGGCACATTGGCACCTGTAGACCTTTATAAAGGAGACTGTCGCCAGTGAACACTTACACTTAACAGCTAGCTTTGGTCTGAAGAGTTTAGCTCTTCAGCCATGCTAGTGATGAACCAAAAGATTACGTACAATTTAACTTTCCTCAGTGGATCTTAATTTGAAACTTAGCTACTTGACTAATAAAGAGTTATAAGGCAAAATTAGTCATCTAAACTAGYCAGCTAGTCATCTAAAACCAAGGTGTCTTGCCTCGTTAAATAGCCTTTCTATGTAGCTGATGATAGGCAAAAACAGTCACCCTCAAAGGACAGCTTATCCCACCCTAAAAGCACTGTTGAAGATACGGAGGATAAGCAGCACTTGCAAGATGTCTGTYCTTAATTATTACCTGGAGGGGGAGGCTAAGCAACTAGCTTGTCCAAATTCTTAATGGACAAAGTTAGATAGATCAACTCTACCTTTGCTGTCCTAGGCCCAAATCCTCATTCCCTAATGACCTCTTATGTTTTTATATTGGACTCCCAATCTTTTCTATTTCCACTTTCTCAAAAATCAGATTATCGTGTTGCTGCTGGATAATGAGGGCATTATGCACTCACTTGGGGTATCTTGMATACACCACCAGCATACACCTTGTGGTATTTCAGAAAATTTTACTTTGGCACCCTCTATTCCCCGTAAGGGATATAGCATAACGTAGGGAAGCTCTATAGCTATGGTGATGTAGTCAGTGTCTTAAGGCTGTCTCCTATGTCTTAACCACAGCAATGGGAACTTTCTCTTTTAAGTCTCACCCTAACACTCAGCAATGTCCTGTAGGACAGTGGGTCTGACTGCTGATAAGCTTCTCATTTATGAGAAAAATAWATGAGGAAAAATATGCCTCAGCTAGAAGGCAGAATTCACTGAATCCAAGGTTATTAGGGAGGGCAAAGCCGTGGAATAATGGTAATTCTCATCCTCCAGCTGCTACCGTTCCTGAAGGTGAATAAAAAACACTGCTCCTGGGGCTCTGTCAAAAGCCAGCGGAAAGGTATTTTGCACTGAGCAAAAGCCATCGTTTCATATTTCTCTAAGCCTTACTGCTGTAGTGCAGAAGGCTGTACTGCCTTCCTCTAGCCCCTCCTTCCTCCAAGTAGTAATAGACCTTTTCTCTTTCATAAGGGCAAAGTGGGACTAGGAAGGAGGCAAGTTGCCACCTCCAAGTGGCAGCATTTCCCCCCAGAGCAGTGAAACTCTGTAAATGTGTCATTAGCGTGTCCCTATTGTGTCTACTTTATTTAACAGAGGACTTCTTTCAAATGATTAGCTAGCCAGGTCAGAGTGCCAGACGTCACCAGTGAGACGGATGGGGTAGAATCTGGAATTGAGTGTTCAGGGTTTGTGAAAACCTAAACCTCATACTCCGTGTGGAAACTGKCTCTCTTGCTGTGGAAGAGAAAACGATAACTGCCCATGGGCATGTACTTGCAGGTTGGATGCCCAGCCTACCGATTTGAAGGATGTGACCAAGAATTCCTAACAAAATTGAATGCTTTTTCTAACAAAATCTTCCAATCTGCGACCTACCGAACACAGACTTTGTAGCGTAGTGATTCTGCTTTACTGGGAGAGATCGCATCTCTTTTCCTTCTGCTGTGGATATCAAACCACTCTATTTCAGACAGTGGCTCGTGCAGGCTGGCTTCTATAGCAAAGGACTCCTCATAATCATAGTAATCCTCAGAGTATGCAGCATCTGGAAGTGATAGACACAATCAGCCTTGCACAAATCTGACTGAAGGACCTGCTAATTTGTTTCCTTTTTTTTTTTTTTTTTTGTATAATGGTAAAGGAGCTGGGGAGAATCATGCCATCTCCATGAACCTGTAAATCTTTCTCCATTCCATTATTTCTAATCTATTTAAAGTTAAAACTTTAGAGATACTCATAGCAATATTAACCAACAGATCTAGCCAAGAATGGTGTTTGGGCAATTCACAAACATATAAAAGACAATCTCTTTCTCAAAAGTTAATGATTCAAGCAGAGAAGGAAATGCAGATACAGGCAGAGGGGATGATGCCACATTTAAAAAGAGGGGAAAGACAGTCTTGCCAATATGAAAAACACTGATAACAGATTTGTCAAAGGAATGTTTAAGGACACACAGCAAGTTCCTTATCAATCTAGGAACCAAACTGAGCTTCCCCTCTGTGGCAGCCAGGATCTCCATCAAGAGAGATTATTCAGYTCTCCTCCCAGAAACAAAGAGTTACTAACATAATTGGTAAATCTATTAGCTAATCTCTGCATTTACAGTTGCCCTGACAGCTGTTAAACCATTCAAAAATATCGATAAGCTGAACGTAACAAAAATATCAGTATCTCTGCAGGTTCCAGAGACTTTCCTTATTTCATTCATTTTTTTTTCTCACTCCACAAGGGCAGAAAACCATCAAATATTATTAGCAGCTGGCTGAACCTGCACCTTTGAGACCAGTTGGCCTTTTCACTCACCAGTGTACTTAATGCTTCCTTCCATTTCCACTGTCAAAATCAGATCATTACACGTGTTTTCCTTCAGCTCAGAAGACTGGTACACTTTTAATATCTAACAAAAAAAACACAGACAGTAAAGCCCTAAAAATACCATTTAAATGACAAGGGTTTTACTCAGTCAGAACTTTTAGTCTGTAAATTGCTGATGGGACATGGGAGTATGAAGAAGAGCACAAGTCTCCTGGAGGCACAAGCCAGTCTCAGAGGACTTCATCGATATAAGCAGGAGAGCCCTTATTGCACATCCCATGGTCCCAAACATCCCAGGCCCTTCGAGATAACTCTCCCCTTCCAAACGCAAAGGGGTCTTTCAAGTTCCAGCTGCCTCTGCCAGCAGCTTATTTGCACTGAGGACTTTCTGAAGCCATAAAGAGGTAAAATTGACCATCAAGTCAGTTTCTAAATTTTAGAGATTTGGGGGTGGGAACACAAAGGATGAGCCTGTGGGAGTGACTCTTTCTCTCTGCTTTCAAAAAGTCAGTGGAAGAAGCCCAAGTGGATTATGAATCTCTGAATTACAACTTACACTCATAGTCCCGTTTCCTCTGCCTTGTATGGACACTTGAAGTTTGCTCCCAAGATCAAACTGCAAATCAAGGTAAAAAAATAGACATTTAATGTATACTCAGAATATAAGCATTTTTTTCCTGTGGTCTTGATGGTCTTTTTTGCCTTTGCCCCTCAGAATTGGGATATTGGAAATCTATACTATACTAGGAGCTATGATAGAAGTTAGGAGACTCCACAGTTATAGGATTTTTAATGTGCAGGGCTGGAGCATTTTACTTTGTTGTTTTGGGCCCATGAAATGTGTTTTCCCCAACCTTAATGTCTCCTTTGCAGCCAAGCCTTGATATTTTCACAGRTCCCAACACATTGTATATCAGACTATTCCCCTGCTCCCTTTTTCGCTCATTCTCTAGGAAGACTTTGAATGGGCTGCTAGCTTTTCTCCTATAGAGTGAAGATTCAGGACACTAAAGTTCTCAAAGAGGCAGGAAAGGTCCTATAAATGCAATGAGTTTGCTGCTAAGCAGTTGTTGATTTTTTTTCTTTTTTTAATCTTTAGAAAGACTCTCTAGTTGTTCACAAACTAAACTCTTGCAAAATATGACCCCATCAAAAGAAAATCTTGGAGCAATGGATAGTTACATACCTCTAACTTCTTCTGAATCTCTTCTTCACTATCAGTCAAAGTTAAAAGAAAACTGTTTTGCTTTCCAGGTGTTTCTACTCTTACACTCAGGTTGGTTGAAGTAGTTCCCAGTGCTTGTATGCTATATGCTGACAGAGCTTCCAGGGCCACTACTGTGTCCTATATGAGATRGGAACGGAAAGAAACAACAGTTATGCCAGTTATTGCCACAATATACAAGATGATATGACCAATCACCTGAGACTATTCCTCAGTTTCCAGTTTTCGCTACTTTGAAATTTTCTTGTATCTGCCTATTCCTACCTGCATAGACTATTCATTTCATTTCCCAGATTCTTCTCTCATCATTAAAATCCTAAAAACATTGCAGGCCTGACCTTCAACTATTTTGTCCTCATAAAGACAAGGAATCTTCACTAGCTCCTAATATTTTTTATTAAAAGTCAAAAATCTTCATACATCGAAGAAATTCAAAATTAGGTTTTTTTGATGCTTTCAAATGGAAATAATAAAGTATTTGTGAGATGTCCCTTTTCTTGTGCCTTGCAAACTCCACCTGAACTGACGATCAGGTACCTGTGTAGAGCAGTATCCTCCACCGTAGTTCCTTCTTTCTGTCAGCCATGTAGCGATGGGCCTTGCATACGCCATGTCCCTCAGGAGCAATGTTTGCAACAGTGCGTAGGCAGTGGCTTCCACTGAGATTGCGTCTCTGCCATTTCCCCAATAGCGATGCTGCTTTGCTGCAAAAGCAACTCAATCTTGAATACAAATGGTAAAGATATTTGCAAAAAATGATTGTGATTCTGCACAATAGCTATTTCAGGTCATATCACTCAAACTAAAAATCACAGATGCTATCATAAGAGTAACAAATCAGTTGGAAGCAGAGGAAGTGGAAAAGGAAAAACAAAGTAAGTTTTCAGTTCTGTCTTATCTGACGACCACAGTCTGTTGATCACATCGTACAGCAATGCCCATCCTATGAAGTGGTCACATTGTTTCAGGTGGTAACCGAAAAGTAATAGCATTAATTAAAGCYGTAAGTCCCGGCTTGATTAAGAGAAGCATATTCTCTGTGCTTAATCTATGGCTGTCAAACCATGGTGGATTTACCAAAGTAATTTTGAGAAATGAATAGCTTTCCATGCAGCCACACAATGAAGCGACCCAGCACTGACTGCAGATGCACATGGGAGGGGAAGAAATGACACCTGTGTGGAGCTGGAGCAAAGCMCTTAGGACTAATGGGAGACTTTGAAAGTGGGTGGAAGGGAAGAGATACATTCGCCTTTGCTGGTAAATCTGTTTTAGACCGCTTCCACGTATAGTTGTTCGGTCCTGCTGCCCATCAGAGGTTTCTTCTTTCTCAGCTGTTTTGAAATTTTTTTTTTTTTTTGGCTGCACTTTCAGGGAGAGGAAACTCTGGTAGGCAGTGAGGAAAGGGAGGAGGAAGCAGGAAAAGTAACTGATTATTTACCAYGGTTTTCTTCCAGCTCCAGTGTCAGGTGAGGTCACAACACAAAATTCAGAATTCTAAGTTGTTACTTTAAAGTGATGTCAAGTATATACATTACATATTGTAATTTAAACAACAAAAATGTGTAATTATGTGGTTTCTACAATTAAGTGTATAACACATCTATACATACACACTTTTATACTGTTAAAAAGCCTTCATTTACTTGAATTTACTTTATTCATGTAGCAGAGTGCTCAAAGTGTTTTACTTGAGAAGAGTGCTTTCCAAGTTTAATTTTTAAGATAAGTTACTAGTACCTTCATCAAAAGAAGAACAGCCTCTTAATTTTTCTGTTGCCCATTGGGCTTCCTCACTATCAGACTGAACAAGTGTCAGAGCATAAGCAGTGATGGCTGTAGAATAGAAATTCAGGTTTCTTGAAAGATAGTTTTTCATGTAAGCCACAGCTTTTTGAATCACGTCTATCTGTGAAAACAGAATGGAACCATTTGAAAAAGTGGTTCAAAAGCTAGTAAGTGCTAGTGCCGATGTGATTACTAGGAAATCAGAATAATCCAGTGCAGCCATTTTTGAGACAATTTTAATAATTTTTGCTTTGTGATTAAAGCCATTAATAATAGAGTGTCTAACTCAAAACAGCTTGCTGTGCACTAGGCTACTGTGTCTTTTCTTGCCCATCACAGATGTAGTAAACAGACTATTCCCTTCCCACTTGCAGCAGTTTAAGATGGGAGGGTGGATATGCCTCAATGTCCTTCAGACCTAAGCGTAAAAAGTCCTCCAGACTTAAGTATAGAAAGTCAGCCTTCTTACCGCAGCAGATGACTCATTGTAAACTGGTAGAGACTGCTGCAGTGCAATGATTACAAAGGCTGTCAAAGCCAAATCCTCTTCTGCTGACCTAATGCCACCCTGGAAGAAAAAAAAACATGAAAAAAACATGTACCTGCATTTGCTTATGAATATGCTTACAAATGCTTTTAATCTAGAAAATCACTTTTCATAAATTCAAAGGCTCTCCTGCCACACCATCTGACTATAGGCCTTACAGTTCACCCTTTAATTTTGCTCAGTAACTTATGTCTGCCTAAAGCGTTATCTTCTAGGATGGCAGTTAGTTTTAATTAGGCGTTGTTAAGAGATGGAGAACCTGCCACATCCTTCAACTGCTAACCAAACATTTAATTATTTAACTCATGGTTAAAAATTTACAGTTTCTCACTGGAATATTAATGACTTCAATTTCCAACCACTGCTTTATTTTTCTCTACTGCTCCCTATAGACTAAAGAGCCCTTTAGAACTCAGAATTTCTCCCCTGCAAAGGTGACATACTCATCCGCATATGCCCTAGCCAGCTCATTTCTCAATCCTCTTCTTGATAAGCTAAACAGAATGCCCTTCTTAGTATTTTTTTTCCTGAAGATCTATATTTTTATTCCTATTTCTTTTTGAGATTCCATTGCTCATGCTCTCCTTTTGCCAGCAGYCTTAGGATCCTCACTCTTTTCCCTCACCAGAATTTGTGCTTTGGACAAACTGTTTGCTTTGAGAGATTTAAGTCTCAGCACAAAAATATCACGAACGATTCGTGAAGCAAGTATGAAACAGAAGTTAAGTTCAACAGCATTACATCAACTGAGCAATGGGATTTGGCAGGGAAAGCCTCACTAGTGATTTGGAAAAGATCACTTAAAAATTGTCTTTTTTTTAAGGCGGTACAGAATACCTGTATTTTCAATGAATTTTAGAAGGTGCATATTATTTTTGTATCTAGATACTTTGAGAATCTAACAAATTTGTGTTTCTAGATGCTTACAGGGGTTATGTTGGCTAACATACACTCATCAAAAGTTCTGTTGTCTGACATCAAGAATAAACCCCTGGGGCAAGGATTGCTGTTGACAGCTATGTGATCAGAGCATGCAGAGAAGATGCGGGGAAAAAAAATTTTTCTTAATTCCTGATCAGAATTTACCATGAGGATAGTTAAATACTGGAACAGGCTACCCAGAGAGGTTGCAGGTTATCCTTGGAGGAGTTCAAGATAAGGCTTTGGATAAGGCCCAGAGCAACCCGATCTGAGCAGGAGGTTGGATAAATGACCCCTGGAGGTCCCTTCCAACTTAAATTATGATTCTATGGGCTTTGGAAATAGAAGGCACACATTTGTAGATAACACAAAGATCTCAGTACTAATTTTCTAAGTGCTCTAGAGGCCAAGGCCAGGTGCGCAATTATCCAAGACTGATCACAAAATAAAGGTATTGAAGTGCTAGCTATGCTTCTCTGACATAATGAGTCTTTTATTGGATCACTGCATTATATCTGTACTTCATTACTGATTACTTTTCTTTTAGATAAATWAGTACTCAACAAATAAGAACATTCCCTTCTATCCCTAACAGTCTTAAAAATGCTTCTTCAAAACACTAAACACCTACCTGCATAGTCCTGTCCAATACTGGGTGATGGTCGTGGAATGAATCATCTGCCTGCTGTTGATTAAGCAAATAGGAAATGGAACTGCTTATGTGACTGTCTTGCACGCTAATGTATTCTTTGCACCTCGTGAGTACTTTAACAATGAAKGCAGTTAACCTACATGAAAAAAAARAGTTCCAAACTTGTGTTGACATATATTTATAGATATTGATGGGAAAAGAAACATACCTGTTCTGTACATAGACTCTGATGCAACACAATTAGCTGACCGGAACCCAGTGAGTTATCATGCACCATTAGAGTCRCAATGACAGTGGCATATGCAAAATAATCAGTAGCTAAGTATAAGCCTCTTTCATCAAGCACTAAACCTGCTTAGATACTTATAGGGCTGATCATCCATGACAAAAGTAAGCAGGCAACACTATGCCCACCAGATTTTGAAAATCAAGTCCAAATCCCCCCAAACAAAACATTTGATGCATCAAATTATAATAGTGATCTTTAGGGGAAAAAAAAAAAACAATCAATGCTGATTATGAAAAATACACTTACCATACACTACTAGGGGTTGTTCTAAATGCTCCATAGGAACCATCCTCCTTTTGAAACTCAAGCAGTCTGGTATAGCCTGTATGAAAAAGACAGCAAAAATACTGCTCAAAGAATATGCATGTTGGTTAGGCATTTCATACCTCACTTGTATTAACAAGGAACCATGCAGTATTGACCAGTGGAAGAGTACAGGGAGATGTTCTCTAGTATGTTAAAGAGGAAATGACTGAGTTAGCTGATCTTTGAAACAGAWAAAAGGCTAAACTTAGAAGGTGCTGTTTGATTTAGGTGAACTGTGAGAAGAACCTGAAAATTGCAGGCAGCTGTAGATATGTGGATACCAAGGCACCTTCTACATGGTGAATCTTGGGAAACTTTCTCCATACAGTCAACTTTCAAATAGTTGACTTTATGGAGCATGGACTCAYGAAGGATACAAAGAATCACCTGCTGAGTCAGACACAGGCTTAGAAATGAGGAATTGTGGGCTCTGTTCTTCATTACGATGTTATTGACAAAGTCTGTATCATTTCTATAGAACTAAGTTTCTACCTCGGGGAATTCCCTAGTAAGTATCAATAAAAGCACAATGTAGGGACTGAATGCTGTTGATAATAATTATCATCAGGATATCATGTTGCTTTAGGCAACCTTAGATAAATGACTAAAGACCTCCACTCTGCAACTGTTAGCATGGGTATCTACATACATTGATCTACATATCTACATAGATATATGTAGCTATATAKAGAGATATATATATGTACATTTTATACCTACATGTATAAAAATCTACATTTTTATCCTTATTCTTCATTGATGAATTCTGTATTACATAGGATCTGAAGCTTGTAAAGACAGGTGCATTATGCTGCTTTAAGCCGTATGCACACCTTTACAATTTGGAAAGATCAGCTGTACCTGCTACAACACTGGTAACTCTCGGGACRTTCTTTAGTGCCTGTGACCTGGAACGTCTCCACTTCCATGTGCTATGACCCTAGCTTTGCTGTATATAAGACACCTYCTGTGGATGTGCTTGCAATGGGCTTTTCAAGAAGCAGCCTTACAGCTGCCTGCTCCCTCCCTGGCTTCACTGAAGGCTATTGGAGTCATTCTAGCCTGTGTGATAAATATGGACAAGTGGAAGAGGAAGCATCAATTGAATGATTACCATTGGGACTTTCTCTGGTGATAGTTCTCCTGACACATACAGGCCTCTATAGCAGAGGCATCTGTATCCAAGTTGGTCATACAAAGTTTTCTCTGTTGTTCAGGGAGAGAAATAGGCATTTTTAGGACATGATTTATCTTGGCCTATTTTGCAGCTATGCATTAGGATGAAGAGATTCATACTTTGCAGCTGCCCTTTTCTGTCCAGTAACTCTGAAGAAAGATGACAGTGATCAGCTCAGATCTTCCTTTGGTCAAAGATATCATAGATATCACCAAGGAATCCTACTTCCAAATTACTTAGAAGAGGGATGACTGTGAATGTCAATACTGCTATCAAGTCAGATGTAAGCATTGGGCACATAAATCTTGTTTCTCATGCCTATCTGCAGGTTGTCCATGGTACTTCTGCATGGCTATGTTAAGGTAATGCTCAGCCTTTCTCCAGGAACAAAGTGCAATATGTAATGCAAGGAATAACAAGCCAGTGTAGATTTTTTTTTTTTTTCCGTACCTTGTCCAATCATCCTAATGGCTTCATTCTTCCGTTCAGGATTAAGGTTCACCCACTGCTCACTTGCATCTAAGTACTCAATAGCATAGACTGCAGGAGCCATTTTCACCATCGTCTGCTCTGCACAGCCTGTTGGCACTCGGATAAGCTTGTCAATTCCAGCAGCAGTAAGACAATTTTCAGTGGACTCACCCATAATATTCCCTGTAGTAAAATACATRTGCCAAAACACTATATTTAAAGCTGGCTGGTGTAAAATGAATAAAATTTGATATTCACTACAGGTAGATATTTTAGCATGGCCTGACAGCTGTCTGATACTTCCGATTATGAAGCACTGTTTTCAGGTAATTATCACTCTGTAAGGTAGGGAAGACCAAGGGTGACACAACAGGCCCTGGAAATGCTGGAAAAGGAGGCTGAGGTAATGAAGGAGCATGAAGGAGAAAGTCCTGGGGCTACTGGAGGCAAGGAAGCAAGAAGAGAGAGAAAGACTGGTGTCTCACGTTCAGGGTGGAAAACTCTTGTCAAACCAGACTTGGTTCTCCCACAGAGCACAAAGAAAACTGCACTATATGACTTTAAGCACATCAGACATTTGAGGCATTTTTTTCCTGCGATTTTGTTATTTGGTGAGTTCAGACATCCCTCTACTTCAGAATGGGGATAGGAAATGAATAGCCTCTGTAACAAGGATGCATTATTCTATAGTTCCTGGAATTTTGTTTTTATCATTAATATGTTTATTTGCTATCAGATGTTTTAAATAAATRCATATGTATGTATATATGTATTTGATTAAATGAATATAAGATTATAGCTATCWTCTGAAAGAGACTTAAAGTTCAGGAATTAAATGGCACTATATATGCACATTTATGCTACTATCAAAAAGTTACTGGCAAAAAGTTATATTTACCTTTCATACTAACAAACACATGACTGTCAGAACCTGGTACCATATCAGGCGGTCTGTTCAGGTCCAATGTATGGGACTTAACTGTAGATAAATAATACAAGCTTACATTTCTTAGAATGAAAACAACATACATTGTAATTTTGGAATGGGCTTTTCATGAAATGTCTCACAGTTGATAAATTTCTATTTAACATTTCTTTTAACATTTCTGTCATAACTGTTATGAAAACAAGATATTTATCTTGCTTTAAGCTGATTTAATTTTCAGACATCCGCAATGTTTGTTAGACCAAAATTTCACTTTTTAACCTCTTTTAAAATCCTGTAATAATAGTAAGAGAATGATACATTGAAACACAGAGATAATGCAAATATTTTCTAAAAGCCTAGAATTAAATGATTTGGCTTTCCTGTGGTTTTTGGCATTTTTTGGATAAAGATATTTATGACAAGTTTCTGGGGAAAGCAATCCAAAGCAATATTTTTGTGTTAAGAAATATTTTACCACACTTGCTGAATGTTCACACCAGACCTTATAACCACTGCCCCTACTCCAAACCTCATCTCTATCTCACTCTTCTGCGTAACTTACAGTCACTATTAAGGCAAATGGTCTGCTCTTCTCGCYGTAAAACACCTTCAGCCTGTACAATTGAGAGGGGGGAAAAATAGTCAAACTTTTCGCAGTCACTCACACTGGAAAATAAACGATGTGAAATTATGGTCTCAGCCCTTACAGTAGACCAGCAGGTGGCAGAAATAGTTTATTTTGGAGTGAGATAACTCTCCAGGTAAAACTGAAGCTTGAAATCAGAGTTTCAGTCTCCCACATGAAATGCTAATGAACTCTGCTGYTTTCTTTTGTTATTATTGACACATTTCCCTGGATGAAATACTATAARCCAAAAATATCCTAGAAGAATGAAACTTCAAAGTTTGTTTTCAGCTCAGTGTATCATGCAAATCAAGTTATCAGTAGGATTTCATTTATACACTGCTCATCTACGAAGTTCACCAACTTCTGAGTTCATACCACTGGTAAAATTCAAATTTATTTTACTGCTGATTTCCACATATCCCTCTTCTAAAAGCCTATATTTTAACGAAGCTCTGTTTACAGCCACCTTGACTGTTTTGGTGTAGCACTGAATTCTGAGACTTGCTATCTCTAGAAAAGCTTTGGTTTGTAACAGCAGTTTCTCATCACGCCTTATCTTTATTGGTGAGACTATACCTTCAAATTAATGATGCTATTAATGGACATGTTCTTCCCTTTTTTGTAATTTAAATATGGCCCTCAGTGCACTTCTAGTGTGCTGTAAGGAGTCTCTGCTGGTCAGTATCAGTACTGATTTACAAAAACGGCACTTTCTTTTCATTATTTCAAAAGAGAATAGTGAGATTRAATAATCAATACAGCATCTTTCTTTGCCTTTATGTTCTCCACCTATGCAACTGTTTAGTCTGAAGATCTATTAATCAGAAGAAATAAAATAGGATTAAATACTATGATTAGCGGAGGCTATATCCCTCTCAAAATGTCAGTAGATGAACAGCGTCAAGCTTGACTTCCTAAGGGAAAAAAGACCTTTTATTAATATTGATGAAGTATATGGAAGCTAAAGACTAAGAGATGACCACTGACTGTATGGACAAAGTTTTAACAATGTTGGGGGTRGAACATTGTCTTTTTGCCATTTGCAATTATTTCCACATACAGTAGTCACAAGCCCACCCCAGGGAGAAATTTCTTTCCTCATCTCACTCCTTGATGAGAATTAGATTTCTTGACATTGCTCCCAACCTTAYGTTTTTTAGGATTTCATTCCCTTCATAAGAGTTCTGCACGTAAAGCATGATCTTATTTGAGGAGAAACACATATTTAWGACATTCCAACCTTCTGCTAGTTATGCTTACCACAACGTTAAGGTTCTTCCTAATACTATCACTGTGCCCAGAAACTGGGTCAAAAGCAGTAATAGTAATTGGAATTTCTCCTACAGTCAGCGGAACAACTGAGAAATAGGCTGGTGTTGCCGAGTTCCCCTCCACTGTCAGCTGCAGCTGCACGGTCTTCTCTGCTGTCTCTGCRGTGCACAGCCCCTTCTCTGCAACCATCTTCACTGTAACCTACAGACACAAGGCTTGAGCTCAGAAAGGAAACAGCAATACAGAAATTCTGCAAGACAGAAATTGCCTTCCACTTACCTCTCTCACATTTCTTATTCTCCACCTATAAAGGTGAGAAAACTTTTTTCTCCAGGTGGTGGTCAAACATGGCACAGATTACCTGAAGAGAACCTGTGCAATCTCCATCCTTTGGGATTCAYTCTGGCTGGACAAGGCCCAGAGCAGCCTGCTCTACCTGGACCTGCTCTAARTAGGCTTCCTGAGGTCCCTGCAACCTGAATGCTTCTATGATCCTATGGCCTCTCAACCCTCATCAACACTGAGGAGGGCTGTGAAGGTAAATTATCTAGTATTTATTCATTACATTGAATATGAAATATAGTTTTTGAAGATCCCTGAACCACAGGGAAGTGAGAAGGATAGCGCACTCTGCTAGGTCTGCTCCTTTCAGAGCATCTTTTAGAAGACGCTATCCAGCAGAGCTGGCTGAGGTAAAAGAAACAGAATCAGCCTAAGGAACCTGGAAGCCCTGAGCACAGCGATAGTGGAGGCCCAGCACAGTTCTGGATAGGTGCCACGTATAAGAAAAGTGGCTTTGCATTGTATGCACAATAAATGAGTGTGATCACAGATGCAGCCGTGCTGGATATGCACAGTACATCTAACATATTGCACTATGTGCTCACAATATACTGCTGCCACTTCTGTACCTGCTTTTTGGTAGCTGAGTGCTGCCCAGACTGGCAGACAACAAAAAAATAGCTGCTTTTTTCAATGAGGGGGAATTTCTTCCCTGTGAAAGTGACGGAGCACTGGAACAGGTTGCCCAGAGAGGCTGTGGAGTCTCCTTCTCTGGAGATCTTCAARGCCCGCCCAGATGCAACCCTGTCTAACATGCTCTAGGTGACCCTGCTGAGCAGGGAGATTGGACTAGATGATCTCCAGAGGTCCCTTCCGACCTTACTGATTGTATGATTCTATGATGGAGGAGAAAACATATTAAAAAGTCATGGAATTTGGTTGTGTAGTCTAGTAAACAAAATCTGTCTTATACAGCAAGTGTGATGAGCAAGCAGAACTGGATCTTGTTCTTGGTGAAACTTTCAAAATGGGAGCATGGTATTCAGGTTTTAGGAGGGAATGAAAGGCAGTTGGGTTATTTCTATTATACTAACAGATAACTATATAGCTAGCTAGCTAGATCTGTATTGATATACAGTAGTCAGTGGTAACACTACCTGGAGGTCTTTGGGCAGATAGTTGTAAACCACTGCTTTTATTTCTAGTTGTTCATGTCGTTTAACCGAGTATGGTAACCTCATGGATATAAAAAAGTCTTTGAAAACCTCAAAGGTGTGAGGGTCAGCTATGCAAAATCCTAGGACAAGAAAAAACAGAGTTGAGAATTAAACACTTAACATTAGTTGATAAAAAATTAGCTGTCTAATCAAAACTCAGTGCCAGGACTCCTCCAAGGTCAAGAGCAGAAGGAGACAAGTATTTCCCAAAAGCATCTTCACCTTGTTCTCTTTATATACATATATATGTAGCCCATAACATCTAGCTGAGTTTTAATATAGTATAAAAAAGAAGATTAAATATCTTGGCCAAAAGACCTCGCTTTTTGCAGTATAGACTGTCACACAGTAAACTTAGCATTGCATCTGTATGTTTTAAACAATGCACAATCTCTATTCATCAGTACAAAGCAGTCCAATAAAATAACAATACTTTTACCTTTTTGAGGAGATACACTTATTGCCTGAATTTCCCAGGTAGTTATAGAGTCAGGAACAATGCTTTTTACACTAAGAAACACAAAATAAAGTGTATTAAGAAGAATGTATGAAATATTAACATCATTTGCTGAAGTTTGAGGATTGTAAGGGAAAAAGTATTCCCTCAGTACTGGAGGGAATTTGATTTCTTGACATTGCTCCCAACCTTATGTTTTTTAGGATTTCATTCCCTTCACAAGAGCTATGTACATAAAGCATGATCTTATCTGAGGAGAAACACAAATTTTCTGAATTCTTTGTACTAGATAATACATAAAACTGATGCGTATATAAATTTTACTATATAAAGAGTTGAATTCATCTATTTAGGTAATACACTACCTATGCTTTCCAGGATTTTTCAATTCTATTATATTCCACCACCAGCTCTCTGGAAAATAACTGCGCAAGTTGATGGAAGCTTCATCAAAYACTTCATCTTCATGAAGATCATAATCTGTAAAACAAAAGTAGTGTTCTGTTCTGAAGCTTTTGTCTGCTTTGACTTCATACTATCTTACAGAAGAGTGTCAGAGAGAAAGCAGCATGAAAAATATTGCATATGAAAGGACTCCATCTGGGTTTGATCCTGTGCATGTCAAAAAAATGCTGAAAAAGAGAAGCAATGACCAAAGATTGTCTTTGAACAAAAGCGTAAGTCTTCCTCCCAAGCTCAATAATTATATGCTGCCAAACAAGAAAACATTCCCCTTTAGTTGCGAGTGGCACAGACATTCCTGCTTCCCAGTCATGTATTTGTGATAGAGCATGCAAATGAGATCAAAGAAAAATGGTGGCAAAAATCACACTTTGAATATGGTCATTTTCAACACAAAGGATTTTTTTTTTTTTTGATGACATGAGCTCCTGTGTGATCAGAGATAGACATTAGGGAAAAGAAAAGAAGAAAGACAGAGATAAAATTGCTGCTTCATAGCAGGTAGTGCTTTGCAAGTACTTGGAAGCTGTAATAATAGTGACACTAATAAAACACTCRTGACAGACCAGGCTGCTCAGAGAGGCGAACGGAGATCATCCCGTTACTCTGCTCAGCCACGTGTTCCCTCCCAGCGAGCAGGCAGGGCCCAACAGCTTAGCTCGGGTGGCAGAGGCTGCTACAGCAGTTCCTGCCTTTTCTCACCCCAAGAAGCCACCCTTTCACTCGCTCAGCCTCACAGTTCGCTGCCCGCTCGGTTTCGCGGCGCAGCGGCGTGTGTGCCGCCCCGCGAAGGGGCGCGCTCGAAGGACTAGACACGTATGTGAGAACCTCTTCCCTGCCCTGCARCATTTAACCCCCCTTAGCCCTTCCTCCTTCCCTGTAGGAAGGATATTTTTCTTTTGACCGTTTTGCGTATCACCGGTCCTTACGCCGGGCCAGTCCCACTCCGCTTCTTCGCTTTGCCACCTCCTTCCTGAGGGCTGTGGCCTTCTCGCAGCAGACTTTGAAAGCTTTTTTGCATTCAGTGGAACCAGCAACCTTTGTTAGCCTTTTCTCACAAGAAAACCTCATAGGATTTAATCTCATTCCATCATGACAGCATTTTCGTAGAGCAGGGTTTTCAAATTTGCTAGCTGTAACATAATTAAAGCCCAGGATTAGTGCTGTGAAAGCAGCAGGAGACATAAAGATATTAACTGTACTTATTCCTATCATTCTTTGCAGTTCACATTGACTAACATTGCACCAGTTTAGCTGCAGTTGGGGACCTATGTCCATCCTATAAAATGTACACAAACATAAGAGCAAAAGGTGGGCTTTACTCCCATCCTAAAGATTCTAGCCTAAGCTTTCCCTTCACATGGAGATTGTGAATTAAAAATGTCTCCTTAATGGATTAGAATTAGATGCCGCAATAGAGACAATCATGTCTTATTTTTATTCTTGAAGAAAATGATTAATTTCAGAAGTTAGAAGAACCTAGCTTCAAGTTGTGGTGTCTTTTGACAAGAAAACATCAATTTATCTGGTACAAAAGGAAGGCTTTTTCTTTTWTAATTTACATTCAATATTATATTAGCATTTCTTTTACTTGTAGCACAAAGTGCCAAAACTGGCACAATTCTGAAGCAGAATAACACAGAAAAATGGGACCTAGAAAACAAGTTATGAACATAAAAATAATTTTCAAAAAACAATCTTCCTCTTGAATATACARCTGGAATAATATAAAACCATCTCATTCCATGACGTGATATCTAGTAGAAGTACTTTRCATTTGGGCTTAGAAGATGGTGAATGAATTTTCATTTACAGCTAGACCATTGTTTGTTTGTTTTGTTGTTTGATTTTTTTTTTTGATGAATATATCAGGTCATACACGGCAYTGTATACACCCTTGTATGAGGTTATGTCATGTAACACAAGAACTGGGACTACGAGTATCTTGATGTCCTGTACTGTCTCATCACTTCTTGCCCGTCATGTCCTAGCCACTTCACACTTCATTTTGCCTTYCCCTTTGGTATGTGGACATACCAATTCCTAACATTATCTTCTGGAAATCCAATGATCTCTTCTGCCTTCTGGTGTCCTGGGGGCATTTATAGTCTGGGAAAGCAGAACAGAAAGGTTTGGTTATGATACTATGATTTAAAGAGCCTGATCAGGTAAGTCAGAGAAGACTCATTTCAAGATCCAGCTCATCCACAAAAGACCTACAGTTTGCAGAGTTACCTTATAGCCCTGGCTGACTACCTCAGCTGAGCTATGTGCCAAAGGACCAACAGCCAACATCTGAGCTACTTGTACTACCAGCACTCGGTGGAAGAACAGAAAAAGAAAAAGCCATATGGAAGGGAAGTCTCACAGCGGTACAACAATAAAATGTTTTCTAACTTGCAAATGATCAATCCCCCGCCCCAGTATGTTGTGATCTTGTACTAACATCTAAAGTAAAGGACAGATTTCACCTACCTTCCCGAATATTGGATTTAATTATGTCTGATAAAATGGCCAGACCAGCATCATTAAAAACTTGAACACTATTTGCACCACCACCTGCAGAACATCCAAGATCATAGGAATTCATAGCACTAAAGACCTGCCAAATAAAAAAGTATAGAAGGACAGTGCACACTTGCAAAAGTTTTTCTGCTTTATACATAAAAATATTGTAAGCTATTGGGCAGTTGCTYACTATATAGAAGCAAGACGAACTGGTGGTATAAGCTACACTTAAATATTGAGATTAAAGCTGAGGGATGTTTTAGCTGGGGAATAATTTCTATTAATTCATGTTAATTTACAAACTTATCTGCCACAGAATGGAAATCCTCAAACAGCTAGTCTTAAATATATTGTAAACTACAAGAATAAAAACATTTTCGAGACTTTGAAGAGAAAGCTTTGATTAAGTAATTAATAGACATTAATTACATACTGGTTCTCTCTTTAGCCATCGGAAACTTTKCTTGACTAGTGGACATGATTTATTCCTCTTACAAATGTCTTACTTTTTTGGATGTAAGCTTATTTCGCTTGTTGAGAATAAAAACTGCTCTATCAACCACAGCTAAGGCAAGCATTCCTGCATGGTCCGTTTCAATTAGTAAATTGATGTTGCCTGTTGGTTCGTATTTCTCATTTTCTGTTCTCACTTTAATCTAAATAGAAAATATTGAAACAAAAATGTCATGTTTGTTAATAAAATGCAAATACTTCCCGGCGAGGAAATATTGTCAGCTATGACCATCAGTGGTTAGAGACTGGGGGACATTGTGTTTCACAGAGTTTCTGCTTGGGATCTTGCCCTTTGGGAGAAACAGATGCAGGTATCTCCCACTGGGGCAAGTAAGAGAGGGCTCAAAGACTTGTGTGTCTGCGTGGGATATTCAACCCTATGTTTCAACGGGACTTAAGTGTCAATGGGAATTAAAAGTATGCATAAGGGCTTTGCTGAACTAGGACCTTCATCATCATTTTTTAAATTTTCCAGTGGAAACAAAATCACCATAAAATAGACTTAAGAAAAAACAACTCATTAATACAACAATTGACTTAAAGCAGTTTTTATTAGTACTGTCCCCTTTCTGTGTCCCATTTGCATTTTTCAACATGATCTGAGTTCAGACCTGGTGCATATCTGATATAGTCCCTTCTGTAGTTTTGGTGGAAATAGCCATGGTGATTTTGAGCTTAATAGAATTATTAACAAAAATGCCAGCCTGAGTTAAATGGGGTTTTGTTACTTGATGAGTGAAGAATTGGCTCTTTAGCCAATTAGAGATGGATTTAGAGATGTTAGAGGTGGAATTTTTTCCAGCTAACCTTTTTTTCCTCAATGGAATATCATCTTTTTTTCAAAAAAAGATTTTGGGGAGGGGGGGAGTGGGGAATCATTTTGAATGGTTTGCACTTTTCAGTAGCTGTGTTTCATTCTACTGGGAAAAATATTCTTATCTTACTTTCTCCTTTTTACTTTATGGCACCAGAAAAGGAGTAAGGTGAAAAAAGGGGGTTAAAGATGTTACAGAAGTTCTGCTAATAGTGTTTCTCAGTCATTTTTTCTTATCTAAACAGTTGCAGAGGTAGATTTACCCGTCTGAAACTCTATTTCCTGTCTTTTCCAGGTACAACTTGTCCTATAAGAACACTATCTCTGCCATCATTCTTTGGAAAATTTCCCAAATATACATTTTAGCAAGAATCCCGAGGACTCCCTTTTTCAATAGAAAGGAAAATTTCCAGCATGTGTGCCACTTTATATCTCCAACTCTGAAGTGTAACTGCACTGACTTACTCTGCAGATACTCCACGCCCCCCCCCTTTTTTTTTTAATTTTATCGTATAGTAACAAAAGCTCTTTACTTTGACAGTACCTTTCCTTCGCAGACATCCTCAACATCTATCCATACGGAATCAGCAACAATCTCCTTATGACCTTTGTTCTCAACAAAGTAGTAAGCTAAAAAGCGAAAGGCAGGCACCATCTTTTCTGTGATTTCAAGGTTTATTATTTTGTTTGAGTAGGGAATCCTTCCCAAAAGCTCAGCTTGTCCCTTTGCCACAACCTGCAGAGCAGAAACAAACACACAGCACATCAAATATTATGAATGCACACTAGACTGTGTATTATATTGCATAATTTTATATTCCTATGTAAAATATTTTCAGGCCACTTCCATTTAAACTTTATTTCTAATAACATCTAGCAGTTTTAACTCCCTGGCTGGAGAGAACATCCCTGCGTGCTGACAGCCTGGAGGAGACACRGCATGCAGCACCCCTCGGACAGCAGCACGGAGATAATTCTCTGTAGCACTAGTCTTGTAGCCGAGGTTTGAACACAGATCAACCTGTCTTCATTCAGTTTTACTACCTGAAAATGGGCCATCATAAGGCAGAATTACTTATATCTTCTATGTAATATYACTCCCAGCAGGATATCAAGTTTATTTAATGTCATCTGTATTGAACTGATAGTATGAAACGTGGCAACTTTCCAAAGGCYACAACAGATGGGATTCAAGAAGAAACAAAGCCTGGCAGCCTGGTCTGAGATCTTCACTGCTCTTCATTTAAGTGACCAAAGTTCAGGAGAGAGTCTCATCCCCCAGCTACAGCAGTATCTCCTGTCATCCCATCTCCAGCTGTCAAGTYACCTGTATACCCTGCCTGTCAAACACTACCTCTTCCTGAAGGTAGGCAGCAGGAAATCTAATTCTGTGCTAAAGTCTTGTAGGATAGGGTAAGGTAAGGTAGGGTAAATGGTGCACATGGTGTTCAGCAGCCTGGGAAAGCTAAACCATCAAGGGAAATTATTGAGAGAGGCAGTAGAGGAAATAAACACAGAAAACACATTTGACATTCAACAGATTTGCTCCTGGAACGTATCCATGGACATATCTGTCTCCTTCAGCAAAATAAACACTTTACAAGCCTGCTCTTAGGCTGAGCAGGACTGTTTCCTGGCTTGTGCATCAACATAATGTCCTTGGGTCTAATTTTGGAGTGGGATTTAGGGACGTAACACTCAATGCCTTCAGTGGCTCTTTATTACGTTATTTGTTGGAGATGACAGTGACTTGTGAACTAATATCAGATGCAGGTTGCACAGTAGTTTAAAAAATCATGTGTTATTCATGAAATGAGCAACAGCTGACTAAAACAGACATTTTCTGAGACATTYCATGTCCCCTGAAATATGACTAGGTTTGTTATTTATAGGAACAGAATCTTGTTTATGTGTACACCTCTGCCACAACCTTTCATTCTGAAACAGCAAAAGAACAGATATTTATAAGAGTCAGACCAATAAAAATAATATTTAGTATAACTTCTTGGCTTATTACAAGGATAGACTTCAGATTTGTAAGAAAAAATGAGATCTTCATTAAGAGAAATTAAATTGTCATAGAAATCATAGTATTTAATCTCTCTAGGATTTCAGCTTTCAATGTTGTCAGTTTAGTATTTTTCATAACTATACAGTCACATTATGCAGACAGGCAAACTTTACCCCGTATGGACCTATTTGCTCTAGACTATATTAGAAATGACAGAGTAAAATTTTGCACTCATGTCCTTCAGAAAAAAAGAAAAAGATTTATATACTATAGATCCAAAAATATATGTAAATATACAAAAAAATCACAGACTCATAAAAATATTTTTGGAAGAGACCTAAGGAGAAGTCTAGTCCAACTACCTGCTTGAAGATGAACAACAAATCTCTAGCCCAGCCTTTGAAAACTTATGAGGATGGTGATTCCCTGAACTCTCCCGGGGCGGGGGGGTGGGGGGGAGAAGCTCTTCCAGTGCTGCATTCACTACTAGTGAAAGAATTTTTTCTTAAAGACCGAAATGAATCTTCCAAGCTAGTTTATAACATTTATCCCTTGTTATATTCCATGACACTACTCAGAAAGGTTTGTCTCTGTTACGTCTGTAATTCCCGTTAAAGTAATTTTAGGTTACTGTTAGCTCACTCTTTAGCATCTTCTTAAACAAGTTGAGCAACTCCAGTCCCCTCAGCCTTTCTTGGTAGGTCAGGTATGTTGGGAGATCGATCACCTTGTTTGTCCTCCATTTGACCACCTCTGGTTTCTGACTATCTATTGGTAAGTAACTAGATAGATATTCTGAACTACATCTTTTAGAAAATAAATTATTAATGTTCTACTATTCTCTTTACCATATAATAGAAATAGTCAATCCTTCCGCTGCCAGACTGATGAATATCATGCAAGGTAACGTGCAAGGTATCTCCAGGTGCCAAGACTGTATGTGGGACACTGATGCTGAGGTAGTTGCGGGTATCAGACTTGTAACTTTCAGCTCTGATACTGGTTTCTGGTGATTCTAATTTTTCTTTTCCCTCTTCAGCCTTCACCTGTGATGGAAGACAAGGACACAGCGAGTGGAACATCACTCAGGAGGCAATGTAAAGTGTCTCTCAATTCATATCCCTCTGAGTCATTCAGACAGTGCTGGAATCTGCGATGACTCACTTCTGAGACTTCATTAACAGACCTTGGCCTCATAAAACCATGATTTTCATTACCTTATTCTCTCACCCTATTTTGTATATTTCTGCATGTGCATTTGATAGTTTCCAGGTATGGCTTTTTCTGAATCAAAATTAATGGCTCAAAAATCACAAAGGGGTATTCTGACAGCTTTCTTCTCTTTCTATATCGTGCACATAATTGAACTAAAGTCCAGAAGTAGCCTTCTGCCTGTATTGCTCAGGACCTTTTCCTTCATCCCTTCATCTTATCATTTGCTGTCCTTCTGACTGGTTACATCACTCATAGTATCATTTCCATGCTACATGCCAGGAAAACACACTTCTGAACCAAACAAAAAGGCATCATCACCCATGCAGATACTTCTAACAAACTACTACACCAGATCCACTTCAGTGAGATGTCCCTAGAAAAAATGCTTTACAAGATCAAGTCCCTGGTCTCTATAATATACTTTATACAGGCTTGAAAGATAGGCTTGCAGATAGTGTTAAGAAATTATTTTCCACTCGCCATGCTAATTTCATGAAAACTGAACATCTTCATTTATTTATAATTGTCTTATGAGCTCTTCTCAACAAAATATTTTTAAACACTAATGTTTGGGGTTCTTTTTTACCATTATTTGAAGCATCTGTGCRTCTCCAGGGATGTTGAATGTGAAGGGGACCAGACCTTCTTTATTAGAAAGTGCAGTCTTTTTCACTGGGGGGGTTCCAGGTAAGGTAACAGTAGCAGTGACAGGCACAGAGGCAGCAGGAGACCCATCAATCAGACTGACAGAAGCCTATTGGAAAAAATGTCTTTCAATTACTTCAAGGAAATGTTTGGGTTAAAAAAAATGCCCCCAAACAAGAATAAATTATTGTKGTAAACCAGGAGGAAATACAGAACTATACATATTACCATTCAAAAATATGAGGTTCAAGAGAAGGGGTCACAACTGACACGGTCTGGACTCCGATTAACRTTAAAATCTGTGAATACAGATTAACAGTTGTCCCAGATCTTCATTTAGCATGCATTAGACCATAGCAGCTCCCAGACACTTCAGTCTTCAACTATTTTTAGGTAAATTTCTACTCTTAGTTTTCTGTAGAAAACTTTGTAGAAAGACTTCAAAACACGAAGTCTAAAACTCAATAAATTTCAATATATTTTTTAAAGGTCAATATTCTGTATTTTAGTTCCAGAATTTTAATTTGGTATGAGATTAATYTTATACAACATTATTTTCAATCTTTTTGATGTGCATGTGAAGAGGCTGCTACATAGTTAATAAACGCTTGAAGTGCAACAGTTTATGCCTGCATAATCTCCAGAACAGAACCACAGTATTTCCTGGCTTCCATTCCCTTGCTAGGGCTCTGTGTGTACAGAAGGAGACAAACCAGAAACACAAAACTGTAATTCCATGTTGGACCTCTCTTGGATATCTCTTCTACACTGGATCAAATAAGGATTTTGTAGACAGAGCAGATATAAATCCTTTCCTGGATTATTAATTATTATTTATGTAAATCCCCGGAGGAAAGCAGACACAGCCAGYTAAATACAACATACCACAACAGAGAAGGGAGCTCCAGGCACAAAATGTTTTTTGGTGTTAGACAGATCAACAACATAAGGAGATTTCACAAACTTCACATTACTGAGTTCTTCCTCCCTCATCTCACCACCTGTTAATATCAAACAGTATACATTACCATGACAGCCATACTTACATACCTGCATATTACTACAGCATCTATGGTTTCTAATTGCAAGATGAATTGCATTTTAAGCAGTGTATATAAAGACAAATAAAAGATGGTCCCCATCCAGAGAGCTGCAGCTRTAAGAAAAAGAAAATACAGACACAGACAGATGGGGGACCAATCCCCTTTAAATAGCAACAGGAAAAATCCTGCCCATGTTTGGAGGGTCAGCTTCACAGAAGATTTAACTTCAGTGATCRATGCTCAGGTAACAGCTCTGGTATTAGTTTTGTCTGACTGATGATAGCACCTGTTACAACTCCTCCTTAATCACTGTGTTCAGCTCAACTCTCTGCTCCCTTGTAGGTAGCGCTAGGATTTCTGGTGGCCTTTTYAAGATGCTTAGTATTGCAACAGACAAATGGCTGCACAAATCCCTTGTAATGAACTACGGAAATATTTTTCTGTTCACAAGGAATACAAGGGAAAGAAGCCACAAAAACTTCTGGATAGGTACACTTGAGGCTCATGTCCCCAGCTACTGTCCCAAATGAATAATAAGACAGTATCGTATTTGTACATTTGCCACAATCCTCAGCCCCGCAGGAGACATGCTCAAAGCACTCAGTGCTCCCTCCCAATGATGACCTTTACTCTAGCCACTAGCATGGATAAATGCTGAGAAAATACAATCTGCTAAAACTGTAGGAAGGCCTAAGGCGACTAGCAGGACTCACAAGGGCTGGGTCTTCCTCCACATTGCTCTGTGGATGTACTATCTGTGCTTCAGATCTAGACTGACAATTCAGCCAGCTGAGGTACAAAGTAAGCTAAAATACCAAGCTCAAATAATAAGTTTGTGTGTAAGGAGTAGACTTAGCTGAGGTGAATGCTCAAACAAGAACACAAGGGGAGCAATTCAACTGCCTGCATACAGGTGTCTGCTACTGCCACCGATATTCTAAGGCATCTTGATATCCTTGCAAGATGGGTGAATATCGGATGGATACTGCAGGAAACTACTTATAGGAGATTTGAGCAATTCTGGAGCAGCTATGGAAGACCAAACAGGGTCACACTGGGGATTTAAAAGAGTGCTGGATATTTGTGTTTAGAAATCTGCATCCCACCCGAGATAAGTTTGTAGAAAGGAGTCAGAGGAAAGCTACTACGATGCACACAAATGAGCAAACTTTGCAGTGAGACGTGGTCCAATGGGCCAAGGTTTCCCTCATGAAGGATTACATTAGAGAAAAATCAATGTAAATATTACAGGGTATATCAGTCAAGCCATAGTGTACTCACTTGCAGTTTCTACAGTGGTAACAGCAACATACAAACAAAACCCTTCCAAAGTAGAAATCCTCTTTTTTAATTTCTCTTCCAGAAATGGTGTATTTAAAGTGACTCTTCCTTTTCCATTTTGGATCTAAAATAAAGGTGGAAAAAAAGTAACTGCCTTTTCTGCTCTCTTGCCATTGCAATTAAAAAAAATTGCTGCTTATAGCATAACTACAGAATTACAGCAATCAATATTCTGACATTTTTTGACAACATTCAACCCTCCTGGGATAAATCAGCATAGTTACACTGGTCTTTAGTACTTACCGATAGCTGTTGTTCCAGGCCTGGAAGAAAGACTTTTTTCTCAGTTTCATCCACTATGCCAAATCGCACATATGCAACACCTTCAATCCCTTTTCCATAAGAGTGTCTTTGCAAAGAAGAAAAGTGAGGATATGGTCATCACATTAATAAAGAGCAAATATAAAGTAGACTCCTCACTTTATGATGAACATAAAATATCGATAGCTTTGTGTCTTTTTAACTAATGACTTGGGAACGAAAAACAGTCCCAATCACTAGTAAAACAAACAGGAAGACTTTTGCAGTTCCATRTACAACACAGCGATTCCAAATACAGACAAGCATATGGAATATATCACTTTGTCAGAATCACACATGGAGACATCCTTTGATAAAAGCTGTAATTTAAACATTTACAAAAACTTAATATACATTATAAACATCATATATAATGTTTCATTGATGTTATATAAACATCAATGAAAACTTTAGATGCACAGATGTATGAAGTCTCACACAACTCATCCCCTTCACAGGGAAAAGGGAAGGCATCCACTCTATTTAATTTGGATGTCTAGCTAATTCCTTTTTTTTAGGTACCTCATGCAAAGCGCTTAAAGTAGGGGACCGAAGAATCACATGGGGGACCTATCTGCAGCAGGTGCCCTGCAGACCTCCAGAGACAGATCCTGCCTGCTGAATTTTTAACATCTGCATTAAGCAGGGCGGATCCCCATGTATCTCTCATGCATTTAGGCAATGCAGCACAGAGGTCTCTTCTAAGCCTTGATGCCATGTGCTACATATGTATCCGGCCACCAGATCACTCTGCTCTCCGTATAGGTCATGGAAAGAGAAAATAGGACATGACACTGCATCAGACCGGCTCCTTTCTCAAAGAAACCCTGGCAATGGCATCCTCCTGCAGCAGCGCAGGTAGCGCCACGTGAAGCCTGCCTCCGCTCATGTCACAGCCGCAGTGGTGATTCTTGCTTTTATGTAACAGAATCAAGCACAGAAATGAAGGTAAACAAGAGGAGATTGGAAGAGTTGAGTTTGTTCAGTCTAGCAAAAGGAGGCCAGTGCAGGGATACAAGTTGCACTGGGGATAGGAGAGATCAGCATCCTCCAGGCAAAGAACTCAAAGAGCTGCCAGAAGACCAAAAACATGTGAACTGGCCAAGGATGAATTTAAACCAGAAGTAAAGCCAACTAGAACTGTAAGGGGTGGAAGAGCCTTCCTCCCATTTGGATCCAACTGATGCCTGGTCCCTTTTAGGRCAAGTAAGATTAAATTAAACGAAGCCGGTACTCTCCGTGATGCTGAGGCCAGCTGGTAAAAAGTGGCCAATGCCTGCTTTACTAAACCCTCTTATCTCCACAACAGGGTGGCCACATRTAAACTGCCTACTAGGAGTGACCTTGGTCTGTGTTTATTCCTGAACTGTTTCCAGGAACCGTTTGGCAGAGTACACTGTGGCTCAGGCCAAATGCATGCCAAGCRCTAGCCCAACAGCGCACAGCAGTGTTTCCTGGAACTGTTTAATTTACTACCCAGACAGTTCAAATATATTTTCCAGTATCACGTTTAAGTCCTTAAATATGACCATAGCCCATCAGTGTTATTCCTCAGGTAAGGAAAGTAGCTTTTAATCACATAACAGTCATATATTCAAATATACKCTAGTATTTAATTCTTACCTAACTAAAGGCTACTGCAAACCAAATTACATACAAGTTCAGTTGCAGTCAGTGCTTGACAAATTCGGTAGATCACAAACTTTAAGTTTTAGATTAGGCTTTTTTATTCTTATCTGAATATTTAATTAGCAGGTTTTATATCAGGGTCTTTTACTCTTCTATATTGACATTTTTCTCCTTGCCATACCCACCAGCTAGAGTCCAGTATAAAATAGATTATGTACAACTTTGCATTCCCCTTCATCAGAATGAGACCATTCTCATATCACTGAACTTTTTGCACTAAGTAACGAAATTGACTTTAAAGCAGATTTAAAATCTAGCTTTAAATCAGTTATTAAACATCTGAATAATGCAACACTGAACCACTTGGCTGAAAAGACCTGCATGTGAATCCTAGACTTGCAAATCTCATATAAATAAATCCTACCAAAATCATTAACTCCAGTTGCATGAATAATGACTTTAATGAATACAAAATACACCACTGTGGCTCCAGAGAACTATTTATTTTCTCCCTCCATCTTTCTAATACAGAAGGTGACAAAGGTATTTCTAGTTCTTTCTCATTCCAGCCGAGTGGCAAATAAAGCAAGACCATCCTCCTAACATACAGGTATTTAGCACTGCCAATCTTAAGAGCCTTGAAAATTCCACAGCCAAGGAGGCCTGRTATATGTGTGAGCCTCTGCTAGACCATGCCATAAATCTAGATTTTGGTCTGTCTTTGTGGTTTCAGAAATACTAGAGTTACACAACAWAAAATACTGATTCAATACAGATTCATTCTGATTCTTCACAGGTATTCAGAATATTTTGATGGGTTAAATTTTCATCGAGTGGCTTTTGAAGTGCCCAGATATTGTAGGTTGATGCTGTTCTGAATAGGTATGGGATGAAGCATAGTTTATTCTGCACAGAGCCCTGTCATGTGGCTTGACCAGTCTGGGAGCTGTGCAGTCATGTCTGTTCCAGTCAGTGCTGTACTCCCATGCAGCAAGGGTCACAGAAACTCTGTGAGATTAACTGTATTTATTCAACTGCAGGTATTTCTGCTAAAAAATCATTATTYTCAAGTAAGAACTAGCCTGTTACAGCCAAACTTCATTGGGCTTTGAAGAAATTTTATATCGAAACTTGAAATACCTGAATTACATTAAACAACAACATCTGAAGCTTTAGAAAATTTCTAAATGTTTAAAGCAGAATGAATAAAGAAAAACACTTCTCAGTTTGTCTGGAATCTTATCTAGCAATACAGAAGAATATTCTAAATCATCATCTTTTTACTAATAACTTAAAATATTCAGAAAATCTTCTTTCATTTYGATCACCAATTGGATTCAAATAGCATTTTACATTGCTGTCACAAGTTAGTRGTAAAGTGGAAACAGATTGTATAAGAGTTTAAAGTAAGATTCAAGTAAAATCAAAACCTGATTGTCTGTTAATATCCAAGAGAAGAAGCAGCAGCAGGGTTCATTACATGCTTTTCCATGTGCCTCCTAAAATGGCCTTGCTTTGAGTGTACTTACTTTGCCTCAATATTAAATGTAAAGCTTTGGTTCCAGATGTGGTAGTACGGCTGGAGTGGGAGGAGTTTGACTTCAAAAGATGGAAGCTCTGCGGAAAAAAATAATGCAAAGGTTCATGGTGTGTGAACTTCAAACAAACCTAAAACTCCCGGCACGAGGTGACACGGATTCAGAGGGCTCAGCTACGTTAATGTTTTGGTTTGGACTAGCTGTGCACATCTGAGGCAAACATGCTGATCATCATCCCTTATTACGCTTTGCTTCACACACTGTGGAGCAGCCTTGGAGCACTCAGAACGGATTTCTTTCCAAAGAAAATGGACATTCAGTGCACCGAAACAGATTCGGACTGAAATATCCCCCTTGCCCTCAAATCTGTTTAATGTGGACGTAGGGTTCTCTGCACCAGCTGTGTCGCTCGGCAAACGTGCTGCTACCAAGCTACGCTACTTGCTACTGTAGATGTAGCCAGAGAGYTACTTGCTCCTGAGCACAGACATTTGCAGTAGTCTCTGCTAGTCTCTAACCATTGCATCTACTAGTTAAAGCAAAAACTTAGTCTTGTAAAAGTGAGATTTTCTTATAATTCTTGTTTTTTATTTTGTCTTAAAGAAAAAAATACATTAAGATTTAAAATAAAGCATAATTTCAGCACAAAGAAATCAAGCCATTTATTTCCAAATTTTGAATTTCTGTATTTATACTATTTACATAATGCCCTTTCTTTTCCTCACCAAAAGCTTCACTGAGGCTTCAACCTCAGGGAACAGGGAACAGCTGTTCAGGGAACAGCTTCAATCAACTTCCAAACCGCAGTCTACTGTGAAGAAATTAATTATCACTTTTTGTTCTTTTATTCTAGTCTTTATTGGAAACTTCAGTTTTCATAGATATTCTGCATTTTTTTCTGTAGTAGTAGGGCTCTACCGAAAAAGGATGTTTTTGAAAAATATTGAAGTTACTAAATTTATATAGAAATAAGCTTTCTATCAAATTTAAGCTCTAAATTTAACAGTCATCCWACAGTCATCAATCAGAGTTAGCAATGATGGGTTGAAACTCCACAAATCACATCTGTAATACTTAAATAGAATCACTTATAATCAAAGCAGTATATCTGCTAACCAGTAGGGGTGACTTTATAACTTTTTTTCCCAAATTCAATGTTCTCTTACCATAATTTTTAACTTCAAATTCAGCTGAAACATTTGACATTTCATATCCGTGAAACCAGGCCATGATTTTCCAGGTTCCAGGTCTAAAGTTCAGATTCAGCAAAAAAACAGTTAATTAGGATTTCTCAGGTATCATATTGTGCTAATGTATTTAAATTATCTCTAAATACGAAAAATAAGCCCCCAATAAATTGAATATTAATATTTTGCTTGCTTTGATCATATACAAAAGCAATTTATTAACAAATTTCTTTTTGTCTGGAGGAGCAAGTACTGTGTTAACAAATGTACTGGATACCATTCAACAAAAGATTACGAGAAACAGCAAGATATTATATCTTGAAACCGCATTTAACATCTGCCTCTGAAAAGCCCACAGAAATATAGAGCTCATCATATATTTGCTATAACTTATCTATACTATGAGCTCAATTTCATTCTAGGCTTTATTCTCTTCAAAATCTGTTCATAAATGCTTCTGYGTTTAATTATGCTTTAAAGCTTAAATCCTTACAGAGGTCCTCTCCTGAGCAGAGTTTGTATGTACACCTTGAGTGCAGTCTTATGATCAAGCAGATATTTCAGCAGCTTGCTGAGTTGTTCCTCACCAGCACAGACGTTACTAACGGTATGGTATTAAAYCCTGGGCTCATCCTCTCCAAGGAGAGGTGCTTAACACAGAAGCATGTTAACTGTAGGCTAAATCTCTACTCCGCAGGGAGAAAGAGGCAACTTTGAGAGATAATTCAGGGTATTCAGCAACGGAAGATCTTAGGTACTTTAGGTAACTGTTAACAGGTGGTGGTGGTGGGGTGAATCCAGCCTGCCCGGACCTGCTCGTGGGAGGTGGGATTAGCCCTCCTTTCAGGAGACATTGTAAAGGGAGGTCTTCCATCCGAGTGAGTCACCCGGGCTCCTGTACAGTCAACGGGGAGAAATAGCTCGTCCTGCGGCATGGTACGTCTCCTCCTAACATAGGCATCTGAATCGCAGTCTGAGTGCACAGCYTGCGTCCCAGTTTTGGGGGAAGGCGCACAGGACGACAAGCTCGGACGCAGACCGCGGCRCGGGAGCAGCCGCCGACTCTAACGGCGCGCCACGGCTGCTCTCGACAGTAATCAGAGCAAAATTACCTGCTTTAGCGTACATAGTATTTCTTTGCTGCTCTACAAAAATGATGAAGAAAACAATACATATAAAATAAGTTAAATAAGCCACTCCTCTGCCCCTGAAGTTGCCCTGGAACCCGTTTTTAGCCTGAAGAAAGTACTTCTGCAAGTGGCATTTTGACATGATCTTTTTGATGAACAAGGCATAGTAACATACTCGGCAATGTCAGGTATTTCGAAATGTTCACTGAGCACTGTTTGGACTTTCCGGTTTAACTTTTTAACCACTATTCCTTTTGAGTTCTGTTGAGGGAGAGAACAAACAAATACAAATTTATGCACCAGATGCCAAACATTCATGTCCAACAGCTCATGTTCATACCCTAGTCCTAAGGAAACATGCGAGTGGTCTATTTATTTTCTTACTTGATTATTCACATTTCACCCCTCCCTTCATATTCATGATATTGTCCAAAATGACCAGAAATATTTCACAATATGTAAATACCACTCTTCGTTTAAAAAGGAAGAACCACCAACCACTAAACCAGTCCAGAACTTCTACAATGCCGCAAGGAAGGAAAAACAGAGGTGAAGCTGCCTTCCAAAATGGAGCTGCTTCATGGAGTAGTTTTGGCAGCTGTAGGATCAAGGGGCAGGGGGAGAATGAGAGCAAGACAGAGAGCAGTCACAGCCGTAGTCTTACTTTTGGATCTTTAGTGGAACTTCTTCATAGTGAATGTGGTAAAGAAACACTTGGTGAAAGTACTTACTAGCACAGCAACTTGAATTGGATCATTTGTCGGCCTCATAGCATTGTCCAGAMTGAAGATCCTGTATTTTACTGTTTAACAGAAGAATAAGATGTACTTTTATACTCATTTATTGCCTCTCTACTCTCTTTCTAGATAGTAACTATTACGTGCTCTTAACTGAGTTACTGAATTTTGGACAAAACACTTTCTTTTCAAGAAAAGAAATTTGAGAAATTTCAAGGAGAGAATCTGCATTCTTCCACAAGCTTTGAGTGTTATGTAAGTGACCAAATACATTAGCCTTTCGGACACAACTTCTGAAAAATACACGGGAAACTTCACCTCACTGCTGTATCCCTTCTGTGATCAAGGACTGCAGTCAAACTSAATAGCTTTTTTGACTTATAAAGGTCAAATTTTTAAGATTTTGACCTCCTTGTGTTTTTACTTTAGTAATTGTAAAAAAAGCAGCAAAACATTTTGGCTATAAAGTGCAAAGGATGCYTATGGCAGGAACTGTAAACTGAAGGAATAGGTTATGTGGGGGTGCTGGGGGGGGGACAGCCTCCCACTTTATTCTRTTTTCCTGGGGAAAGCAATTATGATTTTTTGAGGAAAAAAGAAGCAGATTTTGACTGGCTCTTGATAGAAAGGAAGGGAGAAAGACTTCTTGACTCCTGTGGTGTTTGTGAGGGTGCCAGCTTGGGCAGTGCAGAGCGGGCAGAAGCCCTGGCTGCAAAACACGGGTTTAAAACCTAGTCTGGCTGACGTGCACACAAATAGCTGGGGTTAGAAGAGAAGGGCCTTGATTAGAAAGGATCAAGCCATTATTACTTCCTTTAATTACGCCCTTGTAACATCTATTTTCAATATCTGAAATGCAGCATTTGTGTGTTAACCTTTGGAATTTGGTGTGTATATAGGTTTATCTGTCTGAATAAAAATGTAGCCTTTCTTGGAAGACAGGAGGATGCGAGTATTTTGAACAGGCTCCTTGAAAAGCTCCCTGCTTTCGGTGACCAGTAAAACATATGCCAGCTTTCTCTTCTTGRACATATCCTTATGCACAGTTCCCTGGTTGACCTGAAGAAAACAAAAGGAAACGCCCTATAAAATCAGATATGTAACTGGCATCTTTGGAACTACACCAACAGGGGGACAAAGACACAGATAAAGTACTTAAATCTTTTATTAGCACTRTTCTAAAGAAAATAATCAATTATATCTTTCTTACTGGGTGATTATTTCTTTGTGAGCAGAAATATTATCTCCTTCCCCATTTTATGACATGGAACTATGGAAAAGAACACATTTTCATTTCCAATGGCAAGAACTCAAGCCCAGTGATTTTCTAATCATTCTACATTCTACATGTATGACAAATTCCAGTTACTATGTCATCTAGTTGCTGCAGCAGCATCCCATAATCCTTCAATTGCTAAAATCTTGGTCRGGTGATTAGATCCTTACCTCCAGCAGGTATGATGTTTCTGAACATCCTGTGCAAAAGGAACCTGATTCCAACCTTCAGCTCTCACTTTGGGAGTAATTAGAGCTAAGCAAGGACTTGCTATGTRCTGTTTTTCAGTCAAACAGCCCAAATCATACTAAATCATACTAAACACCCCAAGATTTCAGAGAGTCAGGTCAAAAAAAAAAAGAAAAAAAAAAGAAAGAAAGAAAGAAAGAAAAACGAGATGTAAAGTAGAGTCAATCAACTTACTTACAAAGATACATTCACAGACTGTGAGTTGAGAGACTGCACATTTTTCAAGATTTCCTCTGTTTTGTAAAATAGCCAGCATGCCAAGGATATGCATGCAGTCTTAAGTGATGCAGAACACCAATTTAGAAAGTCAGAGAAATGATCAAGCCAAGAAACCAGTTCCAAGTATTAAATTGCTACTCTCTCAGGAAAAGTTATATCTATATGTGCATACATACAAATATTATACATATATATAAATATGTATGCGTATACACACATATACACACACACACATACACACACATACATATATATGTGTGTGTAGGACAAAATTAAATAAATTACAGGATCTTCAGTGATGAAAAGATCTTTCATCACAATATGACAAAACCTTGGGCTTGCTTGCTGGGCGCATAAGAGCGCTCACTGTCACCACTGAATTTTATTGACTGATCTGGCGAGCAGACTGCTGCTGCCGCTGGAACTGGTGTTTTGTTATCCTTCTGTAATGATCAGCGTTGTCTGTATTCCAACATATTCCCAACACAGATCATGTGATTTATGTTACCTATTTAAAATTATCATTTACATTGTTATGATAGTTGACTCACCATTATTTTTTTGATCTCTTGGTAGTTGTTCTTTTGGTTAAGGTTGAAGACAACCCTCTCTGACAGGAGCTCATTTTTTCTCTCATCTCTGAAGTATGCTGTAACTTGGACAGGGCTCTGTGCTCCATGAACTTGAACTGTTACTGTCTCATGTGTGCCCAAATGTACCACATTTGGGGCAGTAACAAGAAATCTAAAACCAAACAGAAATGCATTGACCAATGTGTTGGCAGATTTTCACATAAATGTCCAATCAATACAAAATTTAAAGAAAAAAAAAAGGTCTTGTCAAGACCTTGTCAATTCCACTATTCCRGAATAGCTGAGATTGGAAGGGGCCTTTGGAGATCCCTCAGACCAACCCCCYGCTATATATAGTTTAGAAGAAGACAGTGTCTCTCCAATTGATCCTCAAATTCTGAACCACCACATTTAGGTCCTACCAAAGATCAACCTCTACGGAGAGAAAAGAGAAAATAACTGCAACATGTCCCAGGGAGTGTCAATGTCCTCATTTAGGTAAAAGAAAATTCTATAAACTTACCTTTCTGGAAAGAAAATCAGGCTATGCATTAAGAGCAAAACAATATATACATTTAATGCTATGAAGGCATGTTTCTTGATAAACTAACACTGACATTAAGTTGCYTTCAAAATGACTTTAGTAAATCAGGAAGCATCAATTTAACCATACGCATGGGATTTCTAGCAGCTGATTTTCATTCAGATGCCTTTGCCACTGAAACCCAGGTAATGAGGAACCATGGACCAAGAGACCATACCAAAGGGTCAATAAGCTAAGTGTGATCCTTCCATTCCCGAGAAAGCTTAGCTGGAGTCCAGACAACTGTTTTGGATTCAGTTTTTTCTCTTAATTACTTTGCKTTATTCTTAACTCTGCTATGGTACTTCTTGGTAATTATTTTCATTTTCTTTAGAAATCATCATTCTTTAGAATGATAGCATTTCTTTAGATTATCATTCTTGACCTCTTTTATCAAGTCTTCTTTTACCCATCAAAAACAGAGTACTATGTGGAAAGCTATTAATGGTACTACTGGCACACAGAGAAGGATACTGTTCTGACCTCATGAAAGCAATTGCTGGAAAATGATCATTTTATAAAAGATTTCTAARTGGAAAAGACCATACCATTATTAGAAGGTGTTGTCTGCACTTTCTGTTTCTTTTTTTTCTCTTTTCTATTTTTCTATTCATGTTTCRTCTTTAAGTTTATAAAATGAAAGGTGTGGTATAGCAAGGAGAAAACAAAACCAAAATTATTTTTCAAATGAAACTCAGATTTTTTTCCTTTTCTTCTTCTGAAAATCATGGGGTACCGTATGAATATAGTAAAAACGATTTCTTTCCTTCCATACTATTTGTGAAATGCCTTATACATGGTCAGAGTCTTTATACAATCTTACGGATCTTGATAAAGAAAAACGTAGAACAACTCTTAATAAACATTAAATAGTTTTATGAGTCTGTTCGTGGTAGTGAAAGGTAAGTTACACATCAAACTTGTCTTCACATAGGAAAAAAGAGAGCCTAATTGAGGCTCACTGCRGTAGCCTACAGCAGATTAGGGAACTTCCATAATGTCCTGGTTTGCTGCAGTTTAGCTTGTTGTTTAAAAACTTATCTGTGTGGCTCACTCGAGCAGACACAGTCATCAGCCTGCTCTGCACAAGTCAGCTCTGGCCTTGAGGCATCATGGTCATTTTCCCCCAACAAAATGTTTCATACACCTGCTACATTTGGCATCTCAGGTTTGCCATATCCAATAACTTCAGATTAAAACTAGCTCAGTCCGTGGCTTCACTAGGATTTTGTCACAGAAAATAAAGCCTGTACTTCACTGAAGATGAAGCGTCCGTCCRGGTATATCATTAGCAATAGGTGCCCCAGCTTAAAATCCATATGAGGTCAAAGCACTGTAGTCTTCATGCTGATGTGGACACTGGAGGTCAACACCAGAGCATAGAGAGGGGTCCATACCTAGCTAAAATCTTACACGACGAGACCTAGGAGAATGTGTATATCTACAGCTGCGGGCAGAGATGCACAAGGCAMGGTGAGGGAAGCAGCAGTAGAGGCCAACAGTGCAGAGCAAGTGAACAGTGTATGGAGGAACCAGAGACAAGGAGCATTTGGGGGCTGAAGTGGAAGTGGGGAAGATTTGTCCCACCTACCAAAATATCTCAAAGTTCTCCAGTGGCTATACCAAGTATTTGAATCTGACCCCTACTGGCAGGGACATAGCGAAAGTTTCTCCTGCCCCTCTGCCCTGCAAAGGTTGATTTGAAAGACTTTAGATATGCTCTGCAGGTCCTGCTTTCTCAAGGAGTTATAAAGACTATTTTCCCAAAGGAGGAACTGTCCAACTGGGAGAATCAATATATGTAAATCTTCACTAAAGCAGAGAAGAGGAACACAAAAACCCCAAAACTCCTCTGAATAGAAGAACTTTGCTTTATGCAATGTATTCCATCAATTACAGAGAGTAACTTTTTTGCAAGATTTGTTGATCCTCCAGTAAATGTCAGAAAGCTGAAGACGAGCAAGCAAAAATAAGAGCATATATATCATGCTTTAACAAAACAGTTTTGATTATATCTTATTGAATGGAAATATTTCCCCTTGGAAAATACAGGCAGTTTTAAGTTTTTTTCTTTTTACAGCGGCTTTTTACCTTTTTAAGATTCCACAGATTTTCAGAGTTTCAAGAAACAGACATTGGTGATTCTCTGTCAGGACCACAAACTTTTCCTACTTTCTATTTCAATGGATTTTTTTAGGAGTGAAGAATTAATTTTAAAAATGTACTTACGATGGTGCTTGCTGTGTATTGGATAACAGTGAACAAAAGCTCATCAAAAATACCAGCCTTTCCATTGGAAACCTCTACAACATTCGTGCTGCAAAACAGAAATATCAAAAAGTCGCTGTCAATCCACCCCGAGATACAGATTGTAAGAAATGGGCTGATGGCATATGGTAGCAAAGAGCATAACCTATCTGGGTTATTTATTAATAACTTGCAAAACCATGCAACCAATAATGACTGACATGCTAGTGATATATGAGTGCAGATTAACGACTCGGGGGAGAGACATTCTCGACTAAGCCAGAATTCTGCATTTGATTATTCTTTCATTCTCTTTCAAGTTTCATTATTTTCACATTTTAGTAATTTAAATCGTGTGCAGAGAGAAGTTTTCGGAGTACTGCAAAGGCAATCCTAAAATCACACACAAAACCATGGCTAAAGCAGTGGCTCTAAAGCAATTCATAATGGGGACAAATGTAAAAAACAGGTCCCTGCTCTATGACATTACTTAGCTCCAGGCATATCTGTAGTCCAGCAAGAGTGAGAGTAAACCTTCTGGTCTGCATAGCACAAAAGGAGCTGGAGTGGAAATCTGCCTATGTAATTCACTCCCAATCTGTAGTGCTACAAGGGAGTTCATCTGCTCTAGTTTAAGTGTGTATGGAATGGATGTCCATGGCTGAGCTGCTCAGCCCAGGTTTCCTTTATGGTCAAGACAGGGGGCTTTCCCAGAGGGTAACTAGTTTCATCTTAATATGAGCCTGTAAGATGACTCAACAGCAGAAGGCATTCCTCACTGCACCTAAAGGCACACAACATCATAAAATACAGGATATTTAAAAGTAAGAAAAATGTATATGTTTGAAGAAAAGCTGTTGGTACAGGAATCAGTTTTTATCAAAGGCAAGATGAAAGAACAAACTGAAAATCTAATCAGGTCTTATTTTTGCAAGCCCTTACTGGATTTTCCCTCTGAAACATAATTTTGTTGACTCATGAAAATGGAAAAATGCCCATCTGATCTACACGCATCTCAAATCCCAGAAATGATCACAAAGCTGTCTGCTAGCTCTAGCAATAAACTGCTTGTTGGTATATTACATTTAAGCCTCTGCCCTTAATTATTAGCAAYGTACACCTTAAAATGAACATGATGATAGACAACCAGCAAGCTATTATTTGTAAGGTGAACTCACAGGCACAGCGAGGGCCCCACTGCAGCTCAGGGCACCATCCCCCTCGCTACCCACCAACACGTTGTGCTGTGAGGGTGAAGGGACCTCCTCCCACCTCATCCCATCCCCTGCCCAGGGGACCCTATCTTCAGACATAACCAGCTCCTCTGTTTCACATTTTCCAGCATGATGTGCTGCAACACAAGGCGATGGGGAGCTACAAGAAGCTGTAAGGTGCCAAGAAGCCGATTCACTATTTTACAGTGATCATGCCACGAATATGGTAACTTCATCCACATATGGATGGACACCAGCACATTAACAACAAGAGAACTTCTGGGTTTAAACCCAAAACAGCCCATGCTTTTTTTTTTTTTTTTTTTGGCCACTGTAGGCATGGATGTCTTCCAAGAGCCTGTGTTGACCAGTGTAAGCACTGACTTTGGAACAACAACTCCTGCACCTGGACAAATCAGGTCAAAAGCTTCTTACAGTTTCAAATGGTAAAATTATTCTGTTTTAAACTAATACTTTAAACTCTGATTCTTGATTCAAGCTATGAGGTCACTGCAAGAAGCATGCTGATAGAGATGCAAGCATATTATGGAGAGGCAGGAATTACGCTGCAGTTCAGAGGAGCAAGAATTACCAAAAATAAATTGTGTAAAATATTGTACAAAAATTTAATTTGTCTTGTGTTTATAATCTGATTTTTAAAAATAATGTGAATTAAATAAATTAATTTCTTGACCTTACCAAATTATGTAAGAGGGAGAAAGATGAGCAATTTCAAATACYCAGCACAACAGCTCTTCCTCCCTGTTGTTCCCAAGAGGCAGACGCTAAACGCATGTGAGTGGCAGTACTATTAGTATGTGCTGTTTGCTACTATCTCCAAACTCAGACTTAACATAAATAATAAATACAGCTTTTGATTAAGGAAGGTCTTCATCTGGCCAAGCCCCTGTACACTCCCCTTATAGTCAGCCTTAAAAAAAAAAAAATATGTAGAACGCTTTTCCTCTAAAGCGTCCCATTCATTTAAAAATACTTAAAGTAAGTATAACTCATGGGATTTTTGCACCAGGAAAAGGCAAATGGGGCACAATCAGGTTCTTAATTTAGGTCTTCCTGAAAGAAAAAAAAAAGAGAGAGAGAAATTTGTCAAATAAAAAGCAATTTAGGGGAAACAAGAAGCATTTTTAATCTCTGGAATCAAACATGACTCATGCACAAGACACAAAATTTTCATTATTACAAGTAAAAGRGGGTTTAAATTAAGTTTTGAGCAGCTCAGAAGAAGCCTCAAGCAGTGAGAAATGGCAGCCAGAATCTATGTTTTCCACTCTGCTAAAGTTGAGCTCCTAAATCTGTAATTTAGGCATATAGCTAGAAAAAGAATATTCACCAGTGCTGATTCTTTCAGCTCCCACTGGTTCAAACTGACTGACAAGTGCAGTCTTATACACAGGCATAAAAGCTTTGGGTGAAGCCTCCTGCYATGTTAAATGCCATTTGCACTAGGGTGACATGATGGTGAACAAGACTTCCATCCTCTAAAGTCCACCCAAAGCCAGCTGCATGCTTAACCACATTTAATTTGAAATACAGAAAAAAGAGTGAGTAAAGAAAGCTCAGCTTTGCTAAGCACTGGATAAAGGTATAAGGGTCTGTAAATCTCCCCTTCAGTGTATGCACAAGGGGCCCTTCAGCGTCACTGCCAGCCCTGTATGAATATTTCTCCTGGCCCAAAGCGGTGCTGCAAACAGGAGGTAGAAGATCTTGCAGTCTATTCCTGGAGAACATAATACATATTAAAATGTGAATAAATAAGGTTACATAAAGCTATGACTCTCTCAGTCATCATTAAAATCTAAAGCTAGACAGGAGCTTTTATAGGGAGAAAAGATGATTCTCTAATTCACTTAGCTGTCTACTCTAAGAGGACTCGCTTGTTGGCCCTGTGATAAYCCAATTACATATACGGTTCTGCTATGTTATAAATGTTATCAGTTATTCCAGGCTTGCCGACCACACTGCCCAGAAGCCTCTGCTTGATTCTTAATAGCAGGCAGAGGCAATGCTCCAATTAGCGGTATACTGGGGAAATTTAGGGGCCCAAACTGGGAAAGCTGAGGCTTGGTAGTGTAGAAATGATAGCTGAACTAAGAAGACCCAGGTCAGGGCCAATAGGCTTTGGATAATTCTCAGGATAAATTTAGGAAACATAGAAATAAGCTCTGTGTAAGACTGTAATATYTCTCACCGTTGTTCTGTGACTGCAGAAAGAAGACCAGACTTAAACTCATGTAAGGTATTGCTCCAAGTTTCCTTCAGCTTCTTCCTTTCTAGCAAAATGCTACCTTATTCGCACTACAATAACGACATTTGCTTGGATCAGCTGGATAGGCTCCTGGTATTGAACAAAAGAGAGAATTCAGCTGAGTAAGAGCTACAAGCTGGCCAGCAAGCAACACCCAGTCCTTTCCTTACGGCATTGGTCACCTCATTAGGCAGCAACCGCAGGCTTAATAGAGCTCAGCTTACAGTGGAAAGAAAATGTTTGTGCCAGGTTAATAAGGAAAAGACAACAAATTTAGACAGAGGAAGAGAGATTAGGGTGAGCAGTGRCAATAAAGATTTGTTAACTGCCATCAGTGTTAGCAATTCTGAAGAAATGAGAGAAAATCTGAAATTTTGTTTTCTACAGCTTAGGAATCCACTATGGTTTCTCTTGTTCTCTTCATCCCTTTTCTTCTGACTTCCACGCTGACTTTAGCCATCAGCCGGGAGGGAGAAGATGAGAAACCATGCCTGTGGGTCCTAACGGTCCAAATCAATGTTCGTGTTTACAGGACATTAAATGGGAACTGCTGAGACCAGAGATATTTTCACAGTCCCCTTCCTTCCTCCCCATCCTCGTATTCCCTGTAGGGTTACGACTTGATGAAACCAGTTTAGTTCCTTGGCAAAATCACATCGTTTCCCTCTAGGCCTGTAGCCTGTGAACCCAAGCAGACTGGTGAGGAAGAGCAGGCATTTCCACCCCAAAGCCAGTCTGCGCTCAGGGAAGTGACAAAGGTTTTGTGGAAGAACTTCTCTGGAGAACGGGGCTCATGTTCTCCCAGGAAGGCAGAAGAGACCTGTTAAAGTTGCAGCTAGGGAAATGAATTCTTCTTGCTGTTGTCTRAACAAGGAGATGATAATGGAGGAGGTTAATTAAGAAGAGCAGTAGCTGTGGAGCTCGCTAAGGCTCCTGCCACTTTCAGAGACAGTCAGCTACAGAATCACACAGAATCACAGCRGCTGAGGTTGGAAGGGGCCTCTGGAGATCATCTAGTCCAACCCCTCCRCTCAAGCAGGGTCATCTAGAGCACATTGTACACGATTGCATCCAGGCAGGTTTTGAATATCTCTAGAGGAGACTCCACAGCCTCTCTGGGCAAGCAACTTGTCCAGAGTCAGGCAGATGCCATCACTGAACGATCTGGACAAACTCAAAMTGTCACTAAAAAAGAACAAGAAACCGATATCAGTGGGTCATTGGCACACAAAGACCTTTTCATGGATCACTTTTTAAAGTGGACTTTGCAAAAACTGTTTTTGATTTTCATTTGTTTTTAATTAGATTCGCACACATACCTTGGAGGTATGAGAGCTGAGAGACAGCAGAGTATCAACACGACACATACACACATGTATGTAAATAATGGCTGTGCATAGCTGTGTGTGGCATAACTGTTGCATACTGAATCTAAGGACGTGCACTGACTGTTAATAAAGACATATTTTTCCCCAAAATATTAATCAACTACTGTAATTAATTAAGGATTCTCTCACTCTCTTTCACAAACACAAAAGTTTATTTAGTCCAATAATAATTTATACAAATAAACTTAAAATTCCTTATGCTCATATTTGTCCAGGTCTATAAAATATATATAAAATGATCTTGGCACAGTATAAAGGGTATCTTAGAATGGTATAAAATGATCTTGGCATGAATAGTCTAGCAYGGCAGACCCTGTCAGGCTGTTTGTAATTTCTAATATAACACAAAATGTTTAATTTTGAAGTCACTTAAAAATGTAAATACATATTTAAAAATATAAATACATAATATAAACGTAATATATTTTCATATTTACATTATTTGTGAATAAATGTATTTTTACATTGTAAATATAAATACAATAAAATTCTGTCAGCTGAAAGTCTCTAGCACATCCATGCAAAAGCAAAACCAAAAAACTTGCCCGAAACTAACTTAAGCAACCATTCTTTCCTAAAGTCAAAGTCCTTTCATATTTACTCAACAACTATTTTTTTGTCAAGTACAATATTGATTCTTCMGCTGACCCAGAGTTCAGCACCATATGTGGAGAGCACAGTCTGGGATTTATATATGTGTAAAAAGGAACCAGTGAAACCTTAACTCAGAGAGACCGACTTGATKTATTTTGAATATATGATATCTTTCAGAGACTTCATTTGAACTTTGTAGGCTTTCACTGTATTTCAAACATCAGCAATAGTTTTGGGGTCTGCAGTCTGAAGTGCTTCCAAAATGCTTTTCCTGCTTCACTGGCCTGCAGACTAACAAGATTGAACGCTTCTTTCAGTTTCTTCCCGTAATATTTCACCTCTGCCCGGCAGAGCGGTACAAAGGGCACCTTCACAAAGCACACTTTGCAAATAAGCACTGCAGTGACACTGCAGAGGATTCTTTGCTAAGATACAGGAAATTGTAACAAATGCAAAATGCAGTATTTCACTTCAGAAAACACTTAGGACAATTAGATTTTTGAAATCCTTTTTCAAAAGCAGACCATGAGGCGTGCATCTAATTTGAAAAGGCCCTCTTAAAGGCAGGACAGCTTTGGCTTAACAGTGAAGTAGATTAAAAACATTCTTTTTTCCTTTACCATAATATAGGCAATAAAATAAAAAGCTAATCTAGATTCTAGCTGCTTTTGCCTTGAAGGATTGCTATTTTTGCCTGTATTTGTTTGGTATTTTAACTTTCTTATGTGTATCTGCTGCAAAAAAATACATATGTTCTCTTTAAAAGAGGCTTTGCTACCTCTTTTTATAAATATCCTCGACCCTTGTTCCTTGCATTTCCTGACTAACTATTTGATGGAGATACTCCAATATTTTAGACAATTTCACAATTATACTCAAAAATATTTCACAACATAAAGAGAAAAAAAATCACATAAAATACAAAAGAACTTCTAGTCCTGTGCCTATCTGCCACTGGAAGTTTTTTTTTTTTTTCCCTCTGGTTCTGATCTCCGAATTAAATCTAAAACTTTTGCTTCACTCAGTAATTCACACACAAGACACAGGGAGACTCTTCACTTCTTTCAAGTCAGCGGGCTCTGCTCTGAACTCCACCACACTTGAGTAAGTCGAGATCAATTCTACAGTCAGATCAGAAGCTCTCCTACTTATTTTAATCCCTTGGTCTTAATATTGAAGGGTGAAATTCAAAAAGAACAAGGAAACGAAGACAGAATATGACTGATGGGAGAGTTTCTGTTTTTATTATAAATGAGAAGATGCTCAGTTGTAGCACATTTTAGTGTTGCAGCATCTCCCTAGGGTGTAGGAAGARCATTTGCTGTCTTGTTATAACAGACTAAAATCTTATAGCAGCTCAGTGGGATAGTTATTCAGGAAATATATGCTCATCTCTGCTTTTTTATTTTCCAGGAATTTAGCCACAGAACACAGACCCTGTGCAGCCATCACCTTTTAGGTGTTATTTGGAAGAGTAACAAAAAGTGCCATACCCAGCCCAGACATGGCAGTCAGAGCAGAAATCTTCTCTTTTGCTAATCTAGTTTTGCAGAAAACTATCTCCAGCAAAATGATGCAAAAGATGATAATTCTGCTTCCCTTTCAGTGGTGCTGGTGCAGAGGGGAACATTGATGTCCCCTTAGGAGATGGGCTGGATTTACCCAAAGCCCTAGTAATGGTGTATGGGTGACCAAGCTCAGACATACTCCGGACAAATTATATGGTTTTACTCATTGTTTACACAGAAAAAAAAAGATGAAACTGTAATAAAATGTGAATACAAATGATGTTTTAATTTATATAGCCAACATATTTTGGGAGGAGGCAGGATCTGGCCATGCTAACATGTGAGAGCATGCATCCTGGTATATATTTTTAAGATATAGGTCACATTTCCAGGCCATTAGTGCTGGAGTTTTACTTAACTTCTAAATGAGGAAGATGAATTTTCAGTAATTTTGTGAAGTGGGTTAAAAATAACTCTGCATCTGTGGCCCAGCAAGCAACCTTGATGGTATCATTGACAGCAACCACATTTGCAACATGTGTAGGAGCCCTTACTGCTGAGAAAAATGGGACTGGAGCTCGATCACTGTTCTTCTGCTGTCAGTGTGGCACAGTGGCRTGCTTTGGCAGCCATCCACATCTGGGCACATCTCTAGCTTTCCTTCTGCATGTGCTGGAGGGTGCCTGTGGGTGTCTGCCTTAGGCTCAGGGGGTTGGAAGAAGAGGTGACTGAAGAAAATTGCAGGCTTGAAGGAGCCTCTTCCAGTGGCACGTTGAGCCTCAAATAGGCACCCAGGTATGAGACTTAYCTCACCTCCTGCTCATGCTGTTCCTTGGCTGGGACATCGTCTCATCCTACACCTGAAGCCTGCCAGCCCTGGGTCTGAACAGCAGGGCAGGTTCCTCCTCAAGGTTATGGGCAACACAAGAGTATTAAGCCTGGTTTTTATCAAGCTGCTCAGTCTGGGACCAGAAGATTTCTTAATTTAATTTGAGGCCAGCTCCCATTTCACAGACTTTTACATCTCTGGTTGAGCAGTTACAAATGAATAAACAAACAGCCACTGGAGACTATAAAGAATAACAAAATAATGTAAAGTAACTCTAAATTTCCAAACACCTCCTCTTTCTTTGATGATTTCAGTAAAGTTTGTTGGCGTTGGTAAGTATGGTGCAGACACAGTATTTAAGCAGTAATCTCAGCTTCAGTTACTGTGGAAAAGAGCACTAATTGGATTTACTTGTAAATTACTCTGTAAATATCTGCCATGGGTTTGCTGCATTTGCTCGCCACTGAAAAAAAAATGTTGGCTCACTGTGGCAGCACCAATCCTTCTGACCTGAGTCATATTTGCAATGTTAATATGCTCTAAGACAAAGAATCTCTTAACTAAAATCTGCTAAATCTGACAGTATGTATCTATCACTGTCATTAACAGCATCAACAAAGCTTTAAAAYGATGCAGTTTGAAAATAAATTGTTCTCCTCTGTGATATAGTTGGAAAAGGCTAGACTMAAAATACACATATACGCTCTATGTGATTACTCAGAAACTGAAGCCTGTAGAGAAGGGACTCAAAGTACTATACAGAATAATCCTATCTCTGCAAAATGCCACAGCATGGTCATAAAAGGTTTTGTTCTTTTAAAATACCGTCTACAGCAGCATTGCTGATCTTCAGTGACAGCCTCCATATCTATGTTTTCTATCTCTCCTTTGACTTCCAGTGATCTTCCTGCATCTGTTTGTGAAGCAGACAGACAAAAGGGCAGCTGTGCATGCCTCCAGCACTGGTGCATGTACAGAGTCCTGGTGCCATCCAGCGGTAGATGTGTAATCCACCAAGTAAGGAAGCTTTCACAGAGAATTGGGAAATTGYCCATCCAACTTCCTGAGACTCCTTGTACTGCTCGTGACAGTTACCAGGACAGGGAGTTAGCTGCAGGTTCATACATACAGGCAGCTCACTGCAGTGCAGGCTCCTCATACATGACTTAGATGTTTGAGCTTGCATGACAATCAACAGTCAATATTGTCTTAAAAAAACAATTTGTATAACCCTGATAAAGGCACCTATTTTGGTCTGCTCAAAGGTTTGCTTAAAGACTTGCATAGACAACAACAACAACAAGAAAGAAAAACCTCAAAATGTGGCCCAAATAACCTATTGGCAATTCAGAATCACACACACTTTATCTTCTGAGACTCCTCTGGCATAATTCACTTTAGGATACYGAGAACAGCTCAACTCTTGGCATCACATTTTTCCATGACCTTTACTCATCTGTCTCCAGAATAAACTTGTCTAGTTACAAGTCCTGGTTTATATCCAGCTTTTTAGTCTACTGTCCAGACTCTCATTTTGCAAAAAAATGCAATAGATAAAGCAGTGGTGTTCAAGATACGTTTTGGGGTTAAATTTTTATAAAGCTAATGTGCTCTCAGTTGGCAGAGCAGTTCAGAGCTAGTCAGAAACATYGTGTGCGACCCAGCTATCTCAGTTTCATGGTGCTAGATTCTGGAAGACAAGATGAAATATTTTGTTTTGACACTGCAGTTTATTGCCAGTAAAGAAGTTTACTTCATCTGTGTCCTTTCTGAAGTGATTATTATAGCAAGAAGCCTGACCACACTCCATGACCTACGGACTTTCGGATTTACTATAACACACACTTCTCCTTCTGCTCTCTGTGATTCAAGAGCTTATCTGTGAAAACATGACTTGGAAATGTTGGGGCCCTACTCTCTATTCCAGTTAAATTCTACTTATGACTAGAATGGAGAGGGGAAAGCTTACTCTCATTCTTCTTAAGCTCCCCATATTATATTTCATGGTAAGCAGAGGACTAGTTTTATTTCTAGCAGAAATTAAAGCACCTTAAGTTATTGTGATATAAGGACAGCTGTTTAGGAATGCTAACACCTTTCTGGCACATAGGAATAGACAGAGAAAGTCATAACACCTGTCTCTGAAGTTAAAAGAACATAGAGGAAAAATACACCTAAAATGATATTTATCTTACTCTTATTACTTATCCCTCTTTGTGGTCTGCAGCCCTTCTACCAAGGGGGTTTGTAGCAGAAGTGAAGAATGGCTTAACTATATTTACAGCCTTCTTAAAAAATGAATAACCCTAGTCTCAACTCAGAAATCATAAAATGTCCTCTCTAGGGAGTCAGACAGGCAAGATTCCCCTACATAGAGCACATGCTAAAGCAAGAAAATGTGTATAAATAAGGAAGGATGCAGCTATGAATACTACAGATGAAAATGCAATTAAAGAACAAGATATACTATCTTTGGCATAACCCTGGGAAATGTACCCTGACCACCTCCCATCTTTGAGAAAGCAATCCACAAATGTATTTTTTGTGGCTATGCACATCCCGCATCCCTCATTCATGGCTTGGCTCAGCAAGTAACAGTAATCCATATACAGTAACTACGTGCCAGGTTCACCCAGAGAGGCCTTACTGTCTTCCTCACTTTTGTTAAATCATTAGATAAGCAGAATTTCAATGTACTACTTCTAGCCGCTATGACCTAGCACAGAATTATCTCCTGCTTACATTGTCTTCCACTGCAAAGTCCTCAGTAAAAAGACCATTGAACACAGCCTTAGCTTCTTAGGAAGAGTCACGCTACTCTTCACAATTAAGCACTCTTCACTGCTTCACTAGCAGTCAAAGGAAAATAAATCTTCTCTCATATCTAAGCCATCCAGACAGACTTTTCCAAAATCCATATTTACCTGACGTTGTTGTGGCACCTTGAATGGCAATAGAGGAAATAACGGGTAGGAAAATCTATGCAGAAGGATCTGCTTGTATCTATAATGTTCCCCTTTATTTGAGTCTATAGAAGACTAAGATAATGGGATAAATCTGTGGAGGGGTGATGGCATAATAAATGCCCCATCTGCATTTTTAGGGAGAGGGAAACATCACCAATATTAAAAACTCAGGTAAAAAGTCATGAAAAAACGAAAGCAAAACTTTGGGACTGGGCCTATGTTTGGATTTTCCCATCCCGTTGTTTTTTGTGGCAGTGTGCAAGTGGGGATGCCCAGGGTACCCTCTTCAGCACCTCTGCATCGAAAGGAGGGGTGTACACGTGGGTGTACGCATGGAGGTAAGGGAGCTGAGGGTGGGCAGGAAAAAAAAACAGGTATAGCTCTTTGTCTAATACATCTATTGAAGAGATACTGAATGAAGTATTGCCTTCATCCTCCCCCTTCCCTTGTCAGCGACAGTGCTTGGAGTTGTCCTACTTTCTGGTTTCCTTGGTAACCTTTTAGCGAGCGTGTTTATCGTAACAGCCGGTCTGCTAGTAGTGTGACTGAACAAAAGCCTGTGAATAAGTTGATAGTTCATAGGGATTTAAGAAATGTGCGAGTACAAATGTTTGCATGCATATGTGTGCGTGCCTCTGTGTATGTGTGTGCACACACGCACAAATCTCCCAGAGATTTCTGGAGGTTAGAAGAGTTTTCTCGGAACTGTGCAATAGCTGAAAAGAACAGAAGGTGGCATGTTTTCAGCATTTCACTCAGAAAAAAAAAGGCCATAAATACAGGAAGGAATAGAGATGGAAAGAGCTAAGCCCACACCATATCCACCTTGACAAAGCTCTGCAGCTAACAATCCTATTAACAATGAAAGCTATTTTCCCCATTTTTGTAATGTAATTTACTGGTGACCTAAGGACTGGTTTTAYTAGACTAGGGATAAAAGCAAGGTCAGCTCTGATGCCTTGCATTTTTAGACTTTTATTATTTTCTGAAAAATGTGAAATGCAGGTGTGTATTTTTCTCTGGTTTTTGGAAAGACAAAATTCACACAGCATAATCAAGATCTCTATCAAGAAGACAAAACTGGCCTTGATGACTTCTCTTTAAAGTGAATGTATGTGAGAAATGGCATCAGGCAAACTAGAAAATGAATTTATTTTCATCAGAAAATTAAGAAGCAAAAAATGAAAGAAATGAATTGGAGATGATGACAGAATTGTTTGTTTTGAAGCAACTAAATTAAGATCATTTCGTGAAATTGTTACCATAAACAAGTCCCTTATAACCTGCAGGCATCCTCTTGGTGTATTTAAAGGTCACACTTCTCTCTTTTCCTATCCATCTATTTTAACCAGCAATTTCACCACAGCCTGTGTGACCACAGCATGAGAAAGACCCTTTTGCCGTAAACATTAGTGACTTACCAGCTAGGATGTTTCTTGTGTCTCTCAAGCTCACTTTTTCACAGCTCATTTATTGAGAAGCAGACTGAAAGTTGAATTCAAGTGCGCTAGAGGGCTGCTGAGGGCTGGTCTGAGCCAGACCGAAATAACATCTCCCTTCCCAGGAGTGCCAGGAGCCATGGGAGAGTTAAAATCTACATTCACAGGGCACACAGGAATAAAGTTGCAGTGCTGTTGCCTGTCTGAGAGAGCTGGGACTTGGTCCTACAGCAGACAGCTCTTCTTTGTTTAGCAGCCAAATTTGCTTGTTCTCTGGGCAGCTGGTATTTTAATTTCATACCTTCACCAAATGAAGGAGATTCTCTTAAAATCCCTGGGGACTTGGGAGAAAGGACTCAGGCTATTCAGATGTTAGCAGCACAGCTTGGAGGTACAGGTTTTCTGACAGGCTGGGCTGCAAGTTCGAGCTTGCTGCCTTCCTGTTTGGGTGCATTTCCAGGCCATTGCGTTAATGAGCAACATCCAACGCAGCTCATAGCAGTCGGAGAACGGCAGCCGAGGCAGCAGTAGCCCAGGAGWAGCACGCAAGGAGATGTTGCTGCCTTGGCTGATATTTTCCAGCCTCCCAGCTGCTGGTACTAGGGAGGCAGAAATCCTGCTGCTGCAACATCATGACATAAAATGGACAGAAGAGGCACTGAAGTATGGACTTTCAGAGAGTCCATGCTCACATTAACTTGTCCTTTCTCAGAGCATTACTTGCAATTTACTGCTGCTCTCTGAGCACCTGGCATTTCGAAGGAATGGTTCTGTCATGTTCACACACTGTAGCAGACCGTGACTGAAAAACTCAAGCTGGAAGTAGAGATAGCAGCTGCTGGCCCCAGGAGGTGCGACTGCTCAAGTCACCATCTGGAAGACAATCCTGAATGCCACCAGTTTGCTTACTTTTGACTTTAGAGCATATCAGATTAGTCTCCCTGAACCAAGAACTGGGAGGTACATTCTCAGGTTTTACGGTCTAATGGTCTAGCTGCTACAATTCCTTTCCAGGCAAATGCAACTTGAATTCTGATTTATAGCTTGCACCACTTCAACCTTGTGACATTATTCCGAGGAATTAAATATAAATAGAAATGTGTATTATATAATATAAAAGGTAATCCACACACACATATATACAATTTAAAGTATACTTATAGCTATTATATAATATACACAAATATATATTAAATGTAACAATATAGAGACTCTAAAATATATATATTACACAATAGTTRTATAAAATTTATATAGTAAAAAATCATATTCCATGTTTGTGTGATTTTTGCAGTTGTATTTTGAAACCAACTGCTTTGTGGAAGAATAAAAATGCTTGTCCACTTCATGAGGACAAGAACTCAAACAGAAACTGTTATCAGAGATACTGTTCTCTAAGTGTGGTACTACAGGATATGGAAACCACTGCAACTGAAAAGAAACTCAGTTGAGAGTACCTCTGAAAAGACTGYAGCTTTAGTTGAAATGTTCCTTTACTTCATTTGCTTCCAGAGACGTCTCCGTATTTGGTATTTTTTCATTCAAACCCCTCTTGAGACTAGCTGGTAGCTCCTCAGCCTAACATATGATAATAGAATCTGAATTTCCTGGGCAAGCTTTCTAGCTTCAAGGCTAGCACCCCAAATCCTAACATTAAGAAAAAGAACTATTGAACTGCCCATCCTTTGCCTAGCTACATAAAAGTAGAAAATAGGTTCTGCCTCTGARACCTATAATTTTGGAGAAGCCAATCTGGTCATAAAAATTTAAGGCAGAAAAGGAACAGTTGCAAGCTGGTTTATTTCCCAGTGCACAGCTTGCAAGCTGTAGGAACCAGGCTTTTCCCTTGTACCAAAAAAGGCATACAGACAATCAGCATGGACAATTGTCTCCACTGTTGGTACCTAACTTTTAGGTTTCTGTGCCTATTGTGATATACTGTATAAAACTTTTTTTTGGCTCTAATTCCTTACGTTCACCCAAGTTAGGATCTGAGCTGTGTTTAGGTGATTTGAACAAGGCCTGCTGTGACTTATGCCTCTGAAGTCTTTGAAGACCTGGAACAAATGAAGACATTCCAGTGCACCTTGGTGAGCAGGGCAGCTGAAGTCACGTCCTGGGATGGAGGAAGTCTCCGAGGGTGCGGAGGAACCCTTGGGGTGCCTGCACACTACTGCAAGTGATGCACTAGCACTGCATAGGAGATCCGGGGCATTACGTGGTAGGTCTGTGATGTCCTTAGCGTATTAAAATTGCTSTATATGTGATGCAGGTGCAGCTACTGATGTCCAGAAATCTTCCTCTCCAGCYGATGCTCTTTGAGGGATGGAGGGTGGCATACAAACATTTCCCTTCCTCCCATGGGGAAGGCTTATTTTTGTTGATCAGGGTAAATGCTCGCTAAGCCAAGTTTGCAGAGACGGYTTCAAGATGCAAACACTTGTCCTGAGGCTGGGAATCCTGTCTCCAGAAGACTATATATGGTATAGCACTGATGAGGTAGTTCTGTGATATGTTCTGCTTTGTGATATAGACATCGGAGGACACATGTCCTTCTTGTGAAGGCAACATGCTGACACATTGCAATTATTTTTTCCTTGAAGGCAGAGGCTTGTGATGTTCCAAACAGTTAATCAGACTYTGCACTCCCTGCAAGGGTGCAGTGTAGCTTGCTGTACTGACACCCAAATCTCCTGCCAAGAAATGGAAGAAACATCCAGCCACATCCTCATAAGCTATTAAGTTTACAGAACTTGGTATTTATGCTTCTCTCTCTCCAGGATCACTTTGGTGCCATTAGAAGCAGAAGAAATAATACATCAGTAAAAGAGACACTTGATAGCCTAAGAAATACTCTTTTACCTTCTGTTACAAATAGCAGAGAATAAAAGGAGCTTGTTTATAATGTAAATAAAATCACAAGAAGTATCTTTTACCTCTGCCTTCCTCTCCCCTGATTCTTTACCTCATTCCGTCWAGATCATATGCCTTCATAGGATATGCGCAAGGAAAAAGCTAGCGACTCATCATAGCATTTCAAGTAGTCCTCAGCAGGAGCTCTAAGTACATATGAAGTGGGGGTAAATCAGCTGTTAGAAATCTAGGGTGCTGACAAATGAAAATTTTCAGTTCCTCTCACCCCAGGAAAAAAAAATATTTTTTGTATTTCATACTGTCAGTGCCAAGCTTGATACTGCTAGTTCTTTGTACACATGACTGTTAAGAGTAAACTGTGGCTCTTCTGGCTTGGGTGATCTGCCTCTCACAGTGCCCAGCAGTACTATTATAGAGAAAGACTAAGGGAGAGAAGATTAACAATTTGATCCTTCTTGTCAGCTTTCTTGGCTTTATCCAGTCTGGGCTTGCTGAACTAGCTGTTGAAACAAATAGCTGGTTTGATGGACCTTTCTACATGGGTTTTGCTAACTATTTTTTTACCCAATTATAGTTTGACATCCACATCATACTATAGCAATGAGCTGTTGGGTGACAAGCTATTGCCTACTCTGTTTCACCCTTCTAGCCAGAAAACTTTGCTGGGTGGAACCTCTCTCTTGTATTAGAAGAAATACTAAAACTGCTCACTGTCTCCATAACATTCAGGATTGAATGCAGCTCTATAACATTCCTCCATTGTCATTTCTTTTCTAGGCTAAAGTGTGGAAAAGAATCTTGTCTATTTAATATCTTCTTATGGCTAAGACATTCATTATCTTTAACCATTTTACTTGTTATTCTGTGTGTCCTGTTTAGTTTCATTATATGCTTTTTTTTTTCAGATGTGAATGGGAGGAAGAGAAGTAGGAATTAATGCATTATTGCAGAGGTGGGTGCACCAGGCCTTTATGCAGAATGCCTCCTCTTCTTTTCCATGGTAACTGAGTTTTGTCAAAACTATTTGATTTATTGGCAGATTCTTGTGATCAGATTCTTTGTTGATTTACAGCTTATGTAGTCATTTATTTGGAGCAGGATAGAAACACTTCCATTCTGACTTGGACTGGCATAAATCATGACACATAGCTCACAGATGTTAAATTGACTGATTCAGTTCAGTCTAAGGAACTGCTAAGAGTGTAGTTTGTATGAGCAAGTTTAGGCAGTAGAAGGAGACAAACCTAGCAAAGCAGGAATCTTTGCCTGGTAATTTATCCTTAATTTTAGCAGGTAATAGATATACTCTTATGTGTTGCCCTTGTAGCTAGTCACATGGTGTTGCCTTTTCGGCAGCAAAGGAGGTGGGTGCTAAYGAGAATTCTTGAGGAATTCTTCAGACAGAAGTCAGGGAACAGTGTGGACCAGTTTACAAGGGGTGGGGTGAAGGGGAAAGGTTCAGAGCTGCCGTTTCTTTGTGCATCATAGTATACCTGACAGATTAGTCATGTGTGTCTGTATCTCTGATATTTCCAGCCTGATATATTTGCCACTGGGAAAGAAGTCTCGTAAGCTGGCACAAGAAATGACTGATAGCAACACCAGTGCTGCAGGAGCACGAGAACAGCCTACTGCAGACTCACCTTTACTTGCCAATGAGTATGGTACAACCAGCACTGCCAGCTCACAGCAGCATGACAATTAAGCCTAGAAATGATCTGCAGACCCACTGGTGATATCTACAAGTTCTAGAGATTTCTGCTGTTCGGTAATTGCATGAAGAATCCCATTCTGTGCTGCAAGTGCAACCACAATGAATAAAAAGGAACCTCTGCACTTAACACTTCAGAAGTAGAAAACAATCAGTTCAGGAACAAAGCAGTGAGATTTATTGCAAACAGAGTAGAGTCTGTCCTTCTGTTAATTAGTTTTCCTTAACATTGTATTACTGACCATTCCTCACAGTGTGATATTTATGCATAAATTTTAGATTATTAACCAAAAGGAAAGTAGTTTTATTTTTTTTTCTGATACAAATGCCAAATATCAAAGTCATAAACATAAAGAAATTGTTCCAAATAAATATGTGTGGAAAGACTTCTCACAGCTTGGTAACAAATTTAAACACAGTAATTACTGTATAAAGAGCTTAACAAATGGTATTACTGCTAACAGAATAAGCATCTCCAGGGAAAGGAGGATTGAATACATAATCTGGAAATAGATTAAATATATATAATATATATTCAGTTTATTGCATGGATAGATAAATATTAACATATTTGTGCACATATCTGGGAACAAGGCACTTATTCAGGTTAGTATAAACAAGGCCACTTGTTAAGTAGAAAGGAAAATGTTAATAAGCCTTCAAAACCTCTTGCTGAAATCCAAAACTTTGAAGCCATAATACAAAAGGCATGCAGTTACAGGTGTATTTATAGTTCACTGAATTGTAAGAAATCCAGTTTCTTAAGAATGGCAAAAATCCAGCAGGCCTTACTGAAAACATTGGGATATTTTTTCCTAGATAGAGGAAATGAACCCATCAATCTCTCTCATTCTTCTCTAGTTTTTCAGTGTTCAATTTGTGTTTTTCTTTGTTATCATAAGTTTGCACTATTATTTTATATAAATTTTAGAATAATATTGGTCTGATAAACCTTTTAGAGAGATGTAATCAGATGCTATTCAAAGTAGTGATCAAGTTGTCTACTGGGCTCAACATCTGGCTTGTAGAACACATGGTTTTTGATATAATTTCATCAAAAAAATAAAAATAAAAATGATTTTGCCCGCAAGTAACTTAATGATATTTCAGTTTGTTAAAATTTAAAAGCAGAAAAATAGCTCTAATGATAAACACCTAATTTCTTATTTATTATATATATATTTTTAAAAGATCTTCTCTGCTTATACAAAACAGGAGTTTTATAAATATTAAAATGTTCTATTATTTACATGTGTTCCATTTTACTGTAGAATCATTAACTGCTATTATCCAAATATGTAGGTTCTAGGAGACAGATTCTGCATTTCTCACAATTACAATGATTTGGTATAAAGGCACAAAGGCAACTTTTATCCTAGGTTACAACTGCAACTTAGCTAGTTCTCAACTTAAACTAAATATAAAAATATCTGTAGGTTAAATCTTTGATCAATCTTGCACACATAACACATGGATCACAATACCAAAAGCTTCATTAAAAGAACATACTAATGTCAATTGACTAGGGAAAAGGTCTAATGCACAGGGCACATCTTGCAGAAAATTGTTGTGTCCTAGAAATCAGATTAATTAAAATAAAAGATGGCTGCATACTTCTAACAATGGAATTTGACCTTAGGTTATTGAAAACATCGTTCAGTTAAGCAGTCCCAATCACAGTCTTTAGAAAACCCAGAAAAAATAGGACATATTCTGACCTGATTCATTTGGTGAAAAACTGATGAAATCTTACGAAATGAAGGACATCACAACTATATATAATCAGAGTGAAAGGTTATTAGAGCACATCCGTCCATGGATATACTCACACTGTACCACGAATCATAGCGCAGACATTCCCAAGCTAGTGAATCTCAACATTTCTGACCTCTATGGCTCAGAAGACAATTGTGCAGAATTACTAGGTCAGCATTACAACCAGGCTACTAAGCCTTTTRGACGGACTTTTTAGCTCAGATGCAGCATTGTGTGCTTACAGCTAYGCTGCTTTCAAAGTGGCTCATGTCCAGCTAACTCAGATCTCTGCATCATGGTCCCCAGTATGCCAAATGCTAGGTGTACTGCACCTGAAGATAGTTTGTGGGCTGCCTGTACCCATCACCACAGGTGGTGGAAGGGAACAGGTATGTTAGCAACAGACTCAGCAGCCTGATTCAGATTTTATACAGTTTATATGATTTAACTCCTTGAATTGAATCGACTTACACATGCTTAATGCTAGCAAGTGGGACAATCTCTCTTGAAGATTACAGAGCTTTTGTGGGCAAGCATTTGGAAGGGTATCTTTGGGACAGAATAGSCCCTGTCTGGATAAGATCTGACACAGAGCACTGCTGATCCAAACTTCTATGAAATATCATGCTATTATACTACCTAAGCCAAGAAGGCTGAGAGAAAATTAGAATTACTCCTTCAAAAGTAGTTATGCATTAAAAAAAGCTCAACAGTGATCCAGCATGTTTGTCAAGAAGTTCCAGGATTATACAATGATAAATATTACTTGATTTCATCAACTCTTTTTTTTTTTTTTATTGCCATTTAATATGATAATTGACATCACATGCTGGATCCAGTATCATGWCTCCTAGACTCAGTTCAGGAAGAACCTTATCCTCTCCATTCTGAACCTAACTCTATCCTCTTCCCTAGCTACTAAAATACTAACACTTGCACYTCCCAGCTGTGGGTGTGCACTGACAAATATAATTTACCTTACAAAACTTCTATGATCCATTATAAATTTGAGAGGACATAACTATTCAGTTTCTGTGAAAAACAAGATTCCTCCTGGATTTGTTGTATTCTTTGGCTTTATAGAAACATACATAAGTGAAAAAACGAGGAAAAAATATCAGATTAAATAGTTGAATAAGAATCTATGGAAAAGAACATGTATTGCATACTGTGACATGTATCTGATTATACTGTTGTGCTGTTTAATCTGGCTGTCTTTTGGAAAAGTTCAGTTAAACATAAATGAAAAAAATTAATCATTAGTATATCTTAAGGGAAGTCAAAGGCTTAAAGGAGGGAGGAGTCATGACTGAGGCATTTTATCACCTTTCAGATTAATTGCAAACATTGAGTTCGTTGTGAGAAACAGTACAAAACTTAACTGAGGAGTGTAGGCATTCCATCTCTCAAGTATTCTCCATTTCAGAAGAAACAGACTTCCGTTTTTATAACAGAGTCAATAGCACCTTTAGATAGTTTCTTCTCCTTTTCTGAAATTTAAAAAAGATAAAAAACAAAACAAAACAAAAACCTCTCCCTTACAATGCAGTTCCTTGAATTGCTTCTTAACATTAGTGCATGATATAGGGATGTAAGAATTGCCTCTTGTGCAAAGTGGGAGATTCAGCATGGATTCTTCCTCTATGGTTGATAACGGCAGCAAGAGTTCACAATAAAAAAATTTCAAGTACATCTAGATGCATATGAATTTTTTACTCCCTGTAAGTCATGGTGATCTGCTGCTAAAAAAGTGCASTTTGAGTCTGTTTTGAGGCACTCTGGAGATCAGCTTGAATCCTGCAGTCTTGGAATCAAACCTCCGAGCTGTCACTGGTATAATTATATGGTAGCATCATTGGTTCATTGCTGCCTGACTCCTTTGCAGCTTCTTTCTTCTCAGAATTTTGTCTCCTTTTTAACAGCAAAATTATGATTGCAATTAAGCAGATGGCAAGCAAAATTGCAGCAGCTCCACCAATGACTGTGACTATGCTGACCTCTGGGCTTTGGTTATTCAGTTCCCTAGGGAGAATGCCATTGACCACGACCTCCCTTTGAGGGACCTGCTTCTCGTTGGTGCGGTCTAGTGCTATGTGCTGTATGTTTGTTCCTCGTTTTTTTTCTACCCCAATATCTTTTGCAAGTTCTGGAGCTCCTTCAACTCCCCTCTTCTGACGTATCTGTGTGGATGCCCTTGGGATCCCACCACTGAAAACAGAATGGTACTGATGCTCCACRCTTCTTTTGCCAATTCCGCGGTTAGCATTCTCTTTTGAACGYACAGTGTAGATTGTATGGACATACCACTCCCTACCCAAAGACACCTAGAAAGACATAACATTTTATTTTTAAACACACACATACACACAATGTGGAGAGCAATATAAACCACGAAATCAACCATTGCTTCRTATCTATTGCCTGGACACTAGTTTCAAGATCATGCACAGATAAAATCCATTACATGCCAATCTTCCCCAGTGGAATCACTTTTTCTGCCATAAGATTAAGACAGGGTAGTCTACACTCCCCTCCATAGTCAGATTCTATAGCTACCAGGTGCAGATGAAGAAGCACTATCTTGACCTCTTTTGGTACTTCTACTACCAATGGCCATACAGGCCTTTGGGAAGGAACTTTAGCTGTAGACAGGCTACAGAAGAGGGATCCTCCAGGCACAACCTGCCAATCATCTAGACTTTGGCTCTACATACTTCCACCAAAATTAAGYATTCCACAGTTGGCTCCCACCTGTCTCATTTTAAGAGAATACTTTAAACACATCTATATACATCCTCCAAATTCCCAACATTTTCTTTTCATCAGAAMATAAGCAATTATTGGCTTAGTATCCCGTCTTTGAGAGAGGCTAGCATATAACACTTACAAAAGAAAACAAACAAACAAATCTACAGAAGAGGCATAAATACAGTTCTCTTCCTTTGAACAGTCTCCTAACTTCCAGCAATCAGCTGTTTAGGGACTTCCTGTGCTGACAGTTGTATCTTGATCATTTCCACTTAATTGAGAACCACAGATGATCCTATTTTCCCTGAATTTGTTCTGTCTTCTCAATACATTATAAATTTGGCCTCCACAAGGTCCAGYAGAGTTGTCTGTCTTCTATTTTTTTTAAAGCTACTAGCTTATAATTCCAGTGGTTGTATCCAAATTCTGTTATTGTGAAAACAGTGAACATAGTTTCTACTTTACTCTTGGTTTTTCAGTTCCTTTTCAGGACATTCTGTTGGTTCTTGACATTCTCATTCTTTTGACAGAATGAGGAGAAAAAAAAATCCATTATTGGAATGAACTCTCTAAATCAAAAACAAGTTGTAGATTCATGGGGATGGGGACAAACTATGAAATCCTTTTTATGCTGGCAAGTAGGCTGTTCCATTAAATATTCCATTTTTTACAAGGCGACTCTTAACAGTACTGAAATGGCCAGAAGTAGGAATAAAGATTCCTCAATATTTCTTCCAGTAATTTGTAATTCCAAGTTTTTCATGTAGTTTTGCAAATACTGAAAAGAAACTACTGACTTGGCCATACAGATCAAAGGTATGAAAATGAACAGGTGAAAGATTATATGAAATTTAAAAATAAGTGTACTCTTTACTTTTCTGTTTCTAGGCTTTCCAGTGCTCAGATGTTTTGGAATGTGCAAATCTGTGAAGAAAGACTTACACAGAAAATGCTGAATATCAATTAAATCTGGGTGACGTACACTATAAATACTCATGGTTCTTTTATTTTTATCTTTGACAAGTGAGATGGAAAGCAACAAAACCATGCTATGCAACATGAAACTTAAAAGTTCAGTCCTTAAAGGAAATGTGTAAGAATCACTTGCATTATTTCTTATTAGACAACGGACGTAACAGAAGTGTATTATCTGCATAGGAATCTTTCATAAGTGCTTTAGCACACATAGATTTTAAGCATTTATTAAGTATTATTACTGCTTAATTGCCGTTGAAATCAAAAGTAATCTTCCTATTGGCTTCAGTATGACTTACAGTTAACTCTTAACACTTCCTGTGCAGGAGTGTTCTTGAGAAAGAGTTCTTGGTGCAGTATTCCAAGCACTAACCTACAGAAATCTTACCTGAAATAGGGGAGTTGAATCCATTTTAAACCCATCAGAGCCTGGTTGTTTAACTAATGGAATTGCTTCAGGATCATCTATAGCAAGTTTTGCATTAAAAAGCACATTTCCAAAGCTTCTGTCTTGTGTCTCTGGCTGAGCTTTATCCTGTGTGGTCATGGTGATTAAAAAAAAAAAAAAAGAAAAAAAGCACATTCATTTCTTTTAGGAAAAGAAGTTCTAATATTTATACAAAATATAATTTTCCAGGAGTGCAATTGACATGTGCTATGTTTTGCAATCCAATGTAATACCAAGAGAAAAACATATGAGAAGCAACTGTAGTCGCATCTGACTTGTACTAACTTTTATTAAATCTCTTGCTTGAAGATTTTTTTTAGAAATAGAAAGGGGAAAAAATCTAGMTAATAACCATAGCTAGATTCCAGAATGAAAAAATACATAAATATAGTCTGGAATAAAAGTTGAAAGTCTATTTCCCAGTTTAAAGAATTTACCTTACATTTGTAGTAAGAGACATATTCACATAAACTAGTTGAGACAACTAGGAGGGATTCACCTAACTTAACTTTAAAAGTTAGACTTCTGGTCTCTAGTCATCTTAAGTTTACTCTATAGCTACTTTCAGATATTTTAAGCTGGCTTTAGAGGTATCTCCCTTTTCTCATTGACTACAAAGGCAACCTAGAAGACTAACTTTATATTATACACTTAGTTTTAGATAGTTATGGTTAAATGAGACAAATCCATGCTTAACATACCCATMTAACTGGCTTGTCTTCTTAGGCTTTCTTTATGGTCAATGAAGACAGATAATGCAGAGAAAAAGCCTATTTTGGGATTCTAACTTAGGTCAAACACTAAATGATGAGAGTCCCCAGAGAGATTAAGAATAGAACAAGGAGGCAGAAAGGTAAGGTACCGCCTTCATCAGGCCATGCTGGACTAGAGTTGGAGTCAAAAATCTGATTGGTGCTCTCAAGAATATTTTAAAGAACAGTTAGTTTTGGATAACAAAGAAGATAGAAAAAAAAATGGGTACACTTTCTCAGAATTAGAAAACCTACCACAATCTTAAATCTGTACAGAAGGGATGGAGAATCAGCGAGACAACCATATTCAGTGTTGGATGGATTATACTTGGGTACATATCCATCAGCTCCTGTGCACAGGAAAACTTTCTCGATGCTACAGTAGAAGGAATCACCCAGATTCTGAACTGGATCCACCATCACTCGACCATATATGGTATCACCTGGAAACAGTACACAGTCCACATCCTATTACACTGTAACATTTAGCAAAGTATTGAGGCCAAGTTAATAAACTCTGTGAAGAAGCTCAATGCATCTGAGAGTGCATTTCAAAGGTCCAAGCTGAAGATTGTCAAATCTGTCTACAGGTATATACAAAGGCTACGTGTGATACTTGGCTTAGGAGTTGCCAAAGGTCATGATCTGACTGTACTCTCTTCCACACTCTGGGCCACAGGATAGCAATAGGTGGCCACCTAGTGCTGCTATAACCTAAACCAGTTCAGAGGCAGCACTGAATTCTGGGGTTTACTGGCATCTTCATTCAAAAGAGTGACTTGCAGCTACATTTTCTACCACTCTACACCAGACTAGGAWGCAGGTTTTGGTCTCCTGACAATGGATCTTGTTGAAGAGATGTTCCTTTTTATCTCATAGAACCCTACTYAAACAACATAGGGGTTTGGTTATACTTGGTCAGACTGGCAGCATTTAATACAGYACAACAAGAACATTATGACAGGTCACAGAGACATTTTCTGCRACTTTGCTCCTTACTGTGAGATTGTATTTCTGCTGGCTGATAAGATCTAAGAAAAACMTGCTTGCAAGGCCTATACAAATAACCTGGGCCAGTACTATGCAGGCAGGAAGATTATGCTGCATGCCATGGTCAAATATATACAAAAGAAAGYAGTTAGGAAGGCTGAGAATTTGGAGAAAACAGTGTAGCATTGTTTTTACAACTATTTGTAGCAACTGTAGACTTTGAGAGAGATCAGGTCTCTGTTGTTCTGGAYCAGGCAAACAAGTCACTAGATAATCATAGATTCAAGGTCCTGACATTCTAAATAGGCAAATGAGGTACATGAGGAAAACAAGAACTGAAGTGATTGCTTAACATCATGTAACAAATCACTGACAGATGCATCGACTGAACCCAGACTTCAGTTCACTGTTTCACACACAGTTTTTTAAAAACAACCTCTTCTGGGTCTGAACACAATATTAAGGAATTCTGAGTGTCCATCTTAGTTTTGACTTTGATTTCTGTTGGGCAAATTTATCTTCCTCACACACAATAAAAAGATTGTATAATAGYCACTTAGCAACCACAAATGTTGTTATCAGCTAAGCTTATGTTTATAAAGTGCTTGCATATGAGAAGTGGCAGCAGTATTGTAACCTTCAGACAACAGTTTGAATGAAGATTAGTCAACAGCTCTGATGTAAACTGCAAAGTAGGAAAGGCAGATACAAAAGAATACAAGCAGTAAGCCAAACCCTTATTCCTAGCTTGCTTTGATCAAAACAGGATCCTGACAGAGTGGTCCACATTAAATATCTGTGATCTTGCACAATTATACCTTCTGCAAAAGCAACATCACTTTCTTGCCCAAAGCCCATCGAGCCATCAGATAGCCACAGGGTCTTCTTGGAGAGAAGGAACATCTGGGTATTCAAGCTGAACTCAGCAGCCACGGGGTCACTGACCTAAAACACAATAGCATAAGGTTCTTCAACATGCGTTCTTTAATCTCTCTTAAAATACAACACAATTTTCTCCTGTGTGCACTATTAATCAGCAAAGCTGATTAATATCTAGATGTAATAAGACAGTTTAAATAAAAAGAGTTCTTTGCACTGGACATATATTGCTACATATTTTTTAATCATACCATCTTCTCCAACCTTTTTTATGTATATAGCCTTCTATAACGGGATGACTGGTTGGGTAGGGAGTGGATGTTGTCTACCTTGACCTCAGTAAAGCTTTTGACACTATCTCCCATAACATCCACAAAGCAAGCTTGGGAAGTGCAGGTTAGATGAGTGTACAGTGAGGTGGATGGAGAACTGGCTGAAAGGCAGAGCTCAGAGGGTTGTCATCAGTAGCACAGAATCTAGTTGGAGGTCTGTAGCTAGGGGTGTCCCCCAGGGATCAGTACTGGGTCCAGTCTTGTTCAACTTCTTCATCATTGACCTGGATGAAGGGGCAGAGTGTCTCCTCAGCAATTCTGATGATGATACCAAGCTGGGAGGAGCRGCTGATACATCAGAAAGCTGTGCTGCCATTCAGAGAGACTTGGACAGGCTGTAGAGCTGGGCAGAGAGGAACCTCCTGAGGTTCAATAAGGGCAAGTGCAGGGTCCTGCACCTGGGTAGGAATAACCCCATGCACCGGTAGAGACTGGGAGTTGACCTGCTGGAAAGCAGCTCTGCAGAGAATGACCTGGGAGTCCTGGTGGACAGCAAGCTAACCAAGAGCTGGCAGTATGCCATTGTGGCCAGGAAGACCAATGGTATCCAGGGGTGCACTAGGAAAAGCATCAGCAACAGGTCGAGGGAGGTAATCCTCCCTTTCTATTTAGCCCYGAAATTTATTCAGCCATGAGGCCACACCTGTAGTACTGTGTCCAACTYTGGGCTCTCCAGTACAAGACAGACATATCTCTCTCAAGTATCTGAAGGGAGGGTGTCAAGGGGACRGGGACAAACTCTTTTCAGTTGTCCCATGTGACARGACAAGAGGCAATGGGCAGAAATTGAASCACAGGAAGTTCCACCTGAATGTGAGGGGGAATTTCTTCACYGTGAGAGTGAYGGAGCACTGGCACAGGTTGCCCARAGAGGTGGTGGAGTCTCCTTCTCTGGAGRTMTKCAAGGCCCGCCTGGATGCAACCCTGTCTAACATGCTCYAGGTGACCCTGCTTGAGCAGGGAGRTTGGACTAGATGATCTCCAGAGGTCCCTTCCAACCTTACTGATTCTATGRTTCTATGACATGGAGCTACTGGAGAGAGTCCAGCAAAGTGCCTCTAAGATGACTGGAACATCTTTCATATGAGGAAACACTGAGAGAGCTGAGACTGTTCAGCCTGGAGAAGAGAAGACTGAGGGGATTTTATCAGCATGTGTAAGTATCTGAAGGGAAGGTATAAAGAGGATGGGCCAGACTCTCCTCAGTGGTGCCCAGCAAAAGGATGAGAGGCAGTGGGCACAAACTGAAGCACATGAAGTTCCATCTGAACATGAGGAAAACTTCTTTACTGTGAGGGTAACAGAGCACTGCAACAGGCTGCCCAGAGAGGTTGTGGAGTCTCCTTCTCTGGAGATATTCAGAAGTTGTCTGGACAGGGCCATGGGCAACATGCTCTAAGTGACCCTGCTTTGAGCAGGGAGGTTGGACTAGATGATCTCCAGYGGTCCCTTCCAAACTCAACCATTCTGTGATTCTGTGAACCCTTGGGTTATCTGTTCCTATGATACCTGGTACAATTCTAGGCTAATTTCTTCCCACTCCATGTTCTTACAGATCCCAGCTAAAGATGTGCCCAGGACAACTCATGTGTGTGGGTAACATGACAAAAATATTCTGTGTTCAATTTTCTGCTCAGTATCTTGTCTCCCTCTGACTCACCACAGCCTCTTTCCTCTATCCCATTTACTTCTTTATACCTTTCTTACACTTCCTTCCTTCTATCTTTGCTTCTGATCCTCTGCCAATTTTTTGAAAGTACACATTATTAAGGACTTATTTATAAATATCAGTTCTTCTGATGTGGTACAGGTTATATGAGATATCATAKATGTGAAAACACACCAAAATATTGCTAACATTTATCTTTTTATATTTGAMACMATTTTCTATAGTTCATCCTTGATCRYATTACAGGAATTAAATAAATCAACCCTTTCAGTAGCAAGTTCTCAGTGGGCCTTATATTTCATAAAGGTAAGTTAGGAAGCAACCTATACCCCTGTATATCCCTATAYCCCTGTACAAGACACAACAAAAGGGAAAAAAACACGGTGGACAGAAGTGCTGGGGAGAGCTCAGCATTCAAAAAGATGCAGATTGTTGAGGAAATAATATGAAAGATGCATATATTCCAAAAAAAAAAAAAAAAAGGAAAAAGAAAAAAAGAGTAAGAAGCCTCAAAAAAATCACTCTCAAATAAAAAATGCTGATATATATATGTACATGTATATATGCATATATATTTATATATAAAAAGGTATATATATAATGTGCGCAGAAAGAAAGGAAAACAGAAAGCAAAACATTCTTGCTGGCTTACAGCCTGAGATATGTGTTGGCTGATGGAATGAAATATAACAATACCAACAGAAACTACCGCTACAAGTTATTCAGCTGACATGCTTATTCTTCTTTGAATTCCTTTTCTGTAGTAAARGCCCCAAAATATAGAGCAACAAGGTTTGACAACAAGAATATTTAGCTGAAACATTTTTTATAGATCCATTTTTATTCTGCAGAGAGGAACCCTATCCCCATAGCCTCTTCACAGAAATAATAGTAAAAAAATCATTTCTAATCTGTTTGGAATGCTTCCTTTTAAATGCCTGGATTCAGACTATCAGATTACAAGTCACACAGCTTCAAACACCTGACTGACACAGTTGGCTTCCAGCTGTGGTTTTGAAAGAAAAGCAAGCRTGGCCTGATCAAGCTCTTCTTTTGTGGAGTAAATGTCTAGTGAATAGGAAACAAAAAGTGCATATTCAGCTACAGTCACTGGACTTTAGCCATGCAGTTTGTAACAATGGTAAGAGCAGTGGCATGGGTAAATATTATGCAAAAGGCTGTGACTATGTCTCTTAAGCATCCTATTTTAAGTTACTAGTTTTATTTCAGTTTCATAGGCAAGTCTTTGTGCTACCAGTGGCTGACTCATAATGGCAATGCATTACTGTACTTTGCACAGTTGAGGTATTTTAAACAAGAGTTCTTAGAAACATAATCCATTAGGATTTGTTGGGTGAGAAAAGTACCGTCAAAATTCTTTCTGCCTATTTGCTATGGCCATCAACTTTGCATATGGACAATTAGGGATGATACAAATCACCGATGGTGGACATCCCACCTCCATGGGACTATAGTGCATGAGATATGTGGTGCCTCAAGAAGCAGAAAGCCCTGGAGATCTGTCCATCTCAGTACAGCATGGATCCTGATTATAGAGGTGTTTCAGGAAACAGTTATGGGCATTTAGAGATAGGAGACACTGAAAGTAGTGGGATAAAGCAGAGCTGGGAGGTTGAATGCTGTGCATGTGCAAGACTTCTCAGAATGAGGATAGTGATAGTACAATACTCACTACTGTGAGTCCTTCCAAGTTGGTCAAATTGGTTAAATACCAAGAGAGAATATGCACAGTCCTCACTCAGTTTGTTGATAAGCAAGTAAATTCAGTTTCTAGCAYTATTAATATAGGACCACCAAAGGCAATTTGAGAATTAATATAAAAGGGAAACATGACAAAGATAACACTGAGACGATACCTGTTGGAATCGGATATCCAGATCAAATGTGATTGGCTCTCGGGGATTGCAGATCACTGGTAGGCTGTACTCCTGGTGTGGAGCAGTGGTACAAGCTATCAGCTTCACAGTGTATGTTCCAGAATAGTCACGAACCTGGAGCGTGTGCGAGAGAGAGAGATGGCTGTTACAGAAACATTCTAAGTAACAGCTTGGGGTAAAGGAAGACACAGGAAGTGAAGGCTGAGGTTTTACCGCAAAATCTGAAACAAAGCTCCACTGCTGTCTTGGCTGATTGTATGTTGGCTCACTTCGGATGAGGCTGAGGCTAAATGTCAGGCCTGGGTGATCAGCTGACATGACCATTGAAGTTAGAGATGAAGCTAGAAACATGCCAAAAGACAGGTTTGTCAAATTAACTGCAGGCTCTCAGAGTCTGAAAAACATTCCMAATAATTCATAACCCATAATTCCAAAGTCAGTATTAATACCTTCATATGTCACTGGCTTTTAGTAACAGAAGCTAGCAAAACCAATTACAATCAACGTAGGTGTGCTCCCTGACTCTTGTTCAGGTATCTATGAAGCAGTTGCTTCTGGGCAATGTAACCAGGACTGTATGAAGATTAAATTTAACAGAAMGGGAAACCAGCAAAAGTAGAATTGCAAAGATCTATAATCCCACCTATTTTTAACTTGGAATGTCAAACCATAGAACATAAAATAATTTCTCTTAGAAGTGTAACTCTTTCAGCTCTGCAYGATATACAAAACCTAACATGTAGAGAACAGTTATCAAGAAGTGGAATCAGTATGAAGGAGTTTTATGGGTTAATAAAACCAAGTTAAACTAAATGAGATTTCTTAAAATGATTTTTACCTTCCCATTATTGTTCAGMAGATTTAATTTAGTTAGATAATCTTTTCCATTGCCAGCATTCATGCTCRGATGTATGTCTGTAGACAATCTTACACCTGTGATTATTCTGAATAAAGGCAGTGGAATTTAAACAGATTAAATTGCAGGAGCAGGTCTTTGGCAATGACTAATTTAATGGCTGAGAGAATGTTTTATCAATAGAGTGATATAATGATCCTACAAGAGCTTTTTTTATTCTTGGAAACAGGTATAAATAACATACAAAGGCTGCAAGTTATAAAGGAAATTGTAACGCTAACCAAGTCAGAGAGGAACATAAATAGACAGATAGTTATAGCTTTTGGATTAAAAATGTATGTTTACAGATCCCTACAGGACAGTATGCCTACATCTTCACCGTTCATAAATCAGTCTCTTGATYAAGTGGAACTACCCACTTTGCATCAGATTCAGGTATATTTCATTACGTTTGCTAGTATGACTACTATCATTAGTGGCAAGTAAGAAATTTTAAACACAGATTAAATCCTTAGCTGGAGTTCACAGTACATCAAAAATTCAGWTTTCAGTAGCAGAAATAAGAAAAATGAATCATATAAAATACTGAAGGGATTACTTTATTTTTAATTCTTTTTGTGATACTACCAAAATGTAGATTAAGCTTACCAGGATGGGACATCACAAACAAACCATGAAACCGGGCTTCAGTCTTGAAGTTGACAACTAAGCGCCCCTCTTCACTGATACGCATGCTGGTTGGGTAGAGAGAACCTGCCAGCAGAACCAATCCATAGAGATCATTTCACTTGCAGAGGACAAATAAGTTGCACTTTTACTAACATCAGAAATCTTCTATTTCCCCTTGTCRTATCAGCTATGCAGGAAGGGCCCTGCTGGTATCTTTTGGGTTGACTCAAGATCCTTCTCAAGCAAGAATTTACATAGAGGGGCCTCTAGTTTTCATAGTGCTTCAGTCTTCTGAAGTATATGCAGAACTTCTCTGCAAAGTCATGGTTTTACATATATTATCAAGGACTCACACAGATGCTCTGCTAGACTGAGAAAAGTTCACAGCACAGAATACATTTGGTTTTGGGCAACAGCACAATCARCTACCAGGGGCTTCGGTTGAGGGAAGAATCCTTTTGTTTTCAACAGGTATTCAAGCTGACTCCTACCAATAAAAGCTGCCTCAGAGATGCTCTTTATCATTGCCTCCCTGTATACTGTCCCAAGGCAACACCTGCCAGCATTGTGGTAGCAGCTGTCAATTGTGACTTGCATGGTAGTCAGATTGTGGGTGCTTGACTCTGTGAAACTCATTCTGACAGATTTTGTATTGCTGGCATTTCTAGCATGAATCTAGCCTGAAACATGGACTTCTAATCTCAGATTAAAAGGTTTGTTATATGTCAAAAGTGGTAAATTGCTGTAGCTGGCATCCAAGTYTTTTTTTCTCTAACCATTCAAAGTTCCAGAGTTTAGCCATTTCCTGCAATGCTCACTTGCAGAGAGCCAGTGATGCAGCATGGGCCTGTGTGCAAGGGCAAGAAGAAAACAGGAAAGTTCCTTCATAGATGYGTTAGAAACCTGACACATTCACCAATGTGAATGTGTACCACCTGTACAAAATCACCTGCACCAAATACATATATTGGACCATTAGAAATTGAAGACCTTGACTCCTTTAAAATTTTACGTGGATTTTTTGTAGGACAATTATATGTAACCAGTGCTACAGAAGTGAACTGAGAAGTAGTTTACTCACCCCTCCCTACTCAGAACAACAGCTGTCCCTTGTGCAAGGCATGGCAGGGAAAAGTGTTAACTCTATACTGCTCAAATCAGATCAGGGTATGTTGGGGGCCTATTCTCATCACTATGTTTATCATATGTTCTGTGCTTGCCATTTTCAAAGGGAGATGTTAATGTTCAGCATCATCTGATGTGGGCCATCAGCTTACTGAACAGAGGAAAAAATTAAAGCATTAAAGTCAGTAAAATGGGGACCTATATGCACCACACAACTGCTGAGACCAGGGATTAGCCCAGCTGTTACTCAGTGACTAGTATGTCAGATGATCTATAGCATGTGGCTTATTCTTCATGCAAGGCATGGCATGTGCCTATTTTCTTGTGCATTGCAGATTCCCCTTGCCACTCCTCATTTCTTATTCTTAATAGGAGGACAGGAACAGTATCACAATGACTTCTGAAGTTCAGCTATAGTTTGCAGAAACAAAAAATGTTTTTATGCTCACACTGTAGTCCCAAGATTGTTAAGTGTACMTACTTAGTCATAGCTGCCTCCTTTATTCTACCTGAGGTTGGGACACATATGGAATCTCTGAAGCTTAATGCTAGGYGCTACTAAGTAGATCCACACATACAGAACAAAGGAGCTTATAGTTTTGACTATACATTTTAATCTATCCTAAATAGTTCTATGTCACTGGATTTTTTAAATATGCCATCTTTTGGCAAAGCTAAATTCTATAAATATATTGTTTTACCTGTGGACAAAATACTATCACAAATATTTATCAGCAATATTTATCCCTCTTAAAGAATATTTTACAGCTTACTACTTCAACACATGGGACAGATTATATCCACTATATACTTCTGTTTCTTTTGAATGTTTCAAAATTAACATTTTTAAAATAGCAAAATTTTCTGAAATTGTACATTCATGACCAGGAAAAAGTAATAGGTATCTCAGAAAAGTTTCAGTTTTTCTCATTAAAATGCAAACATCTTGTGTGACAACAGAGTATAAATATAAAATGAACATTGAGGTAATGTCAAAAAAAGAAGTAGAATAAATATTTTAATTTTTGCATGCATACTTGAAACATAACAAGCATGTCAGGTGCTAGGCAATGACAGATTGTTTGCAACTAATAATAAATGATATAAAATCTTTCTCTAGTATTAGAATGACTGAAAATCATCCTACTGTGTGCAAATCATAATCTTAGTAATGGAACAATGAGCTGATGCAACAAAATCCGACACCCACCTTGGAGCTCTGCTTCAGGTGGGCTACCAATCCCATCCTTCCACAGGATGGCAGTGTCATACACAAAAGTCAGCCGGAGCTCGGACTGTAGGTCAAAATGCTGCCAGCCTCCTACACCCACTGGGGAGTGGAAAACGTAAGAAACATACAAGGGTACTCTCAGGGTGACATAGGACTGTACTAGGTTGAGAACCTATAAAAAGGAAAATGGTTTTAGGTTAGTGGTAGCAAAAGGTAGAATTCTATAGGTAATCCTAATGCAAGGGAAAAACTAGACAGATCTTGAACTAACTATCACGCCTGAGTTAAATTCTCTCGTTTTCCAAATTACAGATGATGAGTAAAGCATCACATTCCAAGGGATTTCAGCTGAGCCTTTCAAGTTCCCTCTYTGTATTTCAAACCAAATATTTACTCTAGTACATTAAAAAAAAAAAAGACTTATTCTTGTTTACATTTTGTAGGTACCTAGATGAAATGGCTACAAAAGAAAACTATTAATATTTTTAAAATATCCTTGTGCATTTCCCCTTTAGCCAACTCTACTGCTTACATTCTTACATTACTATCCTGTAACACGCTCTACTAAACGACCCTGAATTTGCCTTGAGTTGACTGCAAGACAGAGTCCTTGGACTGTACTTTTTCATCTCTGGAACTATTTCTTCCTCTGTGACTGGATAGTAAAAGATATAAAATTCAGTTTGCTTATGAACAAAAGACAAAAAAAAATCTRCCAATGAAGGTACATGGAAAAAGAATATATTTCCATTATCTTCTTCAAAAAAAAACGATATATAAWTTTTAGTGATAAAGTAGAKKAGGGCTGGAATATCAKAGGGGGCAAATTTAATGACCTTGARAACTAGAATAGAACCGAGATGAAATTCTGTAAATATAAAGTATAGGTAATAGAAACCCATGACAAGGATTTCTTCTAGAAATGAAAGGCTTTATTTAGAAACAATGGAGAACAAAAAAGATTCTGGTATGTTAGTTGATCATATCATAACTACGACCTTCCTACCCTCTTCATGTGCTATGATCCTAAGATAAACTGAGGAATGGAGTGGAAATTGGAAACATGCATGACATCATACAGAGCACCAGAGAGAGCTTATCTGGACCAGCTTTGATCCTCCATGCTTGAAAAAGCCTAATTGCCATTGTAGACTGTAGAAAAAGAAATCAACATAATCACAAGAATGGAGAAATTGTCTCTGGAGAAGATAGTAAATAGCTGACTTGTTCAGCTTAGTGCAACCAAGGCTGAGAGGAAGCAAGAACTCTGTTTTATAACCATGGCAGGGAAGAAGAACTACTGATGACAAAAGATGGTGCTGCCATGGGCATAAGCTGGACAAGCTAAATTCAGTCTAGAAAATCAGAAGAACTTCTAACTCTCATTGTGRTAATGGCTATGAAATTCTGTCAGTTTTTGGATGAACTTTGCTAGTATAGGCACCATGTTATACACAGTTAAAGTCCTTGACAGCAGTGGYCTGGATCCAGTGATGAAAAAAATTTCTTCTAGCTCTATGTCTTATGTCACTTTTCTTTCCAATCTTTTCCTGAATGGCAAATGTTTAGTATCATTCATGTACACAGTACATAAGGCAATCTATTAATGGGGTTTGTAAGCAACATTTTAGGCTTGTCTTGCCTCCATTCAACAAGGGCATAGTGTTAATGAGCTCAATCCMTTTGTACTGACAGAAATCCAGCAGTACAGAATTAGTTCTGGGGAAAGTCTGCTTGAAGCACTGCTTCTTTGTCATACATTACCACTGCTCTGTGGGAAAATATGAAATCAGAGGGCCAAAGAATTGTTTCCATTTTTGGGATCCTAAAATTTAAAGGCTCTTCTCTCTTAGCAAAACCCGTAAGATACGTCTGTGCAGTAGGGTTGCTTGCCCTACCCTAGGGATTTATTCTTGTTCTTAGAATGTCAGTATAGCTGCCATTATGTGTGATCCATGATATGTAAGGAGAGGAAATAGTTCTTGCTAAATTAACTGGTTTAATTTTTATGCACATGAGTCCCTCTTCAGGCACTCATTCACAAGTGTAGAGGATAATCTACAATAGTGATAGCCAGTGAGATTAACTGAACCAATATCTTTTGTATCCTAAGAGTAATTAAAAACTCATTTCTTGATGAAAAGTAAAACATATATGACTCTTCAGACATCAGAACAAAAATATCTCAGGACACTGCATAGCAAATACAGAGGATCTTTTTGATACAATTAAAATAATAAAGAAATTCATTGCAGAGGAAAACTGTGTCAGAGTAAGTGAGCAGAACCCTTCCCTGAAAATGAATCAGTGGAATGTGTTACATGATGGAGAAGCCCTACTTCTCTGACCCTATTAATAATGTCATTTAGTTGAACATGTAAAAACATTCTTTCCATTGAGTTATCTTATTTTCCAGCACTGCCTGCAAAGCCTAATGAAAATAGCCAGCTGTTCATATTTTATCTCGATGTGACACTGATGAAACCAAAATGGTAACTTAGAGCKATGTAAGTGCAGGATCAGTTTAACTGCTACAGAGAGACACAACAGGTGCATTATGTATGTATGCATCCTATGTACAGGAAATTTTAGCAATTTTATTGATGAACCTTTATTCATTAGCATTGATTTCATATAATAAAAAATAAAATTACTTATGAGAGTTGGTGTGACTTTTAGCCTTGTGATGCTAGAAGAGAACACAGACTCTACAGCTGCACCTGAATCTAAGCAAAAAAAGAAGGAGGATGATGGAACTGGGAAAATTGTTTAATATGCTGTGACAATGTCACGTCTGGAAAAATCAAGAAGGCAGTAGGCAAATATTGTTCCAAGCAAGGAACAGATTCTTACAATTAATATCTCAAAAATGTAGATTGAAAATCATTCAAATAGCTAATCACAAAAGTAATTTGTGTGAAGGAAAAACATCATTTATATTAGGCACAATATAAATGTAGGAAGTGTAGGAAGTAGAAGTTCACACACTTTTTTACAAGATAAATTATCAGAGCATAAAGCCTATTATTGAACATTGACAATTCCCTTTCAACACTTAAGAAATCTTACTGAGGTTTCTATACGTGTTGTTTGTTCCCCTTTCTGATGCAAACGGCAAACTTCATTAAGTGAAAAACAACGGGTTTGAGAATATGCCATACAGTAAGTGAGAATATGTACAACAAAAAATATTTTCAGTTAAGGCCTTCCAGAGCACAGATTCTATTCTGCATTTAGTACTGAATTTTATTTATCTGGCTTAGATTTCCAGAGGGCAGAACCTGGCCCAGAAAAATGGTCTTAGAACTTTGGGATGTGATGAGTAACAGAAAGAGATAGTGTGTGCGTGTACGCGCTCACACTGCTAATACCGATAAAATCAGAACTAGAAATTAGAAATAATACCATTTCATGTTTGATATTGTATCTCCTAATGAACTYAGCTTTTCATGAGGACGGCAATTTTCTTGTCCAAATTATCTTAAGCCTGATTTCCTATTGCATTTACTTGCTGTTTCTGTGAATTTGAGTCACACAAACTTAACAATGCTAACTTAACAGCTGTTTACACAAAAACAAAACAGTAAACTAAGATTTTGCCAAGAAGGTAGATGGTCAGGTAGGTTACAAGTGACATGCAAAGTAGGTTTGTTCAAAGAAGTCTGAATGGAGGTGAGAATGAAGCATAGCCCTGAATGCCAGCTCCTTGAAATGTTTAACCTCTGACTTTGTTACACAGCTGGTATAATAACTTTACAATAGAGTTTTGTGTTCTTAGCACTTACTAACTTCATCTGTTTGCAGCTGGAAGAAAAAAAAAAGCTTGAATGTTACTATGCTTCGATGTCAAAGGAATACAACTTGTAGGGTTTTCTTAAACTTGATTGTGACAGCTGACTGACATAAAAATCTGAAAACAGAAACTTCTGTCCAAATGTACCAGCTAGTGAGATTTTTAGGACAGCTGACTTTTCCCCTTGAAATCTGATTTTATTAAAATTAGATCCAGTAAAGTTGGGAATATACTGTTTCTATATATATTAAAAAAAAAAAAACAAAAACCCTCTAGAAACTGCCTTGTATAAACTGAGGCAATATATTGATGTTTTTTAAATCTATTTTTATATGGAATTTCCAAACGCTTCAATGCCATAACATATGTAGCATAAATGGGAATTGAATATATTGAAAAAGACACTTTAGAGTTTTGGCCAAAAGTAACTGTTTTTGTTAGGGTAAAACAAACTACAACTACAGTAGCTTCAAACTATCAATCTGTACATTAAAATACTTTAGTGTATGTTCTTCATCTTGTTTCTGGCAAAGATTTGCATAACTAGCTGTTGTTAAAAACTTGTTTGTTATTGTTAAAATTGTTTGAATGGTAATTTCCTTGAGTCCTTATGCCAAGTCGGGCAATGGACTGGAACGAGAAAAAGTAACTTCCACGGATAAATACTTGGTCTGAATAACACAGAAGCCTTTAGATGCCAAACTTTCTAGCTAAAGTAAATAGTTACAACCATAGGAAATGAGATCAAATGACTCTTCATACACTGCTAAATAAGTGTAGTCCAATACTTCAATATATACTCCATTAAAGGATAATCACTTATTTGGTTTTCACTTTCTTTTTAAAAAACTTTATTTGAAGAATGTCTGCCATTTTTCTAGCACCTCTGTCTGAGATTCTGAGATGTCTGCAGTATTTAACTCTGACAATGTCTTCATAATGTAAGGTCCAGACAGAGATCACAGTCCAACCTTTATCAACCACCTGAAGACATAGGGAGGAATCTCTCATGTAGGTGACTTTCATTTTTTTAAGGTCTCACTACATCAGAAGACAGACCTTGAATTTCAGGCTGTGAGTAAACATTGTCCAAATGAAAAATGTTGCTGCTAATCATCAAGGGTGATCCTTATTTTAGCAAGAACAAAGGTTTAATCCAAATGAACTGGCTCATTTAGAGAGCATTTTTTTTAATATAAGTTCATTAAACTGCAYGTCTAAATCTGTATTTAGATATATAAATGCCTGATTTTTCAGACGTGGTGAATATRGGCTGATCCCAGGAACTAAGCATCAAGCTATATACTGAAAGAAATGCTGCTTGCAACTCACATAGGGTTTGCTCATGCACAGGGTAATTGAGAAAGAGAATAGGTCACATGTGAAAAAAAAAAGAAAACTAAAACCTTCTCTGAATGTATTATGGCAGTTCATGAGTTCATGGGAACAAGTTAAGACAGCTGCAGCCTGCAGCAAGCACAAGGAGCACTGCCAGAGGAAATACACCAGCTGCAGGTCTCCCACCYCACTTTTTGTTGACTGAACCTCATCTTCTTCCCCTGCTATAGCAGGAGCTCCCACAAAGAGAAGCTCCGCATCACCAGGCTCTTGCCACTTGCTGTTGTGACATCTCTCTGTTTGAATCATCAGTGCTATTTTTTGACCACAGAGGTACTGGAGAGCTAGAATGGACAGACAGAATTTGGCATTAAAGATCTAGCCAAAATCTCTCTGGTAAATTTGAATACCAAGCTACTAAATTTGCAGTTGGAGCAGGATGTGGCAAAGAGTTTTTGTTATTTCCTTATCTGTTCTGTTGGTATGGYAGAACTTAAGCTTCCTTTGTGTGCTAAAAAAACCATGGTGAAAGCCATAGCTGCCAGTTTCCTCTCAGAGAGGAGGATTATTAATTGTTCACTGAAGGAGAAAAAACCAACAATGGTGACAACCACAGAGCCAGGGCAATGACTGCCTCCCCTCTCAGCTGGAGGGGGTCATGTGAAGATAAAGACCAAACTTGGAGAAGAATTAAATGAAGGCGGGGGGAAATGGGGAAGGCAGTGAAGCGCATACCAGCTGTGGGGTGATGTTTCACTGCAAGAAGTAATTCWGCTTGATATTTCACTTACCATGCTGTAACCTTTTAGCCACATCATACAAGGCATTAAAGGATGACTTTAGCTGCAGTTCCTTGGGTCTCATGTCTCATGTTCCTCCTCTACTTTTAAGAGAGGGATCTTACCTAAGATACATAAAGCTTCTGGAAAAGCAAGTTCAATGCTGTTCCTACTCCACACTACCATTGTGCATTCACTCTGTAATCAAATATATGTATTTTTTCATTTACTAGAATATAGGAATGCTTCTTATTTTGTTGTCTGCTGTATCCATGCAAACATATATAGGTTTTATTTATACTCTCATTTGTAAACTAAACTAAACTAACCACCCAGTCTTTTTTTTGTGCCCTGTAGGGCACAAAAGACTTAGAAAAGAAAGGATTAAAACATGTCTTCCTTCCTTTTTCACTGTGGGAGAAGCAGCTGGATAGGCTGACAGCCGCTTGGCAACTTGGTGTGCTTATGATTGTGTTGTGTGGGAAAGAAGACTATACGGCTGCTTATTGTATGTCTTCCTGGGCATAAAGAGATAATCGAAGGAAAGATGAGTTAAAGAAATGAAATCATTCCGAGAACTGGGGAGACTGCTGTCATTTTTATCTTGTGGGAATGTGGAAGGCTTACAGCCCCCACTCGCATGCCTCCCCTTCTCTGACAGGGTCATGGTTCCAGTGGAATGTACCTGTAGGAGGATCTGCTTGTAGCACAGCAGCCCCGAGCAGATGCAACAACAGTGAGCTTCAAAYATCAGGGCAGAATACCCTGAATTGGCATAACAGAAAAAGAACCAGTATAGAGAAGAAAGCACTGAGATGAGATAGTCATGAAGGTCTTTGTGTCTAAGAAGGGGACAAGCTCTATGTTGTTCTGGTCTTACATTTTAGAGAGTATATGGTCTCTAGTGAAAAGGGGAAGAAAAGGAAAGCATTTACACACAGGGTAAAWTTTAGGCATGTCAGTATAAAAAGAAGAGAAAAATCAGCCTGTGGGATTGGGTATCTTAAATGTCCATTGGCACCTACGCTGTTAGTAATAAAACAGCTTTGTCTGCTATTCTACTTGCCCATAGGTTTCTTTAGGCAACACCACACTGTTCTCATGTGTAAAGTCTCATGCCATTCGGGACTGAAAAACTAAGAATTTGTCCATTTTAACCTACTGAGGAACAGATGGGTCACTGGCAAGACGAATACCCTTTAGAAAGCAGATCAGGCAAGGCCATTTCACACAATGGCCCCATCTCTTTTACAGCGGTTCACCAGGTAAGATGTTCCCAGGAGAGTGAGCTAGCCTTGCGACATAGCTCTCAYGGGGTGGATGGATATTTCTGAAAGAAAGTACTGCATTTCCAGTCTTTCTTTCAGGCTATAGGACTATTCCCCAAAGGAACTTTTCTATGCCATAAAATATTGATCTTCACAGCTACAGTTTTTGTACTCTGRATACTGTGGAGTCAGACAGTCTTAAGAAGCAAGTGATTGTGCAGAGAAGACCTGGGGATAAACTTGGTTGTCACTGCAGCAAAGGAAATGCTACATCCTTTTGATTCCATATTATTACAGATTTCTAAGTATTTTCCAAGGGATATCTGAAGATCTCTCTTATTTCCTTGTTTTAATCCTCAAACTACTTTCACAGCTTTGTTCTTTAGCCATCCCATACTGGTAGCTTCTTTTTGCTTCTTGCCTAAGGAATTTTCTGCCGAGTAACARGAAACCACTGTGCTGTCAGCACTGACAGGTTTTGTTTAACAGAGAGCAAGAGATTAGTAGGGCCAAACAGCTGGTAGGACAGTACAGTCCATTGTTATTAGGAGGAAAGCGCTTCACTTTATTCATTCATTTACTTTTTTAGCTCTGTTTTAAGATAGTTACATCAAGACTAATACTAAATAGTATACTAAACAGTCCAGTATTATCAATGTGCTAACAATAAGTTTTAGAAGGGTCTCATTMTAAGAAAACACTAAAGTAGCTTATAATACAGTAAAAATGGGATGTTTGTCCTAAAATATTGTAAAACTATATTGGGTGAAAATCCTAGGAAATTTAACTCAAAAGAAGTTATTCCTTTGATTACGATTGGACTAGGGTTTCACACACAGTCTACTAGGATTTAATGGATATTTATAGATTTAAGAAATAAGATAGGCTTAGGAGAACTCTATATATTGTAAGGAAAAAAAGAACACTTTTCTTTTTAGACTAAATTAATATTAAAAAGACTTTTTTCTAGCATAGGTACATTAAAAGGGAAATCATTCCTTTTAAGAACACATTACTGAATCAAATAACAATTTGGTACCTGTCCATCTGTCCCAATGGTGCCTCCACAATCTGTGAGGAGCTCAGACATATCATAATAGCTAACAAATTCCCATAAACAGGCTTCCAGGTTCAGATTGCGGTAGAAGCGTAAGGTATTGGAGCCTCTAATTGTTGAGCTGTACTGATAGGGAATGGTTTCTCCAATCACATCTGGATTTTTTGTAGCATCAGTCAAGAAACTATGGTGAGTCTTTACTTCTGTGTAGTCCAACAAGTTAGAACATTTATGGTTTCCAACTCTAGTTCCATCAGGACTAAGTGTCAGCTCAAAGTTGGAGAGCTCTCTTGTGGAAATAACAGGCAGCATGCCTAAAAAGCAATAAATTATAGCAGTGTTACAAACTTTCAATGGCCAGAGTTCTTTAATTTAGCCCACAGTTTGCCAAATCACCAAGCATGTTATGAAGTACTTCCGTATTTTGAATTTATAATAATTAATGTACCTTAGAATTCACATAAAGATACCCTAAGTGTATATGAGAATGTTATTCACAATAATTAGTCTTTATATTATGATAAAGCAAGTAAAAAAATTATAGATKTCCTGAGATAGTTTTCAATCAGGATTGAGTGAAGTTTTCAGAAGCATGTAAGTGATTAAAAGGCTTATGTATTTTTCAAGGATAGCTTTAGTGGTGGTCTGTTTTCAGAAATATAATTTTAGATTACATTTTTCCAAGCTAGACCAAGTATAGCATAGTTTATTGATAGGACATAAAAGAGATTATTCTCAAATAATTAAAAATGAGCAGCAATTGATAAAGTAAGTACATTTTTTAATGCAAAAGTTTGATTTTTTAAATTATTTTATTTTGATTTCCCAAAAGGTAGTGCAACTTAGTGAGYTGATACTGTATCTAGCACAACTTGATAGAACAATTTATAAATATTCATTAAGATTACTTAAAACCCCTGTGAAATGAGTGTCATTATATTTATCTTACAAATGTAAAAACATGATAAATAATTAATTCCAAGTAAAACAGCTAGTGACTTGCAGTTTTGGGGTGGGAGAGCTTGAGCTGTCTCTGTTGAGTGTTAGATTATGCATGACCAGCTATTAAAGTAACATCTACACATTGCACAGGCAATGCTCCTAAGTTTATATCAAACTCTGTTTTCTGAAGGGCATTCTATAAGCAATATTTAGACACCTAGGAGTATAAGGAGACTTACTTATTTTTCTTAGAATACTAGCTGCATAACACTTTATACTCCACAGGATAATTTYTTCCTTGGTATAACTCTATGGGCTTCAAAGGAGTTTTACAAAGTGTAGGTCTAGCCCAATTTATGTAAACTGTACAAGTAATCTGAAAACAATCTTCAGATCAAAGAATATATATCAATACAGCACCTTACACACCTTGCTGCAAACTAGACTTGTTTATGACATTTTTCTCTGACTGGATACGTTAAAAAGATTAGATGATGACACCGGCTATTTCAAATAACATGACTAAAAAATAACTCAAATAACTTAAATAACTTGTTATATAACCCACATCTGGTTTTATCATACCATCAATATGTGGCATAGTGACTGTCAATTTGATGAGATTGGCATAATCTGGATCTTCTGGGCCAGTATAACGCAATTTGGCAGAGAACGGTTCTGCTCCAACTACTCCTGACATACGGGGTTGACAAAGACCTAAAGGAAACAGAGGAAGTAACTTTATGGTCAGACAAAATAATCCATTGCATTAATTTTGGAAGCATTTTTTCCACTAYATTGATTTTCAAAACAAGGACAATTTTCCGGAATGACAAGTAAATGCTTTGGGCAGCATTAATCACAGGTTTGAACAGGAATTTCTACAGATGATGATTCAAATAGAAACCATTGATCAACTGTATCACATTTTCAAAACCAGGTGATGACACTGCACTTGTACGTATTCAGTTGCATGTGTCACTATACTTGCAAAGTAAGCAGCAGGTACCACACTTCCTTACTGAAGTCCTCAGGGGCATATTATCCCTTAATTCCTTGCACTCCCTTACGCACGTATCTAATCTCATCAGTACTCAGTTGCTTTTAGCACTGGATTAGAACGTGGGCCTGTATCTACCTTCCCAGGACCTCCTATGAGGAAGCCTCCTGTTCCCTCAGTGAGCAGTATGTAATTAGAATCACAGTGTCATAAACTAATTTGAGTTGGAAGGGACTTTTGGAAGTCATCTGATACAATCCTATGCTCCAGGTAGAACCTGCTTCAAAGTCAGACCAGGTTACTCAAGGCTTTGTCCAGCTGAGTTTTGAATTTCTCCAAGGATGGAGAATCTATAACTTCCTTCTGTTCCTGTTAGTTTTGGCAGCCTCTTCTAGTATTAGTCCTGGCTTGTAAAATCAACCGATTAGGTTTGTAACAAGCTAACCATATGATCAGAGATCCATGCAATTTCTAGTCACATGATTCAATGCAGTGGTGTCTTCATCCTGCTCTCATGCACACTGTCATGGAATGGCTAAAGGTTCTGAAGGTCCCCTAAGAAAGAAGTTGGCAGAAGTGAAACATCAGAACTGTTCTCTTAGATCATGTTCTGCTCTTTGCTGGCTTGAGGAGTTATGAGAAAAGAGGAGTGCAGGGTGTCATCTTCTGGTGGACTTCATCGGGCTCAAGGGTGTTAAGTTGGAACCTTATGGTGTAAGGTAAAACAAAATCTGTCTTCTGCACAAATGATGGCTTATTTTTTCTCAAATGCAAGTAAGATAYGTTAAAGAGGCTACAGTGCAATTTTTTGTGCAGTCTGACTTCCTTTGGAGAATTTAGTCTGTGCACTGGAGGTCAAACACCCTTAAAGTTGAAAATATTCACAATTTGGTCCAATCTGTTTGACCATTAACCTTCTTTCAAAATAGCACCTAGCACTATTTAACTTTTTGCCCTTACGTTGTACATGGTCTTCAGAATTAGTGACTTCTACATAATGAGTTAGCTCAGGTATTGCAAGTAATACCCACATAGCAGTTCAGTGCTGGGCACAGACCAATTAGCTCTGCTAATTTGTCATTTCTAATCTAAGTAATGTATTATAACACTGKCATAGCCAGTCTGTTTCACATAACCAGACTAGCTCACACAGCACCTGGTTGTCTTTCTCTGAAAAGCGAGGCCCTGCATCTTGTAGACAACACCCTTAGACAGAGTCCTCTTTTGGGTGTAGGATTCTTGGACACTCTGGTAGCATCAGACAAAGGTTATTTGAGCCTACAGTCAAAATATGGAATAAAGGAAGCAGACAAATAGAAATTCTGTAGAATAGATGGAATCCAAGTTCTTAAAGCCCTAATTCAGCAGAAATCAAATTTTTTAACTTAAATATTTAGTTGGAAAGGCCAAGGAAATTAAAAAGATAATGCAAATGAAGCATCAGGTAAATTATTAAGTACTGTAAGATCTTATAAAAAACAGAATAGTTAATGTAACTAGAAAACCAGCACAGACAATATAAAGAATTTGTATTATCTGCAGAAGAGTAATAAAATACAATGTTTTGGAATTTTACTTTGGTTGCTGATAATAACTCATTTTCCAGATTATACAATAATCAGAAGTATCTGCATTTCYAGGATAAAATAGCATATGCCATCAGACCATTTGCATATCAGCTCTCCACCCCTGCTTTGTAATGCTTTTCAGTATAAGTAGGTAGACAAGAATATCTCCGCTGACTGAAAGCATGCAGCATCAGTTCAACATTTATTATTTATCAGAAAATCAGAGAAATAAGGAGGGAGGAGGGGTGAATATTAGGAATAACCAAACCATAGAAAAAGTTTCAGTCTATGCCCTGCTATTGGATACCAGTTGGTTCCAGTAACAGAACCAAGCCAAATCAAAGTTTCTCTCTGGTACTGATTCTCATGTGTCTGTTAAGACATGAATGCCAAATGAACCTTTTCTTCTGTCTAGGTATTCATAATAGCACTTCCAGGTGGACTCTCCAGTGCCTAACAGAAAATGACATCATACTGCACCAYTACTGCAGTTTCAAAGCCAATAGAAACCAAGATTCCACTGGAATCTCGCAGGTAATATAAAACCCAATTTTTAATTCCAATGCATACTGAATACTGTTCTCCAGAACACACAAGTTTATTAGTGGTAAACTATTTAAAGATGACTAATGAAGTCGAGAACTATTCCCTTTATACACTTTTCCACTGTGTTGAGAAAATGAATTTTACACCGCTTCCTGCTTTTGCTCTGCCTCCAAATATGTATTTTTTTCCTTTAGCAATCAAAGTTAAAGTTTTTCCGAGTCTGGAAATCTCTGGAAATTTCTTCAGGGAACAACCGAAGAAACTGAAGAAAAGGTAAGACTGTGACATTAAAACTCCTTGTCATACCACCAGAATTCTTTAGGATGGAATTTAGGATCAAAAAGCAGTCTAGGAGGTTTTCAGCAGGTGATGATATCTTACCTTCTGATAYGCTTATAGTTACAATAGGACTCATAAGCTCAAGACCTTCGTTCCCATCTGAATTCACAGCACGAGCTGCACACTGGACACGAGAGCCAGCTTGAAAGTAAATGGAGTCTAGTGTGATCATCTTGGAGGAAGTGAAGAAAGTATCAAAGTCAATCTCCTTCATCGGGCTAGTAACACCATCAGGACCAGTGGGTGCACTCACAAGCCACCGGTATTGTGTCAGAGTATTATTGATGTTCTCACTGGCACATATTGAACCAGTCTTGTCAAAGTCTTCATATTTAGGATTGCAAGCCTGCAGAACAAGGCAGATGTGTAACAATTTATTTGCTTTATGGCAAAGGAATKTAATTTATCAAGAGTCAGGAAACTCAGCAACACGGAACTGATAACTTCAGCAAATCTCTTAAGAAAACACCTTATTTTGACAGTGATGCTTTTATCACTGTTCTGTTAAATTAGAAGTAGGTTTAATTATGATTACTATTGAAATTAAAAATATCATTAATTTAAATTATGATTTACTGGTCAAAACCTAACATGGTTATGCAGGCACAAACTGCACTTCCATACACTAGTTTAACTTGAATTTCACCCTTTCATCCAATGTTGTAAATGCATCTCACATTTCAAGCTCTTTGTGTTGTTTTCTTGCTATTTGTTTTGTATTTCAGGGAAACATTCCTGTGCATAATGAATGATGTCAGAAATAAACTGAACGTGCAGATGGACCAAATCCTTCCTCAATGCATATGAATATTCATACAAACTATTTTGTCACAAACAATGAATGAATGCAGTAGTACTTCAATGAACAATATTCATTTTCAGTCTGTGACATTCATTGAAAACAGTGGCTCATCTGTTATCTATAGTGATTTTACCAGTACAAATTGCATCTTAATTAAATCAAGGCAATCCAGGAAATAGTATACAGTCATGAAATCATAGACACTTTGTGTGCATCAGACTGTTCTTGGTGATGGACAGGTGAAACATATTTTTCTGATTTTTGTATTCTGAAAGTTGATTTGGTATTCATACAAATCAGATTAGCTCTTAGGTCAGTTCTACCTTAAACTCATGTGTAACTTGCAACAATACAGACTGGTAAGGAGTGCCTTTCTTCTCTGTCCCACCAAGTAAAATACGTGCAATGATGATTAGACTGTGGTAGCTCTATGCCTCCCTATGTCAGCAGAACTCTCAGAAACTCAGATCCATTAAAGCATTTTTGTGGTTTTAGCTGTTGGAGTGTAAGTATATTATCTAACCCAGAACTGTAATGAACACAAACAAGATTTGAGGGTATATTTGGTATTTATTGATTTGCTTGTTTTCTAATTCTTCACTGTGAAAAGATAACTTTTTAAACTTATTTGATAAATGTAACAGCCAGTTTTTCCTTTTATGAGGCAATGACAGAGGGAATTGTTTTTAAATTATACAATTTTTCATATTGCTTACCTGAACATCTTACGTAAAGAAAAAAGAAAGGTACCACACAGTCCTCTTAGCACATACTTTTATATGAAACAACTTTATCCTAGGCAAATAAAGAGTGTTTGCTTTATGAAAGACACAGAACTATTTATTTTCTGCTCTATAGCGATAAATACTATATGAAGAAGGSATCCTTCTTTGAAATGGTCCTTTACCACATCTCACAGGCAATATAAAAGCCAGTTGCCCCTATAAACAATCCCATATAACGAACAAAGCCATATACATTGCTCCTTCAAACAAATCCATAACCATATCCATATCCTGATCTTGTTCCATCTTTTCACATAGATACTCACTGTGATACAGATGACAGGATAACCAGCTACTGGACTGGTTCTGTCTTTAGCTCTAGAAGTATCGTCATATATCAAAAGGGACGCAACTTGAGGGACTGAGGGAAAGGTGACATCTGCCATGCTGTTCATTTCTTCAATGTACACAATGGCCTTGGCTGACTGATAAYGAAAACGCAGAAAGAGTTCTTCATGAATATTTAAATATTCTAGCTGGACTTTGATCAGAATATGTCTAACCTTTGAAATACTGTCCTAAGAGAAGTTATAAAACTCAGTTTCTTGAGCAGCTGAAAAATGATTGAGGCACTGGAATTGGAGAATAACTGAGGTTGGAAAGGACCTGTGGAGATCCTCTTGTTCAACCACCCCTTCCTCAAAGCAAGGTCAAATAGAAGGATGTGTGTGCATATATATATTTACACACACACACACAGACACACACAGACACACACATGTATACACAAAYGTATATGTGTGTATATATATACATTTTTTGAAAGCATATTGCAGATGTTAAAGCAAGCATTACAAGGAACTTTTTCTATTCAGACAACTGAAGATACTAGACTATTTAACTTCTCGTGTCTCAGCATTCTTGAATCACTTAAGTATTTTGGTAGAACTCTGATTTGTACTATATGCTTTAACTGCCTGGTAGAAATGTGTTTTTATCATTAACAAAGGATACACTTCTTCTGTTTGGCTACCTGGAGGCAGATTACTTAAAGTATGATCCTGATGAAGGGGCCAAAGAGTCTGAAGAAATTTTGTGGAGAATCAGAGGAAAATGCTGTTATGTTAAAAGCATGTATGATATAATGCCAGACTACAAAAATGTATGGTCATTTCAGTTTACATAATAAGCATAGTATTAACACTGTTTTGACAGCAGAAGTTGTATTTCATATGACTGCTGGTTTTTTCTGTTTAGAGGTTATACTATATTGTTAGCCACTGTTTCTAAAAGGACACCAGTTTTTAGGACTGATTTGATAAAGCAAATTTATTTGGAAGAATATCTTGAAGTTTTCTGTTCTATATATGTTCTCATTGTCTCTACCATTCCATAAACCCTATTGAAATGGGAACAAAATATTTTGAATAGGTGCTACAACGTCACCTGGGATGATCTGCTTTAGCTTTTAAGTTATAAGCCAAGATGCCATATATAAACCTTGTAAGAAGAATAAAGCTATGAGCTGAAAAGCAAAAAGAGATCTGTTTACCAGATTTTGCTATTGAATATTTTGTATCAATTATTTACCTGTATTTCTGCAACCATGTTCTCATCAGGCTTCAGGTGCACAGTGAAGGCTTCTCTCATCTCCCTAACTCCATCAAAGAGAACTTCAATCTCCACAAAGTGCTGCGTTTCACCCTCCTTAAATTCAATTTCTAAAAATATAATRAGATACTTAATAAGATCTTCTGATCACAACAGTCAGGCTGGAATTCTAGGTTCAGTCACAAGATATCACAGCTGATACTTTTCAAATTACAAATATTCATATGAGTTCATTTAGTTTATTCAATGTGATGCTAAAAACAGTAGTGAATAGCAGGTCACACACACACCAAGAATTGAAAATGGAGCAACTTCATCATCATAAAGAGATTTGCAAGGACTAGGATTTAGCCTAAGAGAACTTAGTATTTTGAAAGTGATTGGTGACTAACTATTAAATCATTATTGGTAACATATGCGAATGAGAGAAAGTTTATAGAACAGTAAATAAATAGTATTGCGGGGGTTTAGTCAAACAATGCATTTTAATAAAACATTATAAACCAAAAAATAAGGCATGAAGCCAGAGTTATAAAAAGAGGAACTGTATTTTGAAAAGCATTGTCTCTAAAAAGACTTCCGAGGTTTTGCTAGAAGAAAAATTCAATCTTAGCTGACAGTATTATAAGAGCACTGTTACTCTTGAAAGCATTAAGAAAAAAATGGGAAATTATTAACATTTCTGTATGGAAYGGATGAGAGTGATACAAAAACTGTAGATACATTTCTAATGTCTGTATTTTTAAACAGAATAACTGTTTAAACAGTTAATATATGAATTATAGTAATAACTGAAGATGGCACAGAAATAACCAACAAATACTATGTCAGGATCAAATGAAAAAAAAAAAACCCTTACAAAAAGTGATGTGCTGATTAGTATATGTAAACACCGAAATAGAGAAAAAATACTAATGAGCTAATGCTAATAAGCTCTGCACTCTAAAGAGTGAGGCATAATTAGCTGTAGTGGACAGGAGTTGAATTACATGCATTTAAATGGGAAAGAAGGCATCAATTTTATTATAAAGAATGATAGGGATTGACCAGTGAAACAAAATACTAARACTCATTTATCATCTTCCAGGGCTATGAAATTCAGACTGGATGCCCTTTCTGAAGCATTTGCTTTCTCTAACCAGGAGTTACTGGGCTCAGTGCAGAAGTACCAGGGGGAAACTTGGGGAATGCTTTGCTCTGTAACATATGAGATGGAGCTGTAATCCAAGATCTGTTACAGAGATCACAAAAGAGTAATATAGCAACTGGTGCATTTTCCAGAAGACTGATGGTTTGGCTCCCATCTTATGCCTTTACCAGAGATGCATGCAAATTAATCTTCAGTCACCTCTTCTTAACATAGGACGGGTTGATGGAGTCATGTTTCTCATATTTGTGCATGGAGTAGAGTTACACTATCATTTCAGCCATTGAATACAAATATAATATTCCTAGCAGTTGGTGAGGCCAACTGACATGACCCATCTGAAGCTTGTTTCAAGTCTCGTAACTAGATTACGTAGTCTGTCTTTAGTGTTTTGCCTTTCTTCTTGTCGTCTGTAGTCATTTTTTTCTTTATTGTAAAATATATTTCTAATTATTCCCTGACATTTCTGTCTTACATAGATCCTACTCTTATAATTCTCCTTTATTTTGCTTTACCTTTTTCTCTCTCAAATGTTACTTTATTACTGATTTTAACTATTTGGTTATCAACTACTGTTTACAGGATAATGCTATGAATACAATCTCCTTTTCSAATTTCAGTTTAGCAGTTTTATGATCATAGAGGAGTACATTTCAAATCATTATAAATTTCTCATTTATTAGTATAACCGTTGCTCAAACTACAGTACTTATAAAGGCTGCTAAGACYCCACTCTTAATTGCAGACAGAACATTGCACATCCACTTTTTGGGTATTAGGTTTGAAAGGAACGGAATCCTGTTCCCATGGCCTTTTGAATTTGAGTAGAAAAATATATTAATGGATGTGATTGCAAAGTATTCTATTCACAAAGTTATTTCATTCTTCAAACATTGCACTATAGTAATGAATAAAAAAAAGCAGTAGGATATGATAATGCACTGGAGTGAAAGCAGGAACTTTTTCCTACCTTCTGATATAGGGTGATAGTCTTCTCCAGAAGTAGCAGACCCATCCTTTGTATGAACTCTCACAACAGAAACTTTGGAATTGTCACCCAGACGAAGCACTGGGATTTTTACCACTGCTACTTGCCTTGTGTCCTTTGGTTCACTCACACTAAATTTGGTCTCACCAAACTTAATAATAGCTTCTGTAATTAGAGGAAAAATGTTTTTAGAGAAGTACACAAATGGACTTCCAGATGCCACTTTGATAGTAACAAAATAATTTCTTACTGTCTGCATTATCATGAATCTTTATCAGAGTCTCATTTTGTTCACCAACAGAGGCACCAAAAGAAGAATCACTTCTTGGAGTACCAAGAACTAGACGTAGTTCTTCCTCTTCTTCATAGAAAGTATCATCCATAAGCACAAGTGTGCAAGGCTTCTCAGTCTCACCTGCAATTATTATGAAGGTAATATCATGCAGAACTAGGGTGTCCTCTGCTGTATTATAGCACATCTCTCCAAGTTCATAGACCCACAGGCCGCTTCTGGTCTATTTGATCACCCACAAATCTGTGTCTAAACTTCCTGAGACTCTGGGAACAAGGGATTTGTCTTAGGCCTTCTACAAGACCAACAGAAGTTGGAAGTGATATGCAGTGTATTGGGCTCCCAATGTTATGCTTAATGGTCTCATCATCAGGAGAATGATTCGTACATCCCTAACAAAAGGAATGGCACAGGACACAAGAGAGATGGGGACAGTTTACAAAGTTTTTCCATCACTATGTGTGTGATAATTATAAAGACTCTTCAGTATGAAGGGGATGTGAAGAAGCAGGCCTAAGCAGAAGCACAAGTATCTTCCCTTCACAAGGACATTGTGTTTTCTGCAATAAAGAATTTGATATTTGTCATAAACATTTGCATAGCATCTGGGATGCTGACTGTGTTCATTTTCTGAAGTATATTTTCCCTATAGAAAATAAATTATCCATTAAGAGAAAAAAAAAATCCAAAATATTTATCCTGATCATTTTTACAAGGGAAACATGCAGAAGRCTGTACTGAAACAGCTGCATCTGAAGCAGGCCAGAGGAGTTTATGGAAACAAAGTATGATACCAACAGACTTAATTGCTGGAGAAACAGTAGAGTGGCACTAGAAGAAAAGAGGAAAAAGTCACCCCGAAGGGGCATGTGTCTATTAATCGTAAAATGCGGGGCTCTGGTTGCTGGTTGTGCAGAAGCAAAGGCAAATGCATGGTGTACATGATAGCACTAAAGTTTGAGGCCAGTTCCAAATGAAAGCAAACTGAACAATTCTTCAAAAGAGTTCATGTATACATGGTACATGTACATGCAAATGTGAAGCTCATGATTTCTGTGATAATGGCATACTAAGGATTACATACTGCTGACAATACTTGTTCAGAGCTTTGAAAAATATTGTGTATGTGTAAACTGAAAAGGCAGAAAGATTAAGCTGTCTTCTGCACAAATAGAGAGCATCAGGCAATATTCTCTCAAGGTAGTGACATCTCATTTATTTGTGTTTCATCTCTTACGTGACATACTGATATGGAGGACTAGTTTAGGAATGCCTACCTGAAATGAGAGAGCAAAGAATAAAAACGAGTATATCCTTGTTGAAAGGTCTTTTAATCATTTCAGTGCAAGTCAAATATATTTACCAGAAATCTGCCTAATGAAGGGCAGAACTTCCAAAGTTTATTTCCTCGCAGCAGGTCGGTGCTAATGTTACTGTGTTACTCTGAACCTGCTTGGACTGTGGTGGATCACAGAGACCCTTGTATTTAGGCTGAAGGCTGATCCTTTACGAAGAAATGTCCACTGGTCCCTATTGATCATCCCTATAGTTCGAAAGTGAAGCAAAAAGAGAAAAGAAACATCTTCTGCCCATATTCTACCCACTGTGTATAGAGAGAACTTTGTTTTTCAGAGCAGTCTTTTGGCACTGTATTATGTTAAAAACACTTTCTTTTTTTTTAAATTTAATAGACTAAAGGCTTCTACAATAACAAGAGCTTACCAGGAAGGAATGTGATGATGGAACTGTCAGTATTAGGACGTTCTTCGAAGTCCATCATTACCTGGGCTGAACCTTGCCTTGTATAACATCTTACAGTGGATGTGTACTGGATATCTCCACTTCTGTATATCATGGCAGAAATCTGTCCATCATTTTCATTACCTATATATACAGGTTCTTTAAACTGCATCTTAGGCACTGGGCAGAAGAACATAAAAAGCATGTATAAAATGTAACTGCAAAAGTTATCACATCTTCCATCCATTATTTTAAATTTTATTGTGCTATATTACATCAGATATATAACATAAATCTCAGAATCTTCCACCTCCTGCATGGAAATACACTGTAAAATAAATATAAAAAGGTACAAATACTTAATACTCACAATCAGAGACTGAGTCATTAATGAAGATGGTGGTTTTGCTTGGTTCTCCAAGGGCAGCATTCATAGGCATTCTTAGCACAAGCTCAAATTTCTCAGTTCCTTCTAACACTGGCTGTCCAAGGTCATCCAGAATGACCATACGAAACGTCTGCATATTGACTCCAGGAGCAAAATCCAAATTACGACTGATGCCCACATAATCTACCCCAGCTACCAACAGAAAACAGATGGAAAAATATCAAATTTCACTGAATGTAATTAAAAATACAAATATCTATCATTAGACAGTTAATTTTAGCAATAGGTAAATTTGTTTTTTCTTTAAATATAATTTCAAAAATTGCAAAATTTTAGCAGTCATATAAAGTAAAAATATCTCTTGGCCATTTAAGCTATAAAATAATGATAAATAAATATAAAATCATATAAGACTATAAAATAAAACAATTTGGTATTGATTTTTTTTGTTTAGTGATACAACCACATGACGAGTCTGATTCTTTTCTGTGTAAACCAAAAATTAGGTAAAATTAGTAAAGTTTGTTGTAAGTGAGAACTGAAACAAAGTATAAAGCTTTGAGAGAGAATCTGGAAATGAAGTAGAGTCTTTTGGAAAGAAAATTAGTATTATTCTGTAATGAAGTTGCAAGTTTTGTGACTAACGTAAAAAGAGAAACAGAAAAGTGAGCTAACTAAGGAAGAACAGCTGTTCAGAGGACTTGTGTAACAAGTCTGAATGGAAACCCAAAGAAACAAATTCTGYCCAGACCATGTCAGGTGGGGGTTAGCACCTTCTGCTGTTAAAGAGAGTTTTATCTGGATTTGGTTTGCTTTTTTGTTTTTTAGTTCGTTTTTTAAACAAATGAAACAAGTTTCGATTAGAACATGATACTGTGTCTGGGAAACAAAGCAGTAAACGTGTCTAGGACTCCAGTGAAAGACTGAGTTTTAATGTGTGTTTTTAGGGAGATTAAGCAGTAGCAGAGCTGTTAAAACAAATCTCTGGAGAGAATAAAGATTTATGGAAGATTAAATGGTTTGTCTGGAATTCCGTGAATTTGACAAAAGTTGGTCAGATGCAAGGCCATCATTTGATGGGCACTTGCCTAGTTGGTCTACTCCAGACCTGAGAGTCGAAGGCGAGGTGACAGGACTGATAGCTCAGCACAGCAGTTCTACTGCTGTGTCATATCAAGACTGAGAACCAGCTCCACACCTTTTGCAAGCAGAYAGCCACGTCAGAGCTTCCAGGCTATGACCAGCAGAGTAGAGAACCTAAGAGCCATGTCCGCCATGAAGTTTGGTTCCCTGCTCTAGAGTCAGGCTAAAATCCAGGAGCTCCTGGCACAATGAATCAAGATTCTTACTGAATGGCAATACATTTTTTTCCCCATAGAAATAAAATAGCTTAAAGATTCAAGATGAGATAAAGACTTCAGCTCATGTAAAAAARCCCTGTAAAACTTCAGAAATGAAGTAATCACAGATTTTTGTCAGATCTCTTACCAGTTTCTTTTTTCAAGATAAAGCATACAAATGTATTAAAACATGCTATAGGCAAATGCTTACATTCCCCAGATCCCTACTGTAACAGTAAAGTTTTAAACAACTTTGCTGATCTAAAAATTAGCTGAGTAGATGAACTCTGTTTTCTGCTTACATTTAGTATAAGCATCTAGGGAAAATAATTGGTCTAAGTTTTAAACATCCTGGTTCATTAAAAAAAAAAAAAANAAAAAAAAAAAAAAGATACAGTAGCACTTGATTCTGTCCTGCAGACAAAGGTTTTATCAAAGCAACACTTGAACCAGGCAGGTAAGGTGGCCACACAGGATATTGAACAATAATTTCTTACTGTCTATAGTAAAAGAGAGAGGACTAGACTCTTCATGTTGGCAGGTGTTTACAATTCTGTGTTGAGCACACGCTGTTGAGGCAACAATCAATTGCTTTTGTGAGAAAATATTTCATATGAGTATTTGAAACATTTCTCTCAGTGCTGGACCTCAAAGTTGCTCCTACTTCTGTATTCCTGAGAGCAAATTCCACAAATAAGTACATAATTTGTTTAAATAATAGTAAGACTTGCTAAAAACAAGAGACATAGGAATTCCATCTCATGTAGTTGAACCTATATCAAAGCAAAATCAAATGTACTAGTGTTCGTTGTTGAGACATACTATGAAACTAGAGTAAAACAGTAACTTACCCTCCGCAGTGTCTGATTCCGATTTGCGAGACCTCACTGTAACAGAGGCACCTTTAGACAGATCGGTTCCTGTCCTCCAGACACGTATCTCAACATAGCCAGCACTCTCGTCAACATAGTATTCATCATCGCCAAAGTAGAATGCTGGTTCTGGTGAAAGGGAAATAATGTCCATTAATGCTTCTTTATCTTATGTTCAAAGTAAAAAGAGAGTATAATATTCACATTAGAAAATAGAGAGCAATTCACTATTTTCAACAAGTGAAATATAACTCTTTTTAGAAAAGCCTTAGAATTTTTATTAAGGATTCTTGACTTAAGTGAACACAAAGTTACATTTTGAGTATTTGTTTGCTTGTTTTGGGGCAATAATTGTTATACCTGCATTGTGCTCTTTTCCTTCCCTCCTGCACTTTGAACTTTGTGTGTCAGTAGATACGAGTGTGTGTACAAAAACAAGTGTGTTATCTCATGAAACTCATTTAAGCTGGGTCCTATGCACAACCCCAAAATTCCTTGCATTTTTCACTTTAGTGCAAACAGACAAAGGTGAACACAGATAATGAAACCTTAAATAGAATGTTCTCACAGATTCCTGTTGTTGAAATCACACTGGAACATAATACATAACTGGAGGTGCTTTTCAAAATGTTTTCCAGCTAACCAAAGGAGTAAAGACTTAATTGTAATTCCCTACATCCAGCATTTAAAACATAATCAATCTTACTTCATTTCAGTGGAATGTGAGTAGCCTTTTATCTTAATATTTAAGTCCTACAGCCTGTATGAAAAAAAGAGTAAAAAGCAAAGGAGGATAAGTGTTACCACACATAACAGACATAATTTTATCTTCATTTTTCCTCCCTTTTTTTCAGCTTTTCTATCCATAGCAATTTCACAAAGTAAACAGGCTTGAACAAAGCCCAGCTATAACATGAGTGTCTATCAGTTCCTCTTTGCTATCCTTTCCTTCTCTGTTTTGGACATATAAATGTAAACACACCTATGTGACCACAAGCAGTGCCTCACTTTTCCCATTGTATAGTATAAATCATATCTACCTTCCTCAATGGTTGAAATGTATTTTGAAGACTTACACAAATTATTTTTCTTTCCCATTACATTTTTCTTAAGTTGCACAATATTATTACAGTCATACTGTTACAATACCAAAAATGTGCTTCAAAATACCATAAAGCATATAGCCAACTAGGTTTAGGTTGACAAAGATCACAAGAATTAATTAGTGCTCTATCAGTGGCACTATGAATTCTTCTTCTTCACTAGAATGCAAGGACAAATTCAAAGCAAATGACTGGAAAAGTTTATGCTTCTACAGAGATATGCCTGCTATAGAGAAATGCTATAGGTTACACAAAAGAGGAGACATAAAGCATTTTTTAAAGGTAAGCTCAAGTTGGGCCCAATGTTTTCATGATACAGTCTAATTTTGCTAAAATAAAATGCATGCTGCAAAATCTATGATTTCTGTTACAGTAGACTTAATATTTTGGAATTGAAGAACCTGCTTTTGACTGTAACTGAGTAAAACTAAAGCATAAAGAGAGTTATATAATAACTGGACAGACAAAGTACCTAAGCTTTTCTCAAGGACTTGACAATCTGACTGATCACCATGATTTCCCCTGTGCTAGACTGCCTATTTATTTTTATAGAAAATTGAACAATGTAAAATATGATTTTAATTAAAACTAGCCACGAACAATATAAGGTAATTACCGAATTATTACTCAGACAAAACTTCACCTAACTGAAAACGCAGTCATTCCTAAATATTTTGGAATTTGGCATACACACAGGAGTTATCACTGAAGTTTTGGAGAACAGAATTTTTTCTTCTGGTTTCAAGATTTTTTCTGTATTTCATAATTGACAAAATAAATGATTAAAAACAAGCAAGCAAACAAAACCTCTTAATATTCCATATCAGTGAAAACAAATGCATTTGTCTCTCTACTTACCTGCTAAAATTAAAACCGTATGTTGCAAAAAATTGACTGAACGGAATGTATTTACTGAATGACAGTGCAGATTCATATACTGGTTTGGGCATTATCAAGGTCATCACCCTTTGCAGGATGAAAGACAAACTTGGCAAATGTTTCGTTTTGGCAGACGAAAAGGCTTTCAGTTCCACTCTAAAATTTTTATTCAGTATTATCTTTATTAAAATGTACATATGTTTGTGTGCACCAACAATCATACATATGTATTGTTTTTACATTACCTTTTTATTGGAGCTGGATTGTCAGTGATACTGTATTTTTATATGGGACTATGAAGCTCTCATCTGAAACATTTTTAATAATCAGGCAAATAGGATACTCTCTGGACCTTCTTGCATAATGACTATTAATTTTGATGAGAGTTCTACTTACGGGGAGACCACAGAACAGGATACTAGATCTGCAAAGAAATGTGTCACTTTAGACATATATTGGTCTTCTAAAACTCTCAAGATGGACAAAGACTCATCCAACCTCTAAAGATTAAAATACAGAACAACTACTAAAACCAGTTATAAATGTGGTAACTGTTAGATAAAGGTAGCTAAAAATATTATCAAATCCAATACATGTTGTATTTAAACAATTATTTTTAAAGGTTAGCACACTCTCCCAAGTCTAATCCTGTTCTCATAATCCTGTTCTCCCTGTATCGATGAACTGGTAGTTCCATAATCCARTCTGGATTCAGCCCTATCTAATTTTAGGCATTTAGTGAGAGGTACTCACATGCACAGCAGGCTTGCTTTCCGTAATCAAGACAGGTATAGGCAATTCTATAATGTTTTCCAGCATAACAAGTATACAGAGGAAAGGTAAAATGCATTCCCTACTGCAGTGAGTCAGTAAAATCTGAGGTGATCTAGAAGCACCCACTTCTACTCACTGACTATACAGGCAGCTTAGACAACCTACCTTAAACTAGATGGAAGACATAAAAGAAAATCCTATTGGTTTCTTGTCCTGTTACCCTAGCACCTGCTTTACTTCTGCTGGAAAAGAGCCCTCATGCAGTGTTTGTTCCCCTAGTCACAGTCAAACACAGAACAGCTTAAACCCTAGCTTAGCCAGCCTTGTATTCCAGAATGAGTTTTTCACACTTTTTGAGACATGTATCTTCAATAAAAGACACATTCTGCATGGTTACTCATCCTAGAAAAAAAAATCCTTACTGATGTTTTGTAAGTTCATTTCCTGTAAGTCATGTTAGTAGATCCCCAGGGGAAGCAACAAAGCCAAGTTACAAACAGAGAAAGYATTGTCCTTCTCAGGTCATGGCTGYAAAACACTGCTCAATGACTGTGGGCTCACTTACAGCAGACCTTTAATCTAGTAATCACTCTAGAGAGAGCCCCCTGCAAATTTAATGATTCTTCTTTCAGAAATACAAGGAAGTTTGTTGAGAGTTTTTGGTTGAGACTCACAGATTTCACTGGCATGAAGATACAATAATCAGAGGAGAAAGGTTAGGAGCTCTAGTCGCAGGTTTCTTGGCACAGAAATCAAATCTTTGTCCTGCCTTTCCACYTACCCAGTTAGGAGTGTGTATCAACTCGTGCATGAGTCAGTAATCAAACAGAAAAACAAACATACTTCTCATGCTATTAGAAGAAGTTCTATCTTTGAACATATAACAGAAAATCAACTAGATAGCACAAAAATATTTATTTCCATGGAGGCATTTGTTTTTAAAATGAAATCCTTACAAATTACTTTAGAGGGACATATTAAAAGAGCAAGGCATTTGTAAGATACACGAGGTGCCGCAATCAGTTTTGGCTGGCAGTGCAAATAGTAGGTAAGGCAGGATAGTTTGAACAAACACTAAAGAAGAGACTCTTTCTCACCATAAAACACCCTTACAATCTGTCAAATGTGCTGACACTGGGATAAGCCTTAATGCTAAAGTGATTTTCAATGATAAACATTTTCAGTGATATGTGTGTAAATATACACATATGTACACAATGTATACATTATGTATACATTATTATTGTATACAATGTATACAATATACACATATGTATACAATGTACATATGTATATATACACACACACACACATATATGTATATGTATACACACACACACAAACATATACATACACACACGTATATTCTCAGGAGGAGGGAAATAACAGAAGACAGAACCTGTCGCTCCCACATATTCAGACAGCAGAGCTAAGAGGAGCAGCCRTTACGGCTGAACACATGCTTAGCGGGGTTAGACCACGCTTTTGCCTTCCTTGTTGCCACGCACAGTGCAAACAAGACTGTGATGTGAATGTCATGAACTGTCAGAGCTGGCCTAATTCTGCTGTGGTATCACAGAAGATGCAGAACAGTGCTTTGGAAGCTTACCAGCATGTTCCTGTACAGTCCAGACGTRCTAGTGTAACGCTGGGTGCAAAGTAATGAGCCCTGATTGTTAATACGGCTAATTAGCTTGGTAAGAACAATAGACAACCACGGCCAGATTTCCTCGGGGCTTGTCCTGGCTCATACCCAAGCAGCACATATGTCCCTACACCACGCTCATTTGAATTTCAGTATCACAGCTAGTATTAAATGACTGAGCTGGAGTCAGTCCATATGTAACACAGGAGACTCCACCTTTCAGAACATGGAATAAGTAGGCGGGTTGTAGATAGATTAGTTAAGAACAAGAATTCTATTATATTTGAGAAGAAATGTGCATTTTTTGTTTAACAATTGCAAAAATCAAACTCTGTAATATCTCCCACATATATATGTTAATAGGAGCAAAAGAAAAGYGTAACAAAATCCAGTTCATTACAGAAAGTTTATATTATTTTAATATTGAAGAGAGCTTTTACATTGGAAATGAGGCAGCACCACTCTATGACTATTTATGCATACTTGAAGCTATGCAAATAACAGAGCTGGCAGTTAGCACACTGAATTTAATTTGCCAAGTCATCTATTTTTGATGAGTGCTGTAGGTGCATGGGTCAAGATTACAGTGAGACTTCAATTCTGGAGCAGGTATCTATTGTGAAAATGCCAATAGCTTATTATTTGATGTGGYCAAAACAGTTTACTTTTCAAATTCATATGTTGCAACCTTAATAGCTTTCATCTTAGCACTGTTGTCATAATTTTTGCAATAAAAAAGTAAATTCACCTTAAGATTACAATTATTAGTTGCAGCCAAATTGCCACACACATTCTCTCAAGCAAATAAAGTCCACATTTCCATTTGTATCAACAGCTTGTTTCTGTTCTGTGTCTTACAATGATTTTTAAAGGTTATTGTAACACTATAATGTGTAAAAGGACAAACTTAAATCAACACAACCTTTACCAGATCTGCTTCTGTTTTGTAAGAATTTTGTAATCCACAAAGGCAATGGCATAAATTTATTAGCCTGGTTCATCAAAGAAGTACTTGCATTCTATGCAGTTTAACTCATAATTTCARTAGAGTAACAGAGTGTGAATCTAGACCAGTAACTGCTATAAAAAACTACTTTATATGAGAGTCACTTTTAATTAATTCACGGTGTATACTACTTCAGTACAGACTTTTATATTTTAAATCACCTTTTTATGTTAAAGTGCATCCATGCTTCATTTCTTCTACACAGAGTACGAGTACAGGACTACMTTAGTGCCCCAGCTGGCCTGGAATCCACATTTAACCACCCTGATACATGAGTAAGGTAAAATTAAATGTGAACAAAGTAGCACAGTAGAAGCAGCAGATCAGAGCCGTAGCTGCAAGACTGACAGCTGCAGTAAGACGGCTGTAGTCACATCCACCCTTTGGTTGTCTACTCTTCCCTTTTTTGGCAGTCTTGTCCTTGCTGCAAGGACAGCCTACAATCTACTTCACAGCCTAAAGAACTAAGCTAATTTTGATTTTTCCTTAACGTCAAGTTACAGTTCATAATGGTTTGGTAATAATTAGGTGGGCTACAGAGTCATGCCTGAAGCATGGACACGAAAGAGCTGAGAGTATGAACCAGTAGTGCCCACAGCTCTACTCTTGTTTCCAGGTGTGCTTTAACCTGAAGATGGAATTTGTAGCAGTTAGTTAACTATTATTTATAAGATGGTAATGGATAGTCTTAAACTGTAACTCAGCCATGACTGGCATTTCAGGAGAAAGGCTAATATGTGAGGTTGACTGTTTTAAGTGACTGTTCAAACTGGGAGCCCTCACAGATTTTACTAGTAACATATGCATGCCCAGGACTGTTCCCTGGCACTGAGGCCAACAGATGTGGAACAGCCCACATCCACTGAACGCTCTTACCTTTCACAGCAGAGTGGCTGCAGCTGAACTGGAAACTGAGAACGGTTCATTGTCTGGCTAATCCCAGAACTGAGCCTGGGAATTTCTGAGAAGCTTTTTCACTGGTTAGCATGGGCAAACAAAACCTCATCAGGATCACTCTAACAATTTAAGAGTATATGTGATCTAAGTCTAGTACAGGAAGACATGCCCTAGCACTATGCAAAAATGCTGGCAAAAGTAGCTGAGTGACAGCTGAGACGTAGTCAGGAAAATGTTCCTTGCTGTCCCTCTTCTGAAAGTTACCAGAAATACCTACAGGTATTTTAGAAATGTAGTGGTTTTGCCAGAATTGATGATTTAAAGTGACATTGCTCATAATTTATAATTCTATACAAAATGGAGTTGTTTCTTTCTCCTTGTAAGCAATTAATTTAACTTTGTTGGTTTGCTAAGAAACACTGTTACCTTTTCAAAACCCAAAATTAATATGTATGTCAAAATTTTTAATAGTAAAAGTAGTATTGCTATGATTATTGCACATACCATCAGGATAAATCCTACAGACTTTGACATCACTGGAACTATCACAGACATCAGAGGAGCTTTTCCTRTTCTAAGATTTTGGGGACAGGGCCACAAGATTTTTCTCACTACTACAACAGGCTGCATTTAATGCCCCAAATATTCCATAATCCAGAGAATTATTTCATTTACCAATATAAATAAAAAGATAAAGACTAATAGCTGAAGATACAAACACACTGGAATTTGGAGACACACCTAAATGTGACGGAATTGCCTGGAGCAACTATCTAGTTCACACAGTATTTTTCTACTAGCTAGACCTCCCACAGTACATAAAACTAATTCAAATCTTCTAAATGTTCTATTTTTAAAAATAATGAGATTGTTTTTATAGAAGTGGCCCAGGAAATGGCATCGGCAGCAAATTCTCAACAAACTGATGAAACAGAGGCAAGCAGATAAATGGYTTGGCAGTGGTTTTTAAATATACCACACACAAGGTACCTCACAAGTAGGCCAAGTGTTAAGGAGCTCACAGTCTGTGATTCATACATGAGATAACTAATGAGAACTCCTACAAACAAAGAGGGTAGGAGAAGCTGAGCTCTATTTTATAAATAAGGCTCCATAGAGATATAGTATGCAGCTGTTTCTTAGCAATTTTTTTCTTCTTTTATTTTAATTCAGTAATCAGTATACTGATCAAATCAAGAAATATAACCACAAAATCACAATGGTTCATTCTGTGAATGCTTTCTTTATAATATCTTGCAACAACATCCATCTAAATTGTGATTATGATCTCTACTATTTCAAAGCCCAAACTCATAGTAATGAACAACTATGYTTTCTCTCCTGCTGAGATTTTCACTGAATAGCTAGCAGTAACAACAAAGCTTTTGAATGATACACCTGTGTTTTATCACTTGGTAATGAGAGCTGATGGGGAGGAAATTATGGGGAATTGATGTAAAGACAGAATCCTCTTTTATAAAAGTGAATACATGGTAAAAATGAGTAAGGTTCCTGTACAATGCAAACAATTATATATTGAGAAAAAGGATATATTAATATCCTACCAAGATGAAGCCTAAACTGCATTTTCTGAGACTACTTTTCAACCTTATGAATTACAAATTTGAATCTTATCCAAATTATTGTATCTTTTTAAAAAATCTAAACCAGTAATTTTTCTCTTAAAAGACGCAAATGTGCTTGTTTTCAATGAGAAATAGAGGAAGAGGAAGAGGAAGGGTCTAGTCTTATGGATAATCATTAAATCTGTTCTTCTGCTTCTATGGATACAGAACATTTCCTGGATTGGAGACATCCTGACCACACGATAAGCCAGTATGATAAAGTCACTATCTTGATTTTGTCTTTAGATTTTTGCACATTTAATATTCAGTCACAACATTAATTATACTAGCTTGCTTATGTGTCAAAAAAAAAAAAATCTTACAGGTTTTTCCCCCCAGATACAGTGAGAGTACAGTTGCTCCACTGACRTCTGGGAAGAAAAACATGTAAGAGATTTTTCTACAGTCCTTTCTTAGGAGCTAATCGTGAGGATGGGACTCAGCAGAGAAGACAGAACAGAAAAGAAAATGGAACAATACCTTGAYTTATCAGACAGCAAAGCAGAGCTAGAAAGAGAGAAAATGCACTCTGCTGTATTTTAAAAGTTCTTGAATTCTCTCCTTTAGACTTCAGACCTCTCTTCTGGTGGGAGGGAGGAGAGAACAGCTACCTTTCAGACAGTAATGTGAAATAATAACTGAGTTAATTCTTTGAAGATTTGCATATTCTAAAAGAGAACTGATCTCATTAAAGCCCCAAGGAGGTGCACTGGTTACTTTGTTATTCCAAGTATGCTTTGGGTCTTCAAATGGTGATCAGCAAAATGGCAAAATCTCAATATAAGGAGCTTCAGGGGAAGCAAAATGATTTCAAAAGATCAGAAGAAAACTGAACTTACCAATATATCCTACTGAACTAGATTTCCCAAACCTTAAACACAGCAAGGAAGACCYGATAAAACTGACTAGCTCACTAGAYCCACTCCCAACAATCATAAGCAACCACGAACAAACAATTTAAAGCTGCCTGCTAGGCATTCATTACCATTTCAAACACTCTAGAATAAACACAAGAACTGTAGTACACAGATCAAAGCCACAAAAAATATAACATGTCCATTAAGACAGGAGCRATCAAGAACCTCCTTCATTTTCAATGTCCCTGCAATAGGTTTCCAATGGTCTCTTCAGTGAACTGTCATAACACAATGATCTGTTAACCTCTGGCAATAACACCAGTACATGTAAGAACATCATCTCTCTTAAATTATTCTAGATTTAACAGGAAGTACTAATTTTCTACACTTCATGTTATTTCGTATCTTCTGCTTGTTAACTATTTTTATGTGCTTTGAGTAGAAAACTCAGAAGTGGTTCTCGATATTTAAGCACTCCTAAAAAGAACTACCACAATGCACATAAAATACATGTGCATCATTTAAGAATCTGCAATACTTAAGGCTTACAGACCTGCTGCTCCAGCAGCTGAGTCCTCTATCCTAAAGGAGTCATATGAAATAGAGGTGATAAGTCACTATCTGGAGGCAAACAGGGGCTTTCCAAAATTTTAAAGGCTATCATTATAAACTAAACATTTTTTACTGAGTTTAACTGGTGATAATAAGAAACTGTAAGTAAAGAAAACTAGGAGTATAACATGTCATAAACTGTTCATCATTCACTTTTTCCCTGATCAGACCACTTGCCACAGAATGGGGAAACGGGAGAGGCCACATAGAGATTTTACCTAAAAAGAGGACACGTAAAAAGTTGTACAGAAGTATAACTGCTGGAAACAGCAGAATCACAGAATCATTGTAAATATGGAAAAGGAAGAAAGACGATGGCTGCACAGAGGACAAAAGAATGACTAGTCTGTTGTTTTGATTCTCTCCAGAAAAGGTGAATGATACTTGGTCAAATTTTGATTCTAGTCTCTAATGTAATACTGGGCATGCTTTCTTTGGATTATCATTAAAATTGGACAAATAGACTAGTTTCTTTGGGTTATCATTAAAATTGGACAAATAGACTAGTGAATACTAATTCAGCTGTCAAGATTAATCAATTACCCACACAGTTCAAAGTTATGGCTCACTTATCCCTAAAAAGAAAAGAGCACATTGGATCGCCTTTCTCAGAGGCCAGTGGAATTAAGGAGATACCAGATAGCCTTGTGAGATAAGGATGTCCTTCTCATTAACCACTTTATTAACAAAACATTTTATTATCATCAGCTGAAAATTTGGTTCAGTACAAAYATTGAAAGTTAGTTAATTCTGTTTGCCTATTGGGAGACTTAAAACAAAGAATATATTTACAATCAGGTATTGCAGTGCTGATTTTCTGCATCTTTTCAGGCTATTGATATAAAGGGGGGGGAAGGGCTACAGAAGTCTGAATGGCTGCTTGCGTATCTAATATGAATGAAGTGGAACAAATGTATGTAATGTACTTCCTGCTGAGAACAGCATGAGGCTTCAACAATTCCTCTAAGGCAAGAGGGAGTATTTGCCAGCCCTGCAGTAAGGCTGTGTGCTCTCATGGCAACACTCGATACGTTAGCATGGAATTAAAATCACTTGGGAAGATAGTGACTCACAAAAAAAAATGACGCAAACAAAATAAATGTAAACATTCACCTTTCTGTTGCAAAATTCTAATCCTGCATTAACAAAATARCTGTAAACATTCACCTCTTATCTGCAAACTTCCAAACCTGCATTCATCAYACCTCTCCTCTTCTGGCTTCCAAATGTGATTACAAAACAAGAGTTTTAAATTTGCATTAAATACACACAAATACAGACAAATACAAACAAAACAGAATAAGCAAGAAAGAGTGCAAATCAGTAGCCCAGTAATCAAAGCATTTGACTGGGAGAACGCAGAGCTTGCACTGCAGGTTTCCTTGCAGGGACTACTGATGTATTTTCTGTCAGACTTGTTCCACACAGTATCTCAACACTATTAAGTACTGGAACCAAATCACAGACTCCAAAATGAATATTAACAAAAGAGTTTAGTATCACTTTTTCTCCAGTAGCGTGAAATGCCTTCAGAGTTACACCTTCAGTAAGAAAAATAAAGAGTACTTTCAGGATGATCTTGCTTAGCCAAGTGCCTGGGGATTAAGGCATTACCACAGAAGATTGCAGTTGGAGAGTTTCCAGGGTCTGAGATTAAACCCAGGGAGTCAAACTCCAACAGCATCCTGATCTTCCTTTTTCTGGATGCATAATATTAATCTGCTATATAAATCACCTCCTCCAGATGAACTTTATGCTGAACTCTGTACTCTCCATGTGAGATAAGTATATCTTGAGTTGATCAACTGACCTGAAATTGGTTAGGGATTTCTATTCACCCCCTAAATCCTTGAGAGGCATGCAGACAAGAAGCTCACTCCATCAGTTCTGGGTAGATGCATYAGCACAAGCTCACATTTGTACGGGCAATGGTTAGACTTGTTTGTTTTTGGATTTTATCTCAAGCATCTAAGTACCTTCTGAAACAGTATTTCAGTATTTATTTCTTTAGATTTTCCCCTTAAACCACTAACTTGTGTCTTTCTGTTTCACAGTATTAAACCCTGTATATTCTAAAACCTAAAATTACTTTAATATACACACTATCAAGTCTCTTACTGAACAGTTACATTTGAATTTTTCCCTTAGGAAACCCCTAAATAGTCTGGATATATTGCTATAAACCAAAGCTGCCTCACAGATTTTCAATTTACCTTTCTCAATTTCTAAGTATACCAGGGCATGTTCTACCTACTGCAATATTTTTTTCCAGACTTTGAGCATAGCACAACTGTAGAAGTCCTAATTAAAGTATTCAGTTCCCAGGAATTTCTTTAATATACTTTGGTTCCACTAGCAAGTTGAGTGCATCTCTTATTTTCTGTTTATTGTCATGATTGTATAGCAACTCAGCTATATTAGTTAGACCATAGAGGCCTTTGCTAGAAATAAAAGAAGAAGAAAGGACTTTGAGGATAGGTATTGAAGGTGAATGTTTCTTAATTAATTTGCATCCAGTGCCAGTGGAGCTAATGTGATGTTGCTAGTGCTGACTTGACTTCCATAGGAAAAGACCTGATGTAGTACTACCAAACTTTGATCTTTGCAGTTTGCATCTCCTAATCTGAAGAAGTTGATGCATGATGTTAATTCAGTCACAGTGTTTGGACAAATCAGAACTTAATGACATGCTGTCATATCTGTCAAAAGAAACGTTGGTAAGTAGAAAATGAATTTAATCAAACAGTAATAATAATAGAGCAGCAGCTGGGAAATAAAGAGACTAAAGGGGACTACAGAATTTAGTAAGATAACATTACTGTAGCTTCTAGACTATTACTATATATGTGCCATAATTTTTATCCACCTCTATGTTAAGCATTTTCTAAACAGTAATAATAAAAGCTACGTGAAAAGCTTTTTTTCACAGAGTATATTGTTTTAACTTATTACAATTAATTTAGTGCACTGTAAACAATAATACCAATTCTGCTTAATATTAATATAATAAAATATAGAATTTATGTTAATATAATAAAGTATATCGAATAATATTATCATATTAATATAATAAAATTTATGCAGAATTTCAGTCATGACTGCTGGGCTGTCAAACTGCTCACACATTACATAAATGTGTGTATACACAGTCTGAAATAAATGTGTATATATATGTGTGAATACATAAATATATATATAATTTATATACTTTATATTCTATAAACTACTTTATACAGTATCTACATACAGCACAACAGATCTCAGATGAAACAAAAAGCATATATACCTTTCCATTAAAACTTACTGTTTTTCTAAAAACTAAAAAAAAGGAAGTTGTGATAGAAAACTTTACTGATAAGTGAATTGTCAGTAAACTTTTGAAAGCTCTGGAATTTTCTATAGGAGTAGTTTCATTGATACAGTAAGGAACAAGGGAATACTTTTCCACATCACACTTCTACAGAACCTCACAAGATTACTCATATTTGTTAAATAATTCATGTTCAAAAGTTTACATCAACTAGGAAAGTATGTTCATGAATGTAATAAATAACAGACTCAAGTTCTGAAAGCTGAAAGACTGTACACAAACCAAATTACTTGTCATGTTTTCTATTGAAAGTGTTAAAAGAGACTTCTCGTTAATCTCCCTTATATCCTGTGGCAGTTTCATAAGCTGTACTATGTTGCGATTGATTAACTGTTATCATTTCTTATTCAAAGTCACTCTAGGTTACTGTTAAAATGAGTGTAGAAACTTAGGCGTGATAACAGCTTATTTTACAYGCTAAAATCAGATGCTAAAAATGTTCTATCACAGGCAGTGAGGTCCCCACTTAGATGGGGGATGCCCTAATTGCAACTCTTTTCTATTTTTCATAGAAAAATGAAAAACATCTCCCCCATATGAAATTTTCAGCAGTCAGACATCTTCAATCTGGGTAGTCAGCTTATGCATGGACATATTTTATACATCTACATTTTAAAGTTACCCTCCCAGTATCTTATGCTTTGTGATCTACAAATTGTGAACTTTATGAATCCAACAAAATTATTCAAAAAATAAGTTACTGTATTAAAACTACTGAGATAAACTASCATTTTCTATGACAACAAAGTCAGAGAAACATGGCATTTCTATTTCAGCCTGAATTTGATACATGTTCTTTTACTTTACAAGAAGTGTTATTTCAAACTGCTGTATCTCATTAGTGCTGTATCTGCTTACTCAAATGTTCCACAGAGAAAACAAAATCACCTCTGCCACAGGATTACGCAGCAGCAGTTTCAGGCAGGCTMAGTATTTATGATGTGATTAGATGGGTGTCAACTTCCTGCCTTTAAGAGCTGCATTTATATCTTTAGCTAGAGAGAAATCACTGTGTTCGTAATAACAGTCTATCCTGGCATCAGATTTCCGAAGAGTACTATACTATGTAATTCCCCATGTCAGTCTTCAGGAAATACGACAGTTTCACAATCAATAGTTTATAGCTTCATGGAGAAGAATAAAATGGCTCATCAGTACTCCTTTCCCAGAAGTTACAATTGGGGAGTCAGCTTCCAAGCTCCATCAGCTCCATGCACAAATGCAGTCAACTGCACCAGGAAACCTTTTTGCTACCACTCCTAGAAACAGATTTGCCCCATCAGTGCTAGAGACAATGATGGAGACCCTTGAGACTGTAATAGTATGTATATATATTTTCTGAAGCAACCGGTGATACAGTATGTGCTGGTTCCTACTCTTCCTCAGTAACAGCCCTCTAATTCACCAMGAGAAATCTTTCTTTCAAAGTAATGCATTAAAACCATTGACTAGTTGAGTGGAGGAACAAATTCTGCTAACACTTTCTTACTGAAGTAGATTTCTAAAGCAACAGTCCTATCTTTTGATTATCTGTTCCATTAGAAAGACACAGAAAGCATATCTGGACAYGTCTAGGCAGAATATAAATGCAACATCAAATCAGCTGCTGCATGGTTTCTGGTTCATCATCRGCTCTTATCTGGCCCTTTGGACCACAAAGATTAATGGGCCTTAACACTTTATGGACACAATCTCAAAACATATRAAGGTTTCCATGTACTGTGATAGTTTGGATTTCACCCGTTCCCATGGCAGAATGGAAAGGTACATCCCCCAACTTCCAATCTGCTTATGTAATTTTCTCAAAGCTTAAACTATCTATACCAAATGCTTAAAAAAACTTCACATAATTATGTAATAATATTTTCATATTTCTTAATGTTTACCACCAGGAGGAAGTACAGAAACCAACTTCTACATGGCAGTTTCAGTGTGATTATACTTCTAGCTGCTGTCCTGCATGGGAAATATCACTATGTCAGGCTATGCCTTACCATCATCCTTGTCAGGCACAATGGTAATCTGAGTTCCTGGGAATTCTGCACCAATTCTTCCACCCATTGGCATGCTTAGCAAAACATCAAAAGTTTCGGCCTCTTCATACAAGGAATCATCTATGATGACTATCCGACATATTTTTTCTCGTTCATCTTTGTCAAAACGTAGAATGCTGTTATGATCCTCAGGTCTGGATATATAGTCAGAGTAAGAGAGTACAGAGCTTGGGGCAGTGCCAGATGCAGTTCCTGTGGTATAAAAGGCAAACAGTCACCAMGGACAGAACAATTATAATGATTCCCTCACAGAGGCTGAATTTTATTTTTATTAACTCTTAAATTTATGTTTACATTTATATGATAAGATGGGCTGAGATCTCTAACCCGGCTACATTTCTGAGCTTTCTGGAAAACTACTTCTACTGTATAATACGTCTGTAGCAGATATATGATTCCTCAAATTCATCTGCAGCACTTCAGCTGGAAGGAATTTTGTAGTTTATCACAGGAGACACAGACTGACAAAGGACATTTTGTACTGAGACCTACAAATTAACTTCTKTAGCATATTTTATCAGTGGAGGTTATTAGTGGACAAGAAATTAATTACATCTAGATATAATTTAATAAAAACAAATTACTTTGATTCTAGATCACTTCACCAAAATTGTTGCTTCAATTATACAAATGAAAAGTACTAACAGAATCATAGAATCATAGAATCATAGAATCGATAAGGTTGGAAGGGACTTCTGGAGATCATCTAGTCCAACTCTCCTTCTCAAGCAGGGTCACTAAAAAAGACTGGTGAGGAAAAAACATACTCTACGTAGTTAGAAAAACTCCACATGGATGTAATTAATGAGAAATTGGTGGGGAGAGGAAGGAGAAGGATATCAATTAAGTAGTATTATTCTATGATTTTTTTTTTTTTTTTTTTTTAAGATACAAACAAGTACATGCTATCATGGGCAAATACTGCAGTACTTTCAATTCTAATTACTTTCAGACAGTAGAGGCTGCATATAAAAGTCTTGCCAAAAGATGAAGAACATAAATCTATGTCCCCTCCCCACAAGAAGCAGCAATTTGGAACATGATAACTTTTTGGCTGTGTTCAATAAGATTTCAAGACAGATTGCCGAGATGAATACATATCTAATTGAGACTGAAGATATTTAGATCAAAAAAATCATTATCAGAGCTATAAATGTTATGCAATAGATGGAACAATTCATTTTGCTTTTCTTCTTCTTYCCATTTTCACATTTTTTCCTATTGTTGATTCTACTACCTTGTCTTGTGTAGCAGATAACCATCAGTTCCTGGCTCACATCTCCACTTCTTCTGACTGGTATAAACAATTCACCAACATCTTCTTCGATAGTATAAGTGGGTTGTGGAATAAAGACAGTTGATTCTGCAGAAAACAGAGCATTTGTTTACTTTGTGTTATAGTCTCAGAAAGTCACAAGTGAAATCGTTAGAAGCATCTTAGCATATTCTAAAATGCAACAAATAACTTGAATTATCAGTGATAGAGTTAATTTTTAAGAAAAACTTGGAAGGTGAGAGTAAAAGATTTTCTTGGTCTTTTTAAGTATCAGAAATAGAAAATAATATCAGATTATTAGGTCTGATCTCACAACTTCCTACAAAGTAGTCTTTTATGTGATTAATTTACTTATTTAGGGTTAATGGTACAAGCCAAAGTTTGGAAGATTGGTCCACAAGGTCTAGCCTATTATTATTTCCATGCTATTTAATTAGCTATTAATCACAGATGTATCAATACTGTAGCTCACACACAGACAGTGCTATGGTCATTCTTTAACTTACTACATTCTGATAACCACGGCAGTCACTTGGGGCTGAGGATGCTTACAAATCCAGATTTAGCACTTGCTATCTTATTTTGAGGGAATGTGCTGGCACAACATTAAGGACAATAGGAGTGAGAGTCAACTCCTAACTTGGACATCTGACTTGAGTCAGCTAAGTATTTACATTTCCATTTTACTCAGTTTAGATCTAGCCAGTATTTTAAACTCTTTCATTATTCTGTACTCCTACAAGCAGATGACTGCATTTTATGCAGTCCCTGGGATTTAGGATTCGTTTTGTTCTTGTTTCCTCAAAAACTCAGGAACAAAGAACAGTTATATACAGCACCTTTATAGTTCCAGTAGTATGCTGCAATCTAATTAAGGCTGATCTACTACAGAACATAATTCTGCAYAATATCAAATCAAGTCGTATTTGCTGACTCCACAAAGTGAACTATTTCATTATTTCAGAGTACTTTGCAAACAATTCTCTGAAAAATGTAATATGATTTCTTTAAAAGGATGTTCCAGGTTTTATTTCTCCAACAGGAAAATACTACTAGCAGACTTAAGGTCAAAAGCCTACCTTAAAAATGCTGTAATTCAGGTTTGATAAGATCTAGACACTTCCACTATTCCAGCAAGTCAAAAATTTGATATGAAAACACAGAAAAAAAAAATCAAACCTTTCTGTTTTAAAGTGAAAACAGAAGGTAATACTAAAGAACTCATTTGTCCCTTTAAAATTAAGTTGATAAAATGGAAAAATTTATATTTTGAATAAATGCAGAAATGTGTTTTGTTCTGCGCTTCCTGTCTCTATTATAACTATCCAATCAGGAATGAAATYATTTCCTAAAAGTTTAACAGACGTTATGAATAACAAAAAAAAAAAAAAATAGAGAAGACCAATGTACAGCACTGATTTAAAACTCAAGGCTGATTCTCTATTCTTCTCAACTAGCATACAAAAACACATCCTTATGAAATCGTTTTTTGGCATAAAACATTAGATAATTTCCCATATACCAAAGGGCTGGCACAGCTTCCCACATAAGCTTTTTTGGTACTAAGACTACAGTATTCAAATCAATGAGTTTTAAAGTCAGCCTCACTGGAAAGAGGATAAAACTCTTGATGCTTCTTATTCAGTTAGCGTCTGAACTCATTAAATTCGACTTTTTAAAAAGATGATTCAGAAACCAAATCCTTCCCCTCAAAAGGCTACATGTATTTTCCCTGTAGATATTCTTTGATAATGCATTTGATTTTTCTTATGCAAATTTATTACTTACAAAACTACTGCAAATAGATTACTGCAAATTTTCTGGGACCCGATCCATGAAATAGGAAAATCTATTGTTGGCATTAGGAAGACTCGGACTATCCTGATCTGTCCTCTTTCATRGATCAAAGGTATTATATATAGGTCTGATATATTTTCAAGTCATTTCTGTCTCACACACACTGTGTTTCATGTTAAAAACTATTCTTCTCAGTGACTACATATGGCTGTCAGATAACCTTTGATTTAACTCATGTTTGTACTAGGAACTAAAAAAATCTGACGCAGTTTTCCTGCTCAGTCCTCTTCAAATGTTAATTAGGAAACGTTATATAAAACTAGCTATTACAGTCTTCTAGCTCTTGAAAGACTTCTTAATGACGTTTTTGTGTGATTACAGCCCACCGGTTCAAGTGTCTGGCTGCAGTTGAAATGCAAAGCCACTAGACTGCAACCAGAGCACAAACCTTTTTTTTTTTTTTTTAATCAGTTCTTTCTTCACCTACATTTAACTGTCATTTTATATGTTCTTGACACCTCAGCTGTCAAATGTTGTCCCAAATGCAAACTATTTGGACATGCACACTTCCTGCTTTTTCTCTTCCTATACTGTGACTAGGGCAACAGTAGCTTTTGCAGCTCTCCAGCAGAAAGACAGCCAGAAAACCTATGCTAATTTTGTAGGCATCACTTATTTTTAAGCCTGTGTATCAGAAGGTGGGAGAGGAGTCACCTAAAGCAGTRTCTTTGTCCAGGTCATCACCTGCAAAAACATTTGGTGTAGTTGCTCTCCTCAGCTGTCAGTCAAAGGCATCTTTTGAGAGACAGCAGGCATGCACACCGTGAAATAATGTGCTGCAAAGACACTGTACTACTAGAAGTATGGTAAGCGCTCATAATGTAACAAAGTACTACAGAGCTRTAGAAACTCATGCCTAGATTTGGTCTAGCATCCCTAGCTTGGAGCTGTACTTGGGCTATTGAACTTTGCCTTTATAGAGATTCTCAGCTTTATATCAATGCTTAACTGATGCAATTAGTCTGCATCAGGACCCAAAATGGGTTGGGGTCAACCAGCTTACTTCCCTCTACTTACTTTCTCTCAATGAATTATCGTGGTAGAATAAATTAATTAGCCTCCAGTCTTCTGTGCAGATACACTCTGTGTTTGCAAACAGACTGGTGTCTTCTCAGCTGTTCATTCTCCTGAGGTTAGGATATTACGTTGTGTAGAATGTAAACCAGTAAACATGCCTAAAATCTGTAATGTTTCTTTCTGTAATTATTAAATACTATTCTGCTTTCATATCTAATCTGCTAAAATGCAACATGAAACTAAATATAACAAGAAATTTAGCACTCTATATTTAAAAGAGATGTGAWAATATAACTAAGCTYTGAGCAGGCTGCATTAATTGAAAATGCATGTGGAGCAAATGCATTTCTGAGTTAACTAGAATGGCTTGTAATCAGCTAAACTTGATTACTCAGATATTGAATGAAGAGTATTCAGATCCAGGATGGTTTTGGWGCTGGAAACAGCAGTTTTACTGTTGATACTTTAATTTCTCCAGTTTATATTTTGGTACATGCACACACCAGCAATACAGTTCTGGAAMGGTTCTTACCATCTCCTGGGTCAATGATCTCCACTGTGGCCATATCAGGAAACTCAAGGACTGCCATGACAGGCTCAGAAAGAACAATCTGAAAGGACTCCGACTGTTCATGTTCATCATCGCTTAAAATCCGTACTCGCCATGTAGCTACAGTTTGGCCAGGATTAAACTGCACTTGCTTTTGGGCTTTTCCTCGGAAGTCTTTATCTTTCTTGGCAGTACCATCTGTGGTACTAATACCTGCCAAAACCAGAAATTCAGATTAACAACATCATTGTATTTTTTACTCATTAGTTCAGCTTAAAAAAAATTAGAAAAATATACTTTTCTCAACTTAAGACTGCTCAAGCTAACTCTTAATCAATTCTATATTGGTGTCACAAAGGTGAAAGCAGATTGATTAACTTAAGGTAAAAGCAAAACTAGCTACTAGAAAAACTCTAAATTCTCTGAGCTGACTGGCAAGTTTACTTTTCTAAAATGGCTTTTCACTGATATGTCTCTCCTGATTTTAGGCTATCTGAAAGGCCTTTGTGCAAATTAAGACAATCCTTTAGAAATGTCTCCAGCTCATGCACCTGGCTTCTGTTCCAACCCCACATAATTTAAAAACCTATCCTATCTCTTATCCACTTCTTCCAACTGTACCATTTAATATACTAAAACTTACCACCTCACCCTACAAACTTTGCCTTTCTCACTTTCTGMTTGCTTTTCCTCCTTCATCATAGCCAGTATTTTATATACCTTCTATATCCCTTCAGCCCTTCATATGGATCAGAAAGGCTAGTAAGTATCTTAATCAATATTTTCTTTATTCTTTTCAACTCTGTAATTYCATTTTGCAGGACTAAGGTAGTCAWCCAAAGGCAAATAATTCAAATTCGCTATTCTTGCTTGTCAGTTCTCTTTTTGGAGCTGGAGTCAGCTGAACTCATAAAAATTTTGTAAACACTGTTATTTGAAAGTCAGAAGTCAAATCTGTATTTGTTAGCCAGTATTAGTAAATAATTTAAAACAATAATCCTTAACTTTATGTTTTCCTTATCTCTGTCATTCATTTTCTTTAGAAAAATACTACCTAAGTTAAGCTACTGTTCAAAACAGAGCCCTTTAAGTTAGATTCATTTAATTAATCCCTAATTCCCTAATTAAATAGGTGGCCCAACTACATMTCAGTACTTGAAACTCAAATTCTAATTCAGAGCCTAAACAGAAACTCAATTTCTAAGCAAGAGCCTGTGCTTCATGCCAGGTAAATGCTTACACAATTACATATCAGCCTAAAATCAAGTGACTTTTCTAAGCAGTGTAAGCCCACAAGGAGTTTTGACTTGAAAATGTACAAGGTCCAAATGCATCAGCAGTGTGGATGCAGAAGGAACAGAAAAGGAACAGATCCAGAAGCCAGAGACAGGTGTAAGGTTGCAGTATGTGATAACACTATCTTTTTTTCACCTTTTCACTCCTCAGACATTGCAAGCAGCTTTCAACACCTCCTGTATCAGCCTCAATTGACTGCCAACATTGACTGAAGAAAATGAGCTTACTGCTCATGCTGGTCACTGCTCAATCAGACCAGCTCACAACAACCTTCCTGGAAAACGAGGTATGACAATTGCTGTCAAGTTGCTATATACATATTTTCTCATTACAGAGAAAAAAAACCCAGATAGGAACTGTATTCTGTGAAACAAATACAAGATTGGTAGCAGACTTAAGCACCTGCTCATAATATAATCCTAACTTGTACAGGCAATTAGCACCGCTTTTCATTAAAACTTTTCACTTTATTCATAAGACTAGTTAAGAGCTGTAGTAGTCTTTTAATAAATCAGTGTGCTACAGCTACAAACACTGTTTATGGATGACACATACAGGTTTGTATACACAGACAYACATACAGCTGCACAAAGGGATGTTCAGCCCTTTCAGAATACCTCTTGGAAAAAAGTGAACAACAGCATCTCAGCCTTCTTATGTCAGTTTGTGGGAAAATAGTGGCCTAGCCATCTAACTAGAAGAGACTCTTCAGCTGTGAATCTAATGAGATTTCTGAAGGTGCAATGGTACTCTGGAAATTATGAGTACATATATATTTGTTTATTTTAAAACAGTTTTTAAAATCTGACTTTTTCATTTCAATATTTTTAATACTGTGCTTTGTTAAAAAAGTGGCAGTATACTGCAGTGTCAAATGCATTCCTTTAACAGGAATTCTCTCTCTGCAGGAATTGCAGAATTTGGCTGYTAAAAAAAAGAAAAAAAAAAAGAAAAAGAAAGAACACTCCATGCTGGGAAACCTGTTCATTCATTTCAGTTCTGAGATATTTCTTATATGTTTCTTCATAAACTATTCCTTAGTTGTAAATACTCTTATTTCCTTCTGATAAAGGAGGATAACCCTTGGCAAATATATTTTTATTGTTCTGCGGCATCAGTTTGAACATCATCATCCCTAGAAATTTTGTATTTTTTAGAACTCTTAAATCTTAAACTCTCAAYATTTGTTTAAAAATACTTTCATAATGTTCAAAAGCATAAAGAGCCTCAGTCTCCAAGCACGCTATTAGTAATTCAAGTCCCAAAAGAATGTCTTCCATAGACTACATTTGCTGTCCTCAGCTGCTGCTGTTTTTATTGGCTGAGAGCAAACCAGTCGAAGGAACTTTCTGGCAGATCTTCGTATTTGGCAATCACATCTTTGTTCTCATATTATCTGCTGAGAATTTCAGATATATATGCAACATACATGCATCTCAAAAGACTATACATCTAACAGAAGTATAGCAAGAATATATTTCATTCTTCTGTTTTAATGATGTTCTGAGTAATAGAACTTACATATATGCACCAAGCTGGTTTCAAAAACACACTTTCCATTACCTGAAGTCATAAATTTGTTCTGCTAGTGAACAAAGTTTGTTATAAAAAAAAGAAGTATTTTCCATGATTGTATCATGAAAATACTGATATTTTTGAATAAACAYTTTCAAAATTTATTTATTTGTATTTATAAAAGAACAATTTCTTCCACTATTCTTATTTTAATATCATAAATTTTATCCATTCATTTTTATAATTTTTATATTTATATTCAGTAAATAATATTTAAATGATTTAAAATTTTTTTAAGATTCAGTTTAAATAAAGTTATTTTTCGAGAAATAGCATTTTGGGGAACTAATTAGAATGACATGTGCTATGGTGAGTTTCAACTCCATGTCAGTTAACCAGTTCTGTTTATAAGATCCTTTTCTCCTAATACTGAAGCCAATAGAAATTTTAATGACTCAAATCCAAGGAAGAAGGACTGGGGCTTGGGCTGCTAAATCAAAAATAAATTGCAGAAGACCACAAAAAATACTTATGTGAAAATTTCACCATATAGTTCAAGAAATTATATAATTAACTTGATAAAAGACACTTACTTTAATAAATAAACATACTACTTTGTATCTAGTTTGCTCAGTATCATATACCGTTAAAAGGATATAGCTGCACTGATATATTTTGGGAATTAGCTTGCCAGTCATTTATAGAAGTGGCTGATAGGACTAGAAATGAACTTACTTATAAAAGAGGTTTCTCCCAGGTAACCTCTCCGTTTAAGAACAACATCAAGATATTTGGAGTCTTCATTTACTAAATAATATTCCTTTTCTAAGGAGATCCATGCCCAGTTCAGGCGAAAATGTTGATTCTTCAGCTTATTGCCTCCTGCAAAACAAAATGATAAAAATATTTATTTTTCCTTTTTGTWAAATACTATTCTTTTCTTTTGAGATTAACATATCCTGTWTTCCAGATGAGATACAYATCCTAGAGGGCCATTAAAATTCAAGCATGGCAAAGGTTTGAAACTAAGAAATGACAAGAACTCAAGGCAACATATGAAACTTCCTAGATACGGTTAAATTAACAGAAGCACAGGAAGGCCCTTATTATCCTGAAAGATCGCAGATGATATCTACCGTCCTTGGGACTGTAAGAGCAAATTTCAGTGGGATTTTATTTCAAAATTGCAAATAGAATTAATCTCTGCCACATATGAAATTAACCCATGTACCCGTTAGCCTGCATACAGAACTATTTTGTTCACTAAATGCACCAATTTCTATTCTTATTAGTTTATAAATTATATATCAGCTCTGTATGATACAACTCCTTTATGATATAGCTTTCATATCTTACTMGCAAATGGTTTCAACAAGATTAAGTTTCCCTGATACATGCCACAGTTTACAGCTGAGGTGTTGCCCTCCTAGGATTAGATGCTTGTAATTGTTGGGTTAATCACACAAGTGTGATTGCCCGTGTCATTAAGAGATTTGGAAGGACACAAATGCTTATTGGCATCCCCTTTTAATGACCTGTCTTCACGGTATCATGAATGTTCCAAACTAACAGAGATGCTGAGATGTACTTTGCAAGYTAAATTTTCAAATAGATCGTAGATCAAAATGAGTCCTCTTTTTCTTTTTCTTTGGTGGGGGGGCTGCTTATCAGTAGCACCACAGTCCTGGAAAGAAACTGAACTCCAGGGATCCTTTCCTACRTTTCTATTTTAGCTGTTGCACAACAGCTTTCCTGCAGGCTCACTGAAGATGGATAGTTGTTGTGTACTCAAAAGTGGGGAATTGAAAACTCAGTAAAGCAGTACACTCTGCTGGGGAAACTGAATGGTTAACATGTACCATAGGTTCTGGGTGACAGTTCTTGATGCTGATGGCATTGTCATTAAGTGGAAGATCAGATTTCCTCTCCAAATGATGGCCAGAATCTTCACAGTCCTTTTTCCCAAACGAAAATGGCCACATATTCATCAGCAGAAGTAGGCTTATTTTTGAAACCCAAGCAATGCAAGAATAGGGGAGGTATCATCCAAAGTTTTGGAGGGGATGTTTGGAAACCATTTAACTTCAGCTGCAAAACACTGAGTACCAGTCTGCAAACTGAGCAAGTCTCAGCCTAATCTTTTGCCCTCAGCAGAAATGTAACTGCTGTGTTTACATTTAACATGATTTGTACAAATGTAAACAGTAGTAAGTGCTTATTAGAACGACAGAATATATAGGTTTTATCTTAGTCTAAAAAAAGCATTACAGAAACAACTAATGTAAAGAGATGGTACTCTAAGACCCAGCTAAAAAAGCTACTTTTTTTTTCCCTCCAGTTTGTAAGGTAAGAGTCGAAAAGAGGTAGTAACAATTTCACTGGCTATAAAGCAAGTATTTGTACTGAATATGGCAAATTAGATTAGCACGTTTCTGATAAAATATAAAACAACTTTACTTTCTCWTGCACATTTTACCACCATCTGCTTGCTAGTTTTCCACAGTAAAAAGGCACTTCTTGTCAGTGTAGGAATTCTGGACTCCACAGATARTAACAGCGGGACCAATCAAGTTCAGTGTATCACTCCGTTCGGTGTGTTTGCCATTGCTCAGGAGAATACTATAATTTCCATAAYAAGAATAAAATAAATTGTTCAGCTCACTGAAGACAGATGTCTTCTTGGCAACTATCTTTTGTGAATGCTGGCTCATGTGAAAGGATGTAATCTGATTCCCTTCCCACAAGGTGCTGCTACAGAGCAAGATTTGCTCAGGTATTATCTGAAATGTGCAAATAAATCCCTTCAGAATTTAATACTTTTGTATAAAAGACAGTGAATAAAATAACTGAACATCAGAGAAATATATCTAAGTATTTCAGCTCACTCATGGCTTAACTACTGGAGGAAGAGGCAAATGGAAAGCTAGTTTTCCCTTTCCAGTTTCTTCCATTGTCTTCCCTTGAAATAGGCAACTTCTTCATTTATTTCCATTCTGTTTCCAGGATAAACCTCTCTATTTCTTTATGGAGCTGACTTGTCTACTAGAAAAGAAAAACCAAACAACCAAACCTGTATAATCTCTCCAACATCAAGACAACGGTACTATGTAAATGCAAGGAGGGAAATGGTTATCATAGTGTGGCGTTGCACTCCTTGCCCTGCTTCTTTCTGTTCTTTTGATCTCTATTGCTACAGAGAAGGGGGAGGCTTACAAATTCACATACCAAAAGCTGTAYTGAGCACCACAATAAAACCACTGACCACACACTAAAACCACTGACTATAATGTTAGCTAAATCTGTACTTACCTTAGCTTAACTATATTCTAATAACTCAGTAAATATTAGTGTCTTTGCATTAATTTCTTGGGACAAATGCAAGAGAATTTTTTTGTCTGTTTATCTAGTGAGAAAAGCCATGTGTACGTGTGCCACCTTTTAACACATGGGTCAATCTAGTTTGACAGAGGGATAAAAGCTTCTAAGGCACAAAAGTAAAGAAAACTGCATGACAATTAGAGGATAGAATACCTATTTCTATCTCTACTGAGAAAAAAAAATGTTGCTTCACGAGCTCATTTCATATTAGAAATGAGAAGATTAATGACAGAGAAATTATAAATACTCTGACTGAAGAAAAAGCATCTACCAGAGTTTGCATAGTTTTAGACAGAAGAGATTGCAACCATGAGACCAAAAGCAAAAGGAAATCTTACATCACTTRTTCCACTGCACAAAGAACTAAGGGTTTAAATGTGCTGTGGACACAGGCACACAAGCCACAGCTCACTTACACACATCTCTTGTGTTTTAGCTTTAGTGTCTCAAATAGTTCAAACCTAAAGCTGATCTATATTCGCATTTAATTATGTGCCTTGTCAGGCTCAAAATAATGGTATATGGCAAGATAGAGTATCTCAGAATGGTGCCCAAGGGCTTTCCAACAAAGAATGGATGACCATCGTATCTTAATTGCTGTAATTGCCTATGAGCATGTATTTTCAAAGCAGATACCCTGTAGTAGCAAAATACAGAATTAACAGCCCATCTATAGTTCAGGGATCATTTTACAGCATAACTATAACCATAGCAAGATATCTTAACACATCATTTACTTCCTCCCTCTTTTTCCAGCTCTTTCCAATCCCTACCACTGTCTGTTCATTTGTTGCCACAGACTACAGCTTTTCCTTTTTGGCTCAGCATATCTGACTCCACTGGATGCTCCATTCAGACCAGATTATCAGAACTGGCACTACCCTGTCCTTTTCCTTGCTATGGATCTCCCCATATAGCAGGTACATGAAGTATCTGAAAAGGAAAATCCACTCCTGAACTTGAGCTCAGCCTGCAGCAAAAACAAAGATATAGACACAGAGGACAGAAARGAAATTTTCTGTCTTTAGACACCTGTTTTATTTTCCAACCTCCGATTAGCCTCTTTCAGTGAAGCCAAGTTAGTTATTATGTACCAGGATAAAGTTACTTCAACAGTTTTATTAGAAGTAGAATCGGATGTGGAATGTGGAAACCTTTGTCTCCAATATTATGATTCCCCATTTAGCTGTGAAGCTCCCRGTTTCCAGCCTCAGCAATTCTCATAGTTTTTTGATCCCCACACTATTTGGTAGTCACAATCGTGGTTTGTGTAAATATGTAGAAAATAGATAATAAATAATCTTTATTCGATGCACTGGACAACACATTATATGTTATTTTCTCTTCTATGACAGAACATCAGAAATAGTGYATTTCGTAAAGCTGCCTTAATTTCATCTAGAAAAATTGTAGTATTTRCAAATATTTGCAGTAGTATTTGCAGAAGTGAAATACATAAGCAAGACCAGCATACAAAATCCTCCATTAAAATGCTCTGAATTAACTTCAGCCATGTGTGAGTTAACCTAATAATTCTATCCAATTAGAAACCCATTAAAATGCTTCATTTTTACAAGTCTTTCTCAAATGTACCGTAATGGAATCCAATCACTATAATAACTTAGTGAACTCTGCACCCTTCTGCACTCTGTCTGCCACTGTAACTCAATATATTTGCAGAACAACCAAATCCAACCCCCTAAACCAGCCCCTAGTGATTAGGAACTAAAACAATGGTTTCTCTGACTTCTCATGAGAAAACACACACTTCCCAGCATTATGGAATTGGCTTGCCTGGAGTGTAATTGCTGGTATCCAGTGAACTGCAGACAGTTTCCATCTTTCAGTAGTTTCTGTAACCTTTTTGCTTCTGTTTCATGTCTACCCCCAAGAAACAAGTTGGTATGGCTGCGTTTGCCAGTGCTCAGAGTAAACAAATGTTTGAAGTCACATAGTAGAAAAAATATTTGAAGAATACTATATAGTTGCTTTATCAGAAAAACACATGGGGAAGTGAGAAAAGACATGAATGGGAAGGCTAGACAGTGCATATTACATTTTGATCCTGGTAAAATTCAGCTAAGCATAACTAAGGAGATCTCCAAGTACAGTCGGGAGAGTCATGCTGGGTTAATTTAAGGAATTCCCAATTTGAGTTTATGCTCTGTTCTTCTGATGGAGATTAACTAGTTTCTGATTAAGAGATTAACCAGGTTCTCATTAACAGAAATAGTGAAAGCAAACATGCAATAGCTCTTCAGTCACTGCATTTCTTAACTTTACAGCAACCTCAGTTTAAATCAACCTAAGTAAAAATTAGTTTACCAAGAGGCTGGATACCTTCATTCTGCACTTCATAGTTGCACTGAGAGCCTGTGAGATTTCAGGGAAAAGCAAAACAGACAAATTAGTAAGAAAAACTTGTTATTGACCCTGGTTTGAATCGCCAAAGATACATGCTGGAACAATGTGTATGGTTAATAGCCTGTAGAGCTACTAACTAACTAACTACTGGTTAGTTTTGCAGCTGATTTCAAGGGAATCCAAAAGATCACAAGTAGGTTGGGATTTTTGCTGGAAACAAGCTCTGCAAGATGCTGAACACTTCCTCTTCCCACTTCTACAGCTCTAGTTCAGAATGGTTACTATGCAATAATTTCATGGATCCAGAGGTACTATTAAAATGCTTATGCACACATTTACGTGCATTGCTGAATCAGTGTCTTTAATGAAACCAAAGACATCAAGCAACTCTGAAAGTTCTTAGCAAGACTGAACAAACTAGAACAGAACAAATATTAYTCAAATGATCCCTCTTCTACCAATTCATCAAAAAATAAAGCTGTTCACAAAAAGACTGACTTTGATTAATCTCTTTACTGAAATTACAGTTAGGTAAGAAATTTGAATTTCATTGTTTTATATAGCCTGTATTGAGTCTTTTAGATGTATATAGTGTTTCATGTTAATATTTTAAGAAATTCATTCTTAATGTAAAAAGTTAAAACATTCAATTCAAAATTTTCAAAATGAAATGGTCTAATGGACATCTGCACAATTATTCTGCAAAATTTTTTAAGAATTTTGACTTTTCTGACCTAATTCAAGATAAAAATATCTCAGAACTTTCTCATGGGATGAGAATATTTCTTCTCTCTCCATTCAAACACTTAGTAATTGCTCAGTGTTTATGGCTGGGCAAGATGTATAGAGTACTATTCACAGAATCACCTTAGCTAATACCATCTGCACACAGTCATATTCTAGAACATGATTCATCTCACTTCAAAGTAGACATTTAAAATATGCCAGGTGCAGCCTAGATTTTCTTTCAAGAGAGCAAAGAGTTTAAGTGAAATTAAGGGTAAACTACAAGTAAACCTCTGACAGCTCATTAGGCACAAAACCCACATTTTTCAGCCATTTCCCAGAAAATACAAATCTGCAAATTTAGAAAGGAATAGATATAATATCTGGTCTATGCACATACCAAAGAGAAAATATTATATCACTTTAAAATGCTGCAATGTACACAGTGCAGCCACACAGGTTACTGGGAAGACAATGACAAAAAGATCTGAGCTAAATCTCATTGATCCAATGGAAAGATCATCATACAGTTTATATGCAAAGATTTATTTGGAAATTGAAGGTACTGACTGCCACAAGTAGCAGTTCCACATAAAGTAGATTTATTACAAGTCTCTTCTCATTAAAAATCAGARTTCACACGGCTTTCTTTCCAGAAATACTTTGTCTCACTGAATGTCAAAAGCAGTGACATGGTCATTACAGAATGTGGTCAAAACAATTCATAATCAAACTCTAATCTCTCAGGACGCATTTAATATTGAAAAAAGCCATAAGGAGACATCTAAAAGTGATGAAAGCAAGCATGTTATGGGATCAGGAAACACTACAAATAACGCACAGCATGAATATATTATATGAAAGCCTGAAGTTATGTTGTATTGGGTGAACCTGCTCTTGCCCAATATTTGAGGTCAAACAGTCCTGGGCAGGTTAGTATTTGGATGACAGACCTTTAAGAAACTGACAGGCACATGCCAAATTTCATGCTATATCAAACACGCAGCAGCTACCAGGCCACAGGAAATGAAGAAGTAAAGCTTTATTCTTTCCTGTTACTGCTTCTAAACTGATGAACAGGAAACAAAAATAAAACATAAAAAGTGTGCTGTCCATTGATCGATACTGCCTTGTTTGCCAGTCAGTTATCTGAAATTAATTTTGACTAATCAGCAGGTAGTGATCACTTCTAATAGCCTTAATTTTACAGTAATAAGGGACAAGGAAGAGAGTCAACTGTTTGGAGTCTATCCTCCCTTTTGGAGATACAATCAGGTTCAAGAGAAGCAGGACAAAACCCCAAATAGGGAATGGACAGCAGAGGAAACGTGAAAGGGGACAGAGGACAGCTGCATGACAAGGTCCCTCTAGACCTAGAAGTTGGAAGGTATCAGGAAGCTGTCTGTAGACAGCTGTATTAGTAGCACTTCACTCCTGTTAAGCTTTGCTTGTGCTATACAGATGAGGTAACTCTGTACTTTGAAATGCTGTTTTATGTTATTGTATATTGTATACATAACAGTACCACTGCTCCTCTGCAGAAAAATTTTCAGAGTGGACAAATTCGGTAGTTCCCACTGAATAATCACTACTGAAAAGCAACACATTTTTGGTCAGGTCCCAGTGCAGAGGAACCTAATCAACTGGCTTCTGTTACACAACAGGTAAAGACGAGACCTGCCACTAAATGTAGGATTCATTTAATCTACTTTTATCATTTAAAAGACAGATATTTAATTTAAGCTAGCTGTCCAGGTATAAGCAATGGAAAGAAAAGCATCTTCAGGAACTGTAGATATATCTAATAGGATGGAGTTGATTGCCCTCTGGAAGGATCTAGCTCACTCCATTGATTATGAAGGGATACTACAGAGCCAGCCAGACTGCACAGCTAACATCCAGATATCTAAAACTGATTTTCATGGGAGCACAAAGAAGAGTCCTGAGAAAGCTCAAAGATACAACTTGTCCTGAACTGGTAAATCTGCAAATTCAAACACTTTAAAATTCATCTTCTGAATATTTAAAAATAACAAAAAAAAACTATTCGATTTAGAAGAATTACTGTCTTATTAAACAATTATTTCTGTGTTGTTATTAAACTGATAATCATTTTGTGTAACTAAGTWCACATTAGAAAGATAATTTAAACTCTCTTTTGAGTAGTAAGGGAGAAAACCCAAACATACCCTCAAGCTGTCATGTCTATCATTAAACAATGCCCACATTACCTAAAGCAGAATACCTGTTTTCCTAAGGATCCACACCCTGTGCCTCTCTCTGAAGGAAAAAAAAAAACAAAAAAACAAAAAAACAAAAAAACCACACCTGGATTAGTAAGATTTCATGAATGCATGGCCTGCAGCAATAAGTAAATTTATTAGATCTCTGGCAACACATGCTTAAAATAAACTTAGTAGTCTTCAGGTTTCTGCTTACTGATTCCTTTTGTGGCGCCAGATGATGACTCCCAAAAAGCTGGCTCCAGCAGAATTGAGAGTAAGGTTTATTTTATGCTATCAGAAAATAACGGGTCTAGCGCTGCTTGCTTAGATACTGCCTCATATGGGACTTCCTTCTGGTTTATACCTGTAAGTAGTGTCACACACGCATATTAATTCACAATAAAATTACTGTCATTGAACACCCTAGTCCAAGCGTTAAATTTGAGGGTCAGAGGGTTTCCACAGACTGAGACATGAAAGTAATCAGTATGATCAGAAATGTAAACTGTGATCTCACAAATAAAAGACATTCTTTTAGAATAGAAGCCAAGAGAAATACACTTACAATAAAAGTATTATCTTACATATTGTATTATTTTAAGAAATTCATTTATTCTGAGCAAAGAATCTACCGATTCCCCTTTCTTTAAATCATACTTCCTTAATTTAGGCCCTACTACTGCAAATTACATCATATGTGCCTAAATGCTTCTCAGTACTGAGTATATGAGTAGGTGTGACCTGAAACTGAGGTCCTTAATTTTTCATAATGAATTAGAAATAAGTACTTTTTGGCAAATTAACAGGTAAACTTCTCTGCTAGTTGAACTTAGGTCTGACTGTTGAATGTAGTCTTTGCAAAGAATTCCTTTCCATTTCAGTTGACAATCCAGACTCATAAATTTCAGATTTACAGCCTAAACAAAAAATGTACAAGAGAAGTATTAAAGCYACTGTTCTTATTTGTAAAAGCAACTATAAATAAAATGGAACTGCTTTTCCATTTTAACAACTTGACTTCTGGACACCATTCTTGTTGTAACTGAATGAGCATTTATAGGAAAAGTACTCCTTTAACTCCATGTCAAAGTGATTGAACTTTTTTTTTTAAGAATTCGCTTCTACAGATTTGAATTTTGGAACCTTTTCTGTTCTGGCAACGCAACAAATAAAATGCCCGACTGACCAGAGAACAAATGCCTGGCAGTTTCACTTCATGTTTACTTTTAATTCATTTCAGATTAACTGTACCAGGTAATCTTGAATACTGAACTTTAAAAATTATTTGATTGGAGAAACTCCTTTGTGGTAGTTTTGATCTCTTTTAAGCTATGCCAACCCTATAACCTCTTGCAAGTAATTTAACTCTACTCAAGAAGGGCAAAGTAAAAACATAAAAACATACAAAATAAAAACAGCTATTATTGATATAGACAAAGACAATAAAAGGTCCTTTTTAAACCATTATAAGTTTGCCTTAAAACATGCCTTGCACAGGAGGCATTCAAAGATATTAGCTCAATAAATCATTTCAATTATATTCCTCCATTCTTATTTTCTCTTAGATTTCTAAGTTCCCAGTGCTGCCGTCACTACGCAACACAAGATGAAGAAAATTTGGGAGAAGCCTCAAATTCCTTCAAAGATTCTCATCAAAGTATAAAAAATCTGTCTAAATATCAAAATTAGGTACAAAAAAGAAAGCACTTCTGAAGAACCAAAACTCCATAGTAGTATGATCACTGGACAAGAGAACAGCCCAGGCTYAACAGAAATCTTGCAGTGGGACAGAGGAGAGAAGTGACTGTGAAATTATGACAACTCAATCTTGATAATTTTTCAGAATAGAAAAACTCCATCTTTAAAAATAACACTGTTCCCATTTTACTCAGCTTTAAAAGGGATGACAGATTGAAGTATTATTCCATGTCTTCAAGTACCAGCAAAATAGTGCAAAATACTGCAAAATCTTGATAATTGAAGGGACCTATTTAAGAGCCTATATTTGTATCACATTTGGTAAAATTCTTTTTTATAAAATCACACACTGACCTTCAAATACCAAGGTAAATTTTTTTGACGTGCCAAGCTAAATATACTTGGTATCACTCAGGCTTTCAGGAAACCCTTGATCAAGATTTCTAAGACCATGCCCCCACACGTACTCAGAAATTAAAATCCTTCGGCTTTCTCCCAGAGGCAAGGGAGGCAATGTTTCCAGCAATGGCAAAGCCCAGCTCCCACTGAAACCGCTGGCTATCGCATCCCGGCGGCTAAAGGCATGGGTTGATCTGCARTCCCAAGCTGACATATTTTCCCTTGGCTTTCGTACAGAGACGTGGGGAGGCGTGACCACAGTACTGTTAACATGCCAACTAGCACAAATGTTTCACATTATGGGAGAAAGTGTCCCCCACCCTTCCCTGAAAGGGAGCAGCACAGCACTCTCCTGCCGGGACACGACTTCAGCCTCCCTGTACGCGGCCCAGTGCAGCTGATAACATCACTGGCACGTACAGCAGGGTGCTCCCGTGGGTCGCAGCGCAGCGGGGTGCTGGCGGTGTCCCCAGGAAACCTCCTCTCGCCTCAGGCCACAGAAAGAGAGCAGCAGCAGCAATCCCAGCTACGCTGAGGAGATGGGGCTGAGCTGTCAGCTCCTGCCTCCTCCTTTTGGTTGGCCACATTAAACTTGTGATTTTAAAGTATTTTCATGGCCGCTACTGATCCTCCTGTGTAAAACAATCTACTCCAGATACATGTATCCATATTAAAGCAAGAGATGGCAGGGACTCCCTTCCTGTTTAGAGCCGAAACGATATGTGATATATAATAAAGCTTGAATCCTTTTAACATGTAACTTTAGTCATACAAATGCCCACTCTCTTGCTAATCAATTTTCTACCTGCTATAGGCCTGTCTGAGCCAGAAAAARCTTTACCACTTTAACCCTTTCAAAGAGTTGATACAGCCAACAGGTCAGAATCCTATCTTATCACTTGGAGGCTGGATTCTAGCCTTAGTTTTCCAAAGTATCACCAACAACATAACTTTTTAAAGAAGTTTATTCTTGTCTACCTAGGCTTCTTAAGCCTTTTGTTTGTAAAGTGCACTGGATGAAAACACTATATAAAATCTGAATACATAAATTTTGGCTACTATTTTTAAGCTGCAGTTCCTTCCCTCTCTCTGCCCCAAGCCAACAAGAGCAGCTCTATCAGTGTAAAAGTGCTTATCAGTTCACGTTATTGACAGCAGTCAGTCTGCCWGTTCTTGTACAACCATGAATCTGATAATTATTCCAGTTATTTTTTAGTTATCCTCCACACCAGAGAAGAAGGCAACACCATACATAACCATACGTATGTAACCAAACACAGTCTTTGCTTAAGTTCTCCAGTCCAAACTCATCCATTTTTCTCTATCAAGTTTCATTCCAGTAATGAATCTGTGATCTCTATTCTAATGTTTAACTCTATAAGAAAACTGAAAAGGATTTCTTAGATCACTGTCTCCTGCCCCTTATGGCCAAACACAGCCAGAGGGAATAACCCTATTTCTCATCACAAACTCATTAATCTCTGTCTCTGCAAAGCAAAGACTTCTTGTCCTTCTTTCCAACTTCTCAATTTGAAGAGCCCTTTGAAAAGTGGTGATTAAAGCTGGGCAATGCAGTCCAGACGATATTTCACATTTTTTTCCCCAAAAATCCAGACTCAAGAATATCAAGAGAACATATTGTGACCTTGAAAAGTCTTTGTCCAAACATATATCTAAATAATCCTTTGAACATGATTCTGACCTTCTGTTACTACATTCATRTATGTTGCAAATTCCTCAACTGCTGGAATTTGAGCATTAGCTCTGCTCTCCACCTCTTCACATACTCACGAGGTAGCTTCTTGGAAAGACAGTGAGACTAGCAGTATAATGTGATCATGGCAAAACACCTTCTTTTCACTATCAGGGCAAGCCTGATAAAAGTCCGTATGTTAAAGAACATAGGAGGGAGGGATGAAAAGAAACCTGAGAGTGTACTGTCTCAAAAACTACTTGAGGAAATGAAGACACATTTGCTATAATTTAACTAGCAGTGTGTGCTGACATTGAAAAGGTCTTTACTTGTAGTCACTTTGTTCTTTTATTGACAGATATTTCAATTTACAATTAGTAACATGCTTTCATGCACCTTGGTACATGAAAATGGGGGCAAGATACAGTAGTGCATCATGCTAGAGACATGCAAGGTAGCTGCAACTGAGCCAGTATGCCTACATGGCACAAAGCATAATGCCACAAAACTCAGGTCCTGCCAGAATCAAAGCTGTTGCAGTCCAGCAGGCTGCTAGCCCTACCTAGCCTTGCTGGTTGCTGATTCTCGAGCAAGTTGATTAAGATCTACCTTGAGMAACTCAGTAAGGGATTGTGCTGCTCTATACATGGAAAAGTTTTATTTTGGTTAGYGAGAAAAAAATGAGTTGGGCAGTTTTTAGCTTGGATTGTCTCAGAGTTTTTTTTCACAGTGTGCTTTACAGGTTGATGGATAAATTCTTCTCTTTCCTACCCATCTGTGGTCGTAAAAAGTACTTTCTCTCTGGTCTGTAATCACATGGCCTCCTTGTGGTAAATTCAGTTATTGCCTACAYGGATATATTGGCCAAGTCTTCCATTTATTTCAAAGTTTTCATTTAACACTGCTCAACAGCTAGAGACAAGCAAAGGTCCCAGAAAGATTTGTCAGACAAATTTACATGCAGTTTTCACACTAGGRAGCATCCTCACAGAACTCCACTTTCTCTGCATCACTTTTTGATAAACAGAACAGCAGCTGTTTAAAGGTATTGGAGAACATGATGGAAAACCTCATTCCACTGCTGTGAAAAGTCTCATTTGGACTATGATTGATCTTTTCTTCCTAAGATATCTCAGAACACTGACTGGTACTCAAAAATTGCTGGATAATGAGAATCACACAGTGTATTACATGGGAAAATCATAGCCTTTTAGGTTAATCTTTTGCTCCCTTATCAAATATGCCACGTGTTCTGAATAAAAAAAATGTTATGCGTAAGTACATGGAAACYCCACATACTGATTACTGATTTGCACTACATGTAGGTATTACTTACAGAGATATTTATAATTCTGGTAATAATCCAGAAAAACACATAAAAGTTTGAACATATCCATTAATAGCTATGCTGTATTTCATCTTTAAAGTAAACGTGGTCTCTTTTCAAACCATACAGAACTGAGCAAGACTGGCTTTGTAACATCAACTTTCCACTTTCTGAGGACTGATACAACTGACTGTAAAAGCTTTGTGCGTGAAAAAGCCTAGAATTAGAATGTCCAGAGGACAGTATTCTGTACAAATGAAGTCAGATTTAGTATGAGCAAGTCTTTGTGCAAGTAGACTAGAATACATTGACAGGGAAGTCCTTATATCTTGCAGTACTGCCATTTATGCACTCCTTCATGCTGAATGATATGGTGAAAAGAAGCTATGGTGAAACCAAAATCAAGGACAAAAGAACTAAAGGGATATCACTAACACTACTGTTGGCATATCAATCATCTTTCATCATTTCCGAAACTGACTTTTCTAATTAGGAAACTATTTAATGTCCAGCATCTGGAAAGCAGGAAGGCTGACTTCATTTTAGCAGAAGAAAATCACTGCACCTGTTTGTTCGTTCCAAATCCTAAAGTATATGTTCTCTCTGCTCTGTTTCCTTAAAAGGACATACCACTTTGAAAATATTTTCTTCTCACAGATGGTCCTACCTGCCATTTTCCAAAATAAAACAACTGCCCTGCAAGGCAATCCTTAGCAGAAAAGGACTCTAAGACCATTCATCTCTTTTGTGCAAATACTGTACCATAATTACAGTTCTAATACTTCCTCTCCATATACTTTTTTTAATATCTCACATATTACCAAATTGAATCTTAATTTCACTTTGCTCCATAATTTCAACTGTCTTAGTGTCAATCTGACACAACTGATTTGGGTTTGATTTAAAATCCAGCCTTCTCAGTAGCTTTCAACAGGATGCAAGAAAATCCACCTATGGAGCAGTAAATCACAATAAAATGTGATATAAGAAAGGAATGTTAGGAGAGAAAAGAAAACCATTTGAAAAAACAGAATAAGTTTGAACAGGAAATAAAATAATGGTTTCCTAT